>NC_081270.1:3978983-4278983 GCF_030490865.1 Poecile atricapillus
TTTGGGTTCCAAAAGCTGGTTCCAGCCCCACCGATGTTTTTTGGGGGGTGAATGCATTTTCTGCCCCCACAACAGAAGGACAGACCTGACAGCTGCTCTGCCGTCACCATCTGCCCCACGTGTGATATGGGGGTGCCTGTGGGCAGGGGGTGTGTGTTGGTCCCCGAGTGGGGACAGGGGACCTGAGCACAAGCAGTGACTGCCCAAGGATGAGCTGTGCTCGCTGCCTTCCTGCGTGACCGAGGGCAGTGAGCAGCGACACGGGACTTTGTGAGAGGGGTGTCAGTGTGACACGGTGTCTGTGAGTTCATAATTTGCGGGTGATGAGTTTTAATCAGAAATATTCAGTCTTCACCCACTGCCCGTCTCCGTGTGCCTTGGCAAGTCGCTGTTCCCCGGGGGAAGCAGCGCAGGGAATCCCGGAGCCCTTCCCTATCCCGCAGGGGGTCCCGGCCACCCCAGGAGAGATGATCCGGTCACCTGGCTGAAAGCAAACACAAAAACTGCTCAGTCCACCAATCTGATGAGGGGAAGAACCCCCTTGATCTACGCTGAGCGTCCTTTGCTGGGTGTCCCAAACCTGGAAGTGTCCAAGGCCAGGTTGGACGGGATTTGGAGCAACCTGGGATAGTGAAAAGTGTCCCTGCCCATGGCAGGGGTGGAAGGAGACGATTTTTAAGCTCCCCTCCGGCACAACCCGGTTATTCCCTGTTTCTGTGACTGATTGAAGCCCAGCGGTGCTCCCGGGTGGCCGCCACTGTTGCAGCTCCCGCATCCAACTTGCCCCGGCGTCACTTCGGCGGTGGTGACCAGCTTTAATTCCCTGGCACGCTTGGCTGAGCACTCCCCACCCCCTTGCAACTGCCTCCTATTCCAGGAAGGAGCGCAAGAGCTTTTGCCTCACTTTTCACACAGCTTTCAGCAGCTCCAATGTCATTGCCTTGGCGACCGGGACGCTACTCCAGTGTAGTGCAGTAAATAACGTAGATCCTCAATCCCAGGCCACTCCTGTCTGCGGGAGACCTCCGGGGGAACTCAAAACGCAGGTAGGAGGAAAAAAACCAAAAAAACCAAACTATAAAAAGAAACCGCTTGCTTTGTGTGTGTGTGAGTTTCTAGGCACGACCCTCCCCCGAGCGCTCGATAAAGCGGCTGGAAGATGATTTGCGGCCGCTTTACTTAATGGGCTTCCGACGCAATTTAAAGCGTCTTGGAAAGTTTGTTCCCAAGTGCCTTAACTCTGGAGTGAATGCACTTTTGGAGGAGCCTTGAACGGGGGAAGCAACGGAGGGGCTGGATGCCGGTGGGATGCAGGGGCTGGCTGGCTGCCCCTGTGCAGGGCTGAGGCTGGGCTGCCAAGGAGGGAGGGGGAGCAGCGGCCTCAGCCTCCTCCCCATCACGAGCTGCTGTCAGTGACTGCAGCCAGAGGATTTCTGTCCAACCTGCCTCGGAAAGAAAATTGTTGATAAGCTGCTGGACTCCACACAGGGTACACAAGTGTGCTGCATGAAAGTTCACTCGCTCCCTATTGCTTTTACAAACCTCATTTTGCAGGTGTGAATTTAACAGTCCGGGACAAATGAATGATAGCACAGGGCATTAGCACCGTGGGACTGGCATTTTTGCAAACATTAAGTTGTTTGTTGTGGGCTGGATGAGCCTGATGGGTCTCGTTGTGCGGAGGAGAGAAGGTCCAGGGTCAGTTCCCAAGTCATGAAACAGCTCCGTGTGAGAGGTGGAAACGGCTCTCAGAAGTCCTGCTCTCCCAGAGAGCCCTTAGGAATTAGTCATAACCCTTTACATAGGGTTTGTGCATTTATCTCCCTTTAAGGTGGCTGCAAAACGCTGTCATGTTTCGTTCTGGGCTGTTGGAGCGGCGGGATAGCATTGAATCACCAAGTGACAACAAAAACTGAGCATTTCTGGAGCTAAACCTGAGTTGATAGTTGATAGTGAGATAAAGATGCTCTTTCCAGAGAGTGCAGAAACTCAGCGGGCAGACAGTGCTCCCAGCAGGGCTGAGAGCCCACGGTGCTCTTCACCATCCTCATTGTGATGAAAAAAGTTGATTTTATAATCATTCTAATAATTTGTTGTGGCTCTGTGGTCACAACACGTGAGTGAAGCACGGCTCGATAGACGGAGGTTCATCTGCTCTGCTTCTCCAGGGAGTTGTTCTCCCAAATTGAGGTGGCTGTAGGGACCTTGGTCCGTGCTTTTCCTTCTTCCTCTGTCTCTGGGGCTGGGTTTTCCACTGCACCGTGGAAAACTGAGTATGTGGAGCTGTTCCATGCTGATCGTTGGAAATCATTTCAGGGGCCGTTCACAGGGAAGCTTCATGGGGAGAAGGAGCCGGGTCCCGTATCCCGGGGATGGCAGCCCCGCCGCGGGCTGAACCGGGTCCTGCGGGGAGCAGAGGTGGGGGATCACCTGTTCGCAGGCTTTCTCTCCCCCCTGCCGGGCTCTTTTCCCGTGTGCAGGTTCCCTGCAATGCCCTGACTAGCAACAGAGGGAAGCAGCAATCCAGGGAACGCTGGAGCCGGCTCGGAGTGCAGCTCTCCCAATGAACGCCGGTAAATCCCACCGGCAACCCGGGATCCCAGCACCAACTCCCTGGTTTGCACATTTTGGTCTTTTTTTCCCTTAGAAACCTGTAATAAATCCAGTGCAGGTCCCTCTCGAGCTGTGTCAGCCGTGCCAAGCATCTCCTACTGCCTTCCTGCCGCGTCGAGGCAGAAGGGATGGAGAATTCCTTCCTGCACCCTTTCCCCATGGCTAGCAAATCTCCACTTTAATAAGTAGATTGGGGTCTCTGGAGGTGAGAATCCTCCTGATGGAGTGTGGCTGGAGAATTCTTGCTGGAAGAAGTCAGGATGAAACCCCAGGTCTTCCCTCTGGTGTGGGGAGCTGGTGACAGCAGGGAGCTGACACAGTCAGGGCACAGGCAGAACAGGCTCAAAACTGGGGAGCTGGAAGGGACAGGGAGCTGAGCTGGGCTGTGTCTGGTCCTGAACTCAGCCGCAGGAGCCATTTCCTCAGCCTTGGGCACGGGAATTGCATCCATGGCACTAGGAATGCTTCCAGAGCAATGCATAATTAGGCTCCAAGGCTCTTCCCAATTTACCTTTGATTTTGATGTTGCACAAAGCTCCCACTGCTTCCCACGGGGTGACTTTTCCTTCTGCAGGACCTCACCATCACAGCACTTTCCCACCTTCCCAAATGCGAAAGCCTCCAGCATTCCCTGAAACAGGGCTCTAAACGGCACCTCCTTCCAGAGGGAATTGGATCAGCACCAGGCAAATTTGGGGGAAACTATTTGTAGGTAAATTGATTGGTAAATTCTTTACCAACCCAGGTGCTTGGCACCAGGCTGTCACTATTGCTGCAGAGGTGCTTTCCCAGGATGAGCAGGGATCAGAGCAGCAGGGATGTGCCTTAACAACACCAACCACCCGAGTTTCCCTTTGTACCCCTTAGTTCAGAGCTCAAACATGAGAAGACACTAGCCTGGCTTTGCACACCCAGGCTGTGCTTTGAAAGAGTGAAAGGGAACTTCCAAAACAGCCTTAAAATAGTCAGGTTTCTTGCCTTTTGAAAACGAGAGTAGCCACGTGGTTAGAGCTGGTGTCACCCATGATGACCACACAGCCGGGGCGGTGCGGAGGTGCTTTCTCCTCTGGAGGAAAAGGCCTGACTACTTCCTGGAGCTGCTCTGGGCCAGGGAAAGCAGCATGGAAGAAGGGTAAGGCCGTCACCAGTCCTATTCTGTCATCTGCATCTGTTCTAGGCTTTTCTTCCTCTCAGAGCTGCCCGTAGGTCCTTTCATTTCCCTGTGTGTCAAACGTGGGATGTGGAGGGACGGACGGGAGGACAGACTCTGCCTGTTAGCTGTCCCTGACACGGGACCCGTGAGGGATGAACCCTCCTGTGCCCTCCTGTGCCGTGGGAATTCCTCCAGGCAGAGTGGCTGCGGATGCTGTGTTTTGTAGAAAGCAGCTCATGGGATCTACTGACAGGGAAAGCTTCCCTGCTTTCATTTTACCTCCCTCCCCTGCAGCCTCCCGGTCCCCAGCTGAGTCAGAGGTGCCAGGGCCACCCCGAGCATCCCTCACTCAGAGAGCAGCTGCCCTCAACTTGGCAGCTGGCGCCCAAAAAGCAGGAAGTGTCGGGTTTTCGCTCTGAGATGTCGCAGCTGAGGTGGGATGCTAACACCAGCGTGGGTAAAAGGGGCAGCCAGATGTGCCTAGGGGTGTCAGCCAGGGCAGGGGAGAGGTGCTGCTGCTTGCAGGGCAAGGGTAAGGGAGGAGGAAGATGGTTCTCATAGGGGAAGGCAGCACCAGGCTCAGGATGGCTCTGGGAAACCTCCGACTCCAGCTGCTGGGTCCAAGAGGCTCTGGGCACACAGGGAGAGCTGGGCTGGGCTGCTTTCCTCCCGTGCCTGAGAGAGGCCAAGAATCCTTGTGCAGGGTGAGGGGAATGGACTGGACTGAGTGTGGATCTGGTTATGACCGTGCAGCAGCATCCAGGAGTCTTCGGCTGAAAAACAGATTAATTCACTGAGCTTGGGTCATCTCTGCCTTCTGCGCGGGCCTGCACTGCTGGGGGTGTGGGCATTGTCCCCCACAATGGGCCATGGGGGTGTCCAGTGCTGTGGTCCCTCATGATGGGCTCTGAGGGGCTGTGTGTCCTGTGTGTCCCCCACGATGGTTTGGGGCTCTCTGGTCCTGTGTGTCCCCCACAAGGGGTCCCTGACCTCTCTGTCCCCTACCATGGGCTCTGGGGCTCTGTGGTCCCTGCCATGCTGCTGGGAGTGAGTTGGGATTGGGGGATGGCTGCCCTTGGACAGCTGCTTTGCTGGAGTGAGATGGCACACACAGCACAGCATGGCACAGCACGCTGGCAGAGCTAACCCTGCTGTTTCCCTTTGCCCCCAGAGTGATTTACCCTCTGTCAGACTCCCCTGCTGTGAAGATGTCCCAGTCATCCCCAGCTGATGAAGGCACCACGTTCGAGCACCTCTGGAGCACACTGTAAGTGGAGTAGGATCATCCCCACGGGGGGTGTTTGGAGGCAGCAGTGGCTCTTAGCCAAAGACAAATCTTTTGCATCCTCTGCTTTCCACAGACACCTTTGCCACCTGGCAAACTTTGCTCCTTGGTTTCAGACTCTGCTCAGGGCATTCCCTTTGCCAAACAACATGGCACTGTCTGTCTCATGGGTGGCTCCTTCCTGGCTGCAGTGCTCCAGGGCAGCATGGGGACAGTGTCAGGGCCAGAGCAGAGCTCCCCTCAAACTGGGACCCTTAATTCTAAAATTAAACATCTTCCAGCCCCACCAAGATGTTTGCAAGTCTTCTGGCCTTTGGGCCTCATGCTCTAATCCAGCAAGGAAGAAGGACTGTGCTTCACTTAATCTTCTTCCCTCCTTGGTCTTCTCACATAAGAGCATCCCCAGGTGACAGATATGCTGGAGTAGCTGGGTGGATGCAAAATTTCCTACATCTTTGCTTGCTTTACCTGCCAGGTAAAGCCTGCTCTGCCATGTGGAAATAAAAGCAGAGATGGAGGAAGAGATTGGAAAGGGGCAAGGTTTGAGGGGATTGTGTGTTGCTGGGGGGGCATAGGATTCGTTGGAGAGCTGGGAAGATGACTGTGCCCTCACCTTCTCCTCAGGGAGCCAGACAGCACCTACTTCGACCTCCCTCCAGCCAACCCCACCGGCAGCAATGAGGTCTCCAACCGCACAGAGGTCACGATGGATGTGTTCCAGATGCGAGGCATGACCGACTCGGTGATGGTGAGTGTGCTCAGAAAGCAGGAATGAGGATCTGAACCCAGCACAGGGTTGATTTCCCTGCAGGAAACCCAGGGCTGGGGGCTCTGGGGGCTCTGGGGAAGGCACTGGGGTGGTGCAGGGTCTGGTCACCTGTAATCAGTGGCACAAGGGGCAGTAAAACCGTGGCTACGTATTGTTAGATAACATCAGTGCAGGCAGCAGTGGGGCCTCAGAGCTCTGGGGGAGTACCAGGACAGCAGCAGAGTGTCATTCTCACTGTGACAAACAGTGTGGAAATAAAGCCATTTGTGAGCTGCTGCGGAGGCAGAGCTGCTGGAGGGGCACGCCGTGCTCGCAGCTCTGCTCCCACCACAGCCCCAGGTCCGTGCCGCTGCCCTTCCTGAGAGAAACCTTTGCTTCTGTCTGAGGCAAAGTCTTGGGAAAGCATCACAGGCATGCAAGACATCCCAGCTGCTTGTGCGTGTTCAGTGGTGCCCAGGAGCGTCCCTGAGGCTGCCCTGGCTGTTTGCTGTATCTTCCTGCGGAGAGCTGCTGCTTCCCTCCAGAAAGTCCCTGTTTCCCTCCAGCAAGTCCCTGTTTCCCTCCAGAAAGTCCCTGTTTCCCTCCAGAAAGGCACCGTTTCCCTCACTGACAGCTTGCCTCCCCTCCCCCAACCCCTTTTCCCTCTCTTTCCACTCGCTTTCCCTCCCTTCCCTGGCCTTTCACAGCTGGGCAGAGTGCTGCTAATTGGGGCTGTGCCCCTCGCTGAGTGAGCCCTCACCTTTCCCCTCTCTCCTGCGGTAACCAAAGCCAAGCCTGGCGGGGCTGGAGCAGCCTGAGGTGCACAACAAGAAGTGCTCTGGTAACGGGATGTCAGTGGCCTGAGGGAAAGGCTGGAGACGGGAGAGGCTGTGGAGGGACCACTCAGTCCGTGCTGATTCCCATGTTCTTGGCACATACTGATGCCAGAGTGGTGCTGATGCTCTGTGGCAGTGAGCAGGTCACCCTGCTCTGTCAGGCATCTACTGCTAACTATGCCTATCTATTCCTCATCCATCCATCCATCCTGCCATCCATCCCTCCACACACCCATCCATCCATCATCCATCCATCCATCCATCCATCCATCCATCCATCCATCCATCCATCCATCATCCATCCATCATCCATCCATCATCCGTCCATCCATCCTCCATCATCCATCCATCCATTCATCCTTCATCCATCCATCCATCATCCATCCATCATCCATCATCCATCCATCCATCCATCCTCCATCCATCCATCCATCCATCCATCCATCCATCCATCCATCATCCATCCATCCATTCATCCATCATCCATCATCCATCCATCCATCCATCCATCCATCCATCCATCCATCCATCATCCATCCATCCATCCATCATCCATCCATCCATCCATCCATTCATCCATCATCCATCATCCATCCATTCATTCATCCATCCATCCATCCATCATCCATCCATCATCCCTCCCTCCCTCCCTCCCTCCCTCCCTCCCTCCCTCCCTCCCTCCCTCCCTCCCTCCCTCCCTCCCTCCCTCCATCCATCCCTCCACACACCCATCCATCCATCCATCCATCATCCATCCATCCATCCATCCATCCATCCATCCATCCATCATCCATCCATCCATCCCTCCACACACCCATCCATCCATCCATCCATCACCCATCCATCATCCATCCATCCATCCATCCATCCATCCATCCATCATCCATCCATCATCCATCCATCCATCCATCCATCCATCCATCCATCCATCCATCCCTCCCTCCCTCCCTCCATTCATCCTCACCCATGTGCATCTGTCCATCCAGACAGAGATAATTCCTCATCTTCCACACACGGAGCTCTCACAGAGTCACTGCACTGCCTGGTCAGTGTGAGGGTGGGCACCTCAGTGTGCTGGTGACAGGTATCAGCCCAGCAGGTCTCCAGCCCTGTGTGGCTGGAAGAAGCTTTTGGGAGTGGGATCCAGACAGGTTTGATGGTGGAGCTGGACCCCTGCTCTCCCTGCAGTGGGAATGGTTGGTATCGCCCAGTCCATCACTGGGCAAGCTGGGGCCTGCCCTGTGCTTTGATGAATAGTCATGAGGGACAGAAGGGGTGGGCCCCGTTTTGTTGTTGGATGCAGCGAGTTGACAGAACTAAGGGAGATGAAAAAAGCAAAAAAGCCAACAGACGGCGGCACACGGGTGGCCAGCGCAGCATCCCTGGCGCTGCCCGCCCGGCCCCGCTCCTGCGCTCCTTCCTCCCACCCGCCACCGCACCCCGGCCGCTGCCCCGACCCCATGACTCCCGTGGCAGGAGGCTTCCCTGCTCTCCGTCAACCCCGAGACAACTAAAATGCTCTACATCAGTGACCCGATGCAGCATTACACCACGGTAGGTGCTGCTTGCCATGGACGGGGTTTGCTTTGATGCTCTTCTTAGAATTATCCTCCTCTTCTGGGGCACCTGCTCTGGCTCTGCCTGCCCAGCCTGAGTGCTGCTGCTCAGGATGCTCCAGGGGTTGTCCCAGTGCACGCCTGTGCCCATCCTGCGGCTGCAGGGGGGAACTGGGGCTGGTCCAGCCCTGCTCACAAGCCGTGTTGGAGCAGGATGCTGCAGCCTCGGCAGTCGGTCCCTCTTCCTCTTGCTTTTCCCCATCTGCTGCTTGCAGAGCCCATGGTGTGATTTGAGCCTCAGGTGCCAGGGGTGCAGGGTTCCTTACCTGTGTGTGCACAGGTGGGAAGGGTATTAGCCAGAGCATCCATCCAAGGAACACCTGGAGGTGCTGGACACCACCAGCATCACTTTGTCATCCACTGGGGACCTCCTCAGCTGAGCCCACACCACACACCTGCCTCCTCAGGCAGGCTTCCCTGGTGGAAATCCCTGGGATGGCAGGGCAGGTGAAACAATACCTGTGCTGCAGGTAATACATTTCCAGCCCTGTCATCAAGTGTCAAGGTTGTTTCCTTAGGGAAAAGGGATTTGTGTCTGTCCCTGGCATTCAGAATAGTCCAGCACAGGCACAGAGGGAGTCAGAGAGAGAAGCAAATTGCTTCATTCCTGGTTTTACCTTAAGTGTACTGGTACCAAGCCTGTGTGTCCATTGTTGGGGCTGTTCCATGGGAGGTCGGTGCTGCAGTTGTGTGAATAATTGTCCCTGTGTGTGTATGTACATATTTACATACACACACACAAACACTCCTGTCTTCGATTCGTCTTTTAGGGAAATGTTTCCACAATTTCATCAATTTTGAACAGTCTTTAGTCTTTCATTTTGCCCAGTCACCTGACTCTAGGTCTCTCTGCCAGCAGATTCCCAAAGTCTGGGCACTCAGGATGCTGCCTCTTGCTTTGTACTAAGGCAGCCCAGCTTGGGGCAGCCAGCCTGGCTGGTAGAGGTGATACCCTGGGTCTTGTATCTCTGTATTCTTCCCGAGGGAAAGTCTTCTCCCATGCAGAGCTTGGGATGTTCCGTTCCGTGGTGGGTCCCCATTCTCTTTCCCATTTACAGCCACAGGCTTCAGCCACGAACAATCCTGTCTCTCAGCACAGCAGCAAAACAGCTCAGTCCTGATATTCCTGGATCAGCTGGGCTGCAAGCAGCCCCATCCAGCAGCAATCCCTTTTCCCTTGCTGCTGTTCTCCTGGTTGATCCCTCAGTTTTGTCTGTGCCACCTCACTGGCTCTGCCCTGCCCACAGACCCCGCAGCAGCTGCATTTCCCAGTTGGATGGCAAGAGCTTTCTTAACATGCCTGTTTTGCCAGAGTTTCTCGTAAGATTTTCTCCAGGTGAAGCCTGGATTAAGGAAAGCTTGGCTTGTCTTTGGCTGGGCTATTTATAGAGTGGCAAGGAGGAATAGAGGGATTTAGGCAAATATTTTAGGGGAGAAAATGGCTGGATGCGTAAAAGCAAGCCAGATCTTGTTCAGCATTCCTCCAGTTAGTCACAGGCTCCAACGACCTTGTGAGAGATGTAGGCAACAGGAGAACTTCCCTGGAGAAGGATGATTGCCTTTAAACCATTCCACATCGAAGAGGGTTGGGTGAGGTTGGGATCCCAAGTTAAAACACGTCTCCTGATTCCTGAGCCGTGAGCCTTGCAGCCCTTTGGAGAAGGCTGAGCCTGCTGGCTGTGCCCATGGCTGCTTGCACAGCTCTTGGCTTCCCAGAGCTGTCCCAGTGGGTGCTGGGGACAGGGACAGTCCCTGCCAGGCATGAGGGCAGTTGAGGGGGGCTGTGTCCCTGCTCCAGTGCAGGGAGCCAGGATGACACACAGCAATGCACCGGACACTGCACATGGTCACCAGCACTGCCACTGCCTCTGGGGCTGCAGGGTGAGAGAAATCCCCGAGCAACTCAGGAATTGCAGGTTTCTGGGGGGAAAAAATCCCACTACAACTGAGAAATGGTTGCATTTGAGTCTGATTTTCTAATGAAATACTAAGGTCGTTTTAGCCATACAGCTCCTGGGAATGTCACTGTGCTTGGGTTGTGTCTGTGGGTAAAGGAGCTGCCAGCTCTTATTGGAAGAATCTGACAGTAATTGCTCAGAAAAGGAATAAGGAAAAAAAATGACAAAAGACATTATTTGGTCCAATGGGTCTGGAATAAGAGCCAGGACCTGCCTAAGTGGGTCCATTTGCCCCATGACTTTCCTGCAGTGGTCTGCATCGCGGCCGTATGCTTTGTATGTTTGAGGTTTTCCCAAATTAGAGCTGCACCAGGCACTGGGAGCAAACATTCCGCTGGGAAACCAGCTACAAACCACTGCTTGGGGCTGGCTGGCTCAGGGAAGCATGCCCGGAGTGGTGTGTGGGTGTGTGTCCGTGAACACATGAGGGACAGGTTGGAAAAGAGGCTGGAAAACAGGACGGCCGCTCGGTATCACCGTTGCGATAGAGCGATGCCATCACCAGGGACTGCTGCTCACCTTGGCCGGGTGGCTTCACCGAGCGGTGACACTGGCTGCTGGAAGGGACAGCGGGGAGCAGAGCCCTGCGTGCAGAACAGGGCTGTCTCTCCCTGCCTGCAGCGGGACATCTCCCAACCCTGAGCAAACCCCGCAACATCCCTGCCTTCTCTCCGCTGTCAGAAGCAAGGCTTTCCCAAGGCAGGTGCGCTAGGAATCCAGGACTGTGGCACCGCGCTGCCTCCAGCGAGGATGGAGCAGCTCGAGGGGGCTGATTTAAGCATACGGAGTGCATCCCTCACACAAGTGGTGACCTGTCGGAAATCCCGAGCCACCCAGACCAGCTCTTTTGGCTCCCCTCCCGCACGCTGGCCCTTTAAGGAGGCTGTAACAGGACACCCCAGCCCTGCAGAAAGGTGGCTGAGGTTTCCCTGTCTCTAAACTGGCTGGTGTTTTCTTTTTTCCCTCCTCCCCTTTTCCCTTCCTCCAGTCCCAGTTCAATTTGCTGAACAACAGCATGGATCAGAGCATCGGCAGCAGAGCAGCCTCCACCAGCCCCTACAGCTCCGAGCACACCTCCAATGTCCCAACGCATTCTCCCTACTCGCAGCCCAGCTCTACCTTCGACGCCATGTCCCCAGCTCCCGTCATCCCCTCCAACACCGACTACCCTGGTCCCCACCACTTCGAGGTGACCTTCCAGCAATCCAGCACCGCCAAGTCAGCCACCTGGACAGTAAGTTGCATTCTTCTACCTCGGCTAGGGAGATGCTCAGCACCGCTGAGCGCGTCCTCACGGCCAACACCCAATGCGGCGGTGGTGGGGAGGCTCGCACGGGGCAGCTGCGGGATGCAGCCACCACTGATGGGGACTTCACCGGCACAGGTGGTGGCCCTGAGAAGCAAAGAGTACTGGAAACATCAGTGCTTGCTTTCCAGGGGGTTTCTCCCAAAGGGGTGTGAAGCACAGCGGCTGGGATGTCACTTCTTTCACCTCAATTCCCTAAATTTTTGGTAAATGTCCTCCAAAAATAAATGCCCTGGGGAAGTACCTGCCTTGTTCTCACGGTGCTTCCCGGCGTATTTGCCAGCGGGTGCTGTCAGAGACGAGGCCGTGGGCAAGAGGGACCTTTGCTCGTGTCTCCCGGCGCCGTTCCCAGCTGTGCTGTAAATGCCTGCTTGTCACTTACAGTCCTTCTCCATCCCGTATTAGAGGAGTAACTTAATCCCTACAAGACACAGCAAATAACAGAGCAGGTTTTTAAGCACAGTAGGTTTTGATGCATAGAGGGACGGCTGCACAGGTCCTGCTGTCTGCTCGGGAGCTGGGATGCAGGTTTGGTCCACGGCTGCTCCGACCCTCCTGCTGCCCGGCACAGGAGAGCTCTGTGAGCAGGGACCCGGGGGCCGGGCACAGCGCAGCGGGGCTGCTTTGCTTTTTGTGGCAAAAAGTCCTAAATTCTCATCCCTGCTGCTGGCTCAGCCCAGCGTTTTTAAGGAGAACCAGCAATTGCTGCCAGTGCCACAAGTGGCAATCCCACAGCGGGTACCTCTGGAGTGCCCGGGAGAACAGCTCACCACGCTTGAGCCGGGTGGGTTTTCTCCTCCAGGAAGCACTGGCAGAGCAGGAAGGTTGAGATGGGACGACTGACACCCCGCAGGAGCAGCAGAGTTTCCTCCGGGGCTGAGGTTTGGCATTGTCATGGAACGGGCAGAGCAGCCCAGCGATATTTAAGCCCCGTGTGTGATAATGACCTTTGTTTGCGGAAGGTGACGTGTTTAATTGCCAAGACAGTCCTTCCTGCGGGAGACAGAAAACATCCTCGGATGCTGTCGTGCAGGGACACCCCGGCGGGATGCTCTCGGTTGCCCTGGGAAGGATGCGGGCGGGGACGGGCTCCGGCAGCGGCCGCAGCGCTGGGGCTGTGTCCTGCTAGGGGTGCGTGGAGAGGGAAAGCAGCAGCCAGCCAGCAGCGATCCGGGCTTTGAACGCAGCCGAATTCCCGGCTGGTGCAGTCCAGCAGCTTCCCCGCGGCCGGTGGCTGCTGCTTCGCACGGACAGGGGACTTGGGACAGCGCCGTGGTTAAACACGACTTGCCCTCACAGGAGTGGTTGATCTCCACTCTTTCCTCTGTCTTGCCTTGTGGGCTGTTGCTCAGGGATGCATTTCATTAGGAACTGAATAAACCGGAGGTCCTCGGGCAGGATGTGATTCCAGCCCACTCCTATCCCTGCTGGGGGATGGATAACTCCTATCAGTCACACGGGAAAGCTGCACATTCCCGTGCCGCTAAAGCGTCCCAATGGAAACCGAAACAAGGCACTGAGGGTGGCTTGTTCCAGCACGTAGGGATGGGGGCCAGAACGTGTCTGATGCTCGCTTGCCACTGTCCCCAGCTAGGAGTGCAGTGGGATGGCTTTGGGGTGGAGCAGACACAGCGCAGCAGGGCTCCCCTCCTGAAAGCCATCCCATTCCCCTGGGATCTTTCCACGGTTCTAACTAAAGGGAGCTCGACTATCTCGCATCACCCTGAGCTGACTGTTCTCCTGTAGCTGTGTCCCACTGGCAGCTCAGCTCACCAGGACAGGATATGGCTGTTTTTCCCAAGCCTTTGTGGGAGATCAGGGCAGGCAGTGCCACACGATGCCCTCCCAGCCTTGGGGGAGCAGCGGGACCCAGGAGCCACCAGGAGAACGCGTTCATTCCAGGGATGGGAGCTGGGAGCTTCTGTGGAGGGAGCCACGGCTGCAAGGATGGGTCCTGGGAAAGGTCCAGAGTGAGGACTTGAATGCCTGAAGTGGCTTTAACACTAGGGAAGGCAGTCAGAGGTGTGTGACCCTCTGAGCCACGATGCTGGGGTGGCTGCATCCCCCAGAGCTGGGGGGGCTGCAGGGCCAGTGCCCACCTACACTGGAGCTGAGCCTCATGGAGAGCAGCAGTGGGTTGCCAGAATCTGGCACCCTGGAGAGCACAGGGAATGTTTCATTTGAAGCAGAGATTCCTGTGGGATTGTCAAGGCAGGTGCAGCATGTCCGGCTTTCCAAGGTGCCACATGAGGAATGGTCCTGCTGCAGTGACAGCTGGTGTCACCCCTTGTCCTCCTGGCTGGGGCTGTCACAGGCATGGTCGGTGCTGGAAGATAAGGTCACTGCCTTCCACTCACTGTGAGCTCTGCAGTGCCACACCTGAGAGTTTGTCCTGGTTTAACAGGGGAAGGAGCTCAGCAAAACAAATGTGTTCTATGTTGTGAATGAACACACAAATAACACTGCATGGGACACTGTGAGCCTCCACAGGAGCTGGGAACACACATGTAATGTAAGGAAAAGCCACTGGGAAATGCAGGCACTTGGGAAGTGCCTGTTCAGTAGGTCTGGGGACAGAAAGGGACGTCTGACAGTGCAGTGATGGTCACACCAAGCACAGCAGCACCAACCATCCTGGTGCTCTGCAGGACCTGCATGGTTTGGGGCAGCACTCAGGAAGAGCCAACCCAGCCTGTTCCCCCTGGGGAAGCCTCATGACTTTTGGATATGCTGAGCTTTGCTGCACCCAATAATTTATGCCAGGATTGTTGATCAATTTCCACAAGCATTGACCACAAGCTCGGCAGAGCCAATGCAGCATTTTGGAGCAACGAGGGGTCCACTGCACTGGAAGAAATCTCAGCTGAAGGTCTCTTGCAGTTTGGGGTTGAACCATGGAGAATCTGGCCACAGAGGAAAGGACAGCTGGTGAGCAGGCAATGCCAAAACAAATGGTTTGTGTGAGTCATCTTGTCAAAAGATTTGGCATCATATTTTGATATAATCACAAGCTGTGGTTGATGGAAGCGTGTAGCTCAATGGCCTCCTGGTTTTGAAGGGTTTTGACTAGAATCCCTCTGGGAGATGTGGCATTTCCTATTTTCCCTCACTTAGAAAAGGAGGCTCCTAAGCACCAGATGAGCTGGCCCCTCTATAATCCTGGACAAGTGCTTGCTCTGCAGGGCTGGGCAAATCAGTGTCACCCGGGCAGGGGAGCTAAGTGTCCCCAAGCCCTGCCCACACACAGTGCTCCTGTCCACACTTCAAACCCTCTATTGACAAAACAGACATGGCCTGGGAGGGAGATGTGAAGAAGACGAACAGTATGGAATAGATTCCTTGTAGAGCAATACGAGAGAAATATTCTGCATGGAAGTTCTCCCCAAGAAGAGCAAGGGGGCTCGATCATGGTATGCCCAGGAGATAGTTCCTGATAGCAGCCAGCTCTTTAATCTAATAGCAAAAGACATAATGAGATCCAGCACTTGGAAGCCGAAGCCAGGCAAATTCAGACTAGAAACAAGGAGGAATATTTATTTTATTTTTTTTTAGCAGTGAGGATAATTAACCATAGGAACAATTTACCAAGGAATGTGGTGGATTCTCCCAGCTCCTGAAGGATTCAAATGAGGAGTCTGCATATCTCTCCAGAGATAATATGTGCTTTAGCAGATACCCTTGACTCAGTGCAGGAGGAGGAGGAAGGGGTCTGAGGGTAGCAGTGTGGACAATGGGACCAGAACATCATCAGCTGCTCTCTCTTGCTTCAAAATGCTGATTTTCTAATTTAGGAAAGATGTGAATGGAAAAGGGTGAAGCCTTGGGGCTGACATTACCCAGCTCTGTCCTCGCAGGGACTCTGGGCAGTGCTGGGTGACATTGTGGGTGACCCTGTCCCGACCCCCGGGCTGAGCTCTGAGTGTCATCCCCAGCTCCGGACAGAAGCAGCCGCGCCTGCCCGTGCTGTGGGAAGCCCTCCAGGCTGCTGCCACCTCCCTTTTCATTTTTAATGGCCTTCTTATCGCAGAGAGCACCGGCCAGATGCCGAAAATCAGGTTTTCCCTGCGGGTTGGAAGCCCCCCTGTGGCGGGCAGGCCCTGGGCGGGGCGGGCCGGGAGCTGCAAGCCGGGGCTCGCCGGCATCCCGGAGCCACCGCGGCCCCGCTGCCCGCCGCTGCCCGGGCACGCTGCAGCCGCAGCCCATCGCGCCGCTTTTCTCGCCGCAGCCCCTCGCCACGCCAGCCAGCTGGTAACTGACGGATAATTAGGATTTTTCTCAAGTCGGGTTGGCGGCGGAACGGGGCTCCCTCCCGGCCGGACGCTGTCGCAGGTGCCGGAGCTGCAGAGGCGTTAATGGGGTCTTTGGCCTCCCGCGGCCGGGCTGCGGAGGGGCGTGGGGGATCGAGGCCGTGGTGTGGGGGAGCTGCCTGGGCTCACACGGAGCCCCTGGAGCCGGGGGGAGATGGACAAACCGCCGAGCAGGCAGGCAGGGGGGGTCTCTGACACAGGCGTGGAGGGTCTGAACCACACCCAGGGTGTTGATGCTGTTTGGGGCAGCAGACAGCCTGCGAGGGAAAGGCTGGACAGGTCCGCAGCCGAGGGGAGCTGCTCCTGCTCCCGTAGATGGCAAACAGCAAACCAGCCTGCATCCCAGTGCTCGGCCAGTGGAAATGGCAGCGTGGGACTGGTTCCTCTTGCTTGATAGATCTTGCAGCTGGAGCATGGGCACTGGGGAGCTGAAATGCTTTCTCTGGTCCTGACTGAATGAGGAGGATGGGGGTGATTGGTGTGCTGTGAGGCAGGTTCTTCCTTGCCGGTTGCTGTCCATGGCTTTTTGGGGTAGAGGCAGATACGAAGAGGAGCGAAAATTCTTCAGGAGCATCTCTGTACCAAGAACCCCCTCTGCAAACTCTCTGGAGGTGAAAAGGTGGCACCTTTCCATATCCCAGGGAGGTTGCTGTCCAACAGCCATGGCCTGGAGATGATTTGGGCCTCACACAGCTGAAAACACTGAATAGCTGTGCAGATGAGCACAGTGGATATTTTGGTGTGCCAGAAGTTGGAAATCAACCCCAGCACCTGCCTGCTCCAGAGCCCATGGAAGCAAACCCACTGGAGGCTTTCCACCAGCTCTCTCAGGGTGTGGATGAGGCTCCAGGAGCTCCAGACACAATGGAATTAAGAAAAAAGGCAAAGGAATTTGGTGTGTGATGTTCCAACACGATCCCGCTATCAGCTCCACTATCTTGAACGTGTCTGGTATGCACAGGTCAAGGGAATGGCTTCCTGGCAATGCTGCTCCATCAGGAAGGCAAAGCTCCCTGGCAGGAGAGGTGGGAGAGGGTTGGGAGCCCTGATTTCCAGTGTATGGCAGGGGGAAAGGATGCTGGTGTGCCCTTGGCAAACCCACTCACTGCCCGTGCCCACTGCAGGCAGTGGCTGAGAGAGCAGAGGAGCAGCCCCGCCTGCATGGCACAGCCCTCCTGGGATGCTCCAGAGCCAGCCCCCCTAAATCTTGCTCTTGCTGTGCTGGTTTTCATATTTCCTCCCCAGCAGCAATTCCCAAGGCCAGCTCAGCCTCCTCTTCCCTTCCCTCTCCTCCCAGCCTGCTCCCTGCATCCTTGGCGGTGTGAAGTAACCTCCTTGCCGGATTTGTGGCTTCACTTTTTGGGAGGGAGGGAGCTCTGGGCTCTGAGGGGATCTGAGTATCCACCACACAGATCCACAAGAAGAGATTAAACCCCCAGAGTGCCAGTGCTGGATCAGCAGTGAGAGAGGTCCCAGCTGGAAGTTATTTTAAGGATGTGCTCACTGGGGAAGGCTGGGAGAGGAGTCCTTTGGGGGCAAACCAAGGAATTTTAATTAGCAGTAATAGCATGCTAATTAAGGTAGAAGAACACGAGCTGGAGCACAGGGAGCCTCCCTGTGCTGCTCTACTGTGAGGCCCCAAGACCTCAGTGGTCTGTAGGGCTGGGGGACCTGTGGGGGACAGAGGCCCCCAGCAGCTGATGATGGCTGGGGTGATCAGGGAGCTCTGCTGAGTGCCTTGAGACCCCCTGTCCTGGGCACAGCTGGTGGTGGCCGGAGTCACCCCAAGGCATCACTGCCGTGGTACTGAGACCACAGGCACAGGGAGGTGAGTGTTGGGGCATCCCTTATGACCATCATCCCAACCCATCATTATTGTGGTGCAGGGACTGGGAACATGGGGAGATGGGCTTTGGGGCGTCCCTTATGACCCTGATCCATCACTGCTGTGATGCAGGGACTGGAGGCACAGGGTACCAGGGTACCTCCTACAGCCATCCCCAGGGCAATATCCCCACTGTCCAGCCCACCTGTGTGCTGGGCAGGTACCTCAGGCCCCACTGGACACTCCTCTCTCAGGCACCAGCCATACTCAAACCTGGCTCATAGTAAATGAGCAACAAAGTAGCTTGGGGAAGAATTTCCAGCTCAGTGAGGAGTTTACAGGCCGGTGATTAAAAAATGGTTATTAAAAAAAAATTAGACGGAGAAAAAAAATTAGCTGTGCCGCCGGCACGTCTTCCAGGATCTGTCGTAACAGATTCGTCCGAGCCGGTTAACGGTATTTGCGGTTTGCAAGATGCTACATGTCTGGGGAAGATGACAGACACGTTATTATCACCTCTCGGCTGCGATCTGCCCCAACCTGTCCCAGGATGCAGCTCCGCAGCTGCTTGCCGGGGAGTGCAAGGAAATTAGCAGCCGGAGGCAGCACTTTTCTTCTCTCTGCCTTGCCAGACCAGTGGCTTTATTGGGGATCCATTGACTGCAGTCCTGGACACGTCTTGAGTAAAGCTAATGAGAAGCCTGGAATGTAGGAGAAGAGGAGGAGGTAGCTGGTAGGGACGGGGGGAGGATTTGTGGAAAAAGCAATTGTTGAGCAAATCATTTCCTTCTAGAGGGAAAGGAGGCCTTGGCTGCGCCTTCCCCAACAGGCAAGTCTAGACGCTTCAGTGTCAACAGTTGAAGATAAATAAGATTTTATCAGCTCCAAATCTGTTGGGACACATCCTCCTAGCGGTTCTGCTGCCCAGGGACAGCCGGGCAAGATGGACTTCGCCAGGAGATCTTTCCAGGCAGAGGATTTAGGTTATTTTTTGATCAAGGGAAAACCACCTCTCCCTGCTGATTTCCTGCGTGGGGAGGCAGCCCTGGAGCAGTGATGGCCTCTGGAGCCATCTCCTGATCCTCTCTCAGGGTGGGCAGTGATGGATGCTGAGACTCCACATCACTGCTGCATCCATGAGCCATTGTGGGACATTCACTCAGTGGAATCTTGGTGTCCAGAACACTTCCTTGGGGCAGCAGCACCAGGATAACCATGGTGAAGCCCCACAGTGATCTCATCTCACTGAAAAGCAGCTGCGTTTCAAAGGCATCCAAGGACTCTTTGTGGTACCAAGCTCTTGGGAAAATAGAGCTTAGAGCGGATAGGCTGCTAGGAGTTAAATAATTTGTCTTCTCCGTTTTTTGGCTTATTCCTAGTGCTCTGGTGTTGCACTCCTTCTCCCCGATGGGACCCCTCTGTCGCTAAGGAAGGATCTCTTCACTCTGGACAGACAGCAGTAGCAGGGGAGGGACAGAGACAGAGCTGGCATCACAGTGTCAGCTCAGAAGCTGAGGGTGACACTGGCAGCTGCAGGAAATCTCAGAGAAATAGAGCTTCTGTGTTTCCATAGGCTCCAGGGGAGACTGTCAGTGCTGCTGCTGCTCTGTGCTGACTCAAGCAACCCAGCACCCACAAGCCACAGAAACCATTGTGTTCCTCACACACATGGTAGCACACAATAACAGACACTCTCCGATGTCCTACAGGAACAGAGATGACCTGAGTCCTAATGTAAGTGTGGAGATAGACACCAGTGGTCCCCAGGGCAGAGCAGGGTGTGGAGACAAAGGCAGGAGCCTGGCTTCTTTGTACATGGGAAAGAAATCCTGGAGCTGAGGTCTGGACATGCCAGGAAGGGGTTCAGGTGCCCCAAGATGTTGTTCCTGTGCTGACAGCAAGCTGGCCACAGCTCTAGTGACCTGAGCTTTGGCTGTGACCCAGCTGCCACATGTCCTGAGAGGTCAGTTTGTCCAAACACTGCAGAATGGGAAGGATGTGGGTGAATAGACTGAGGTTCCCCCAGTGCAGGTGACAGGAACACAGCCATGACACACAGGGAGCCGAAGCAGCAATGCGGCGGCGCTGGTCTGCGATTAAATCCCAGCGTTTTGATCTCTGAGTTCTGCTCTGCCACTGCCTCATGTCACACTTGAAGAGCCCATGGTGCCTGTGGTCCCTGCAGGGTGCTGTGCAGGGTATGGCTGTGCTGGGAGGTACCTGGGCCTCAGGTGATGCAGCACAGGCTGGCAGAGATGTGCATGGGCCAGATAATTATCAAATTATCAAATACAGATAATGGAGGAGAGGGGTGTCTGCCCAGGGACATTCTACTCAGCACAGGTTTTGCTATCTCGTACAGTGTACTGCCAAGCTGGGGATGCAGAACCTCCTGGGATCTCAAAAAGATGATGCTGGCTGTCCTGGTGGCCCTGAGCAGTGTGGGTCTGCAGGGCTGGGAGCGCTCAGCCCTGGCTGTGGCTGGAGACACAGCACAGGATGGCTCTACACAGAGAGGAATCAGGAGTGCAGCTGCCCAGGACACAGCCTGGGCTTTTCTTGCCCAGAATTATCAGCAGGGAGTTCCTTAAAAGAATAGTTTGTTATTGTGGAGAGATCTTTGAAGGCGATCCTGGAGCTGTTGGGACACGATAAGGTTATCAGCGGAGGCAAGTCTGCACGGAGCGGCCGCCTTCCCCCTGCGGGGCATCACTCTGCTATTTAACAGAGATTTATCCATGTCATAACATGGTATAATGAGAGAATTTGTTACCAAAGAACTTGCCATAATGCACCTCTGCTCCTCCAGAGCAGTTATAGTTCCCAGGCATGTTGAGGGCTGCCCGGGAATGTCTACATGAAAAGATCCTTTGACAGGAGTTGTCAGTATTTTAACACCTGGCAAGGAAGAGCCCCCTCCAAATAACCCTTGTTTTGCCATGGTGGCTCCTCTAAACGAGGGTGTTAAACCCCATCGTGGTGGGTGAGTCCCATGGTCTGTAGCCACATGGGAGTTTTGGCCAGGCAGAGCAGGGTCACCACACTGTGAGTGCAGCCCACGCTTCCAGCTCAGGCCTGATCCCTGAGAATCCCTGCTGGGGATGCAGGATCACGCCCAGGAAGCTAACCTGGCCATGGAGTCAAGGTGTAGTCAGCATCATCCGGTATGAGTGCAAATTTGGGGGTTTTAGTGGATGTTTCCAAGTATCCTCTCTTGTTGGGCGAGTCAAACTGCCTACAAAAATAAGGATTAATTCTTGTTGTCGGGTTCAAGTGTGTGTTACACAGCTCATTCACCATCCTCCAGTAACCACAGCATCTTCCTGCTCTCCCCAGTCCTGAGCAGATTCTGAACTTGGGACACTGAGGACACCCCATTGAACCTCCAGGAGCTGGTACCTGCTGCTGGCTACAACCAGTCCAGTGCTGCAGGAGCTGCTTGGCAGAGCCTCTGCCCTTTATGTCTCCCCAGAACTTCCCCAGAGACCACCTAAATGAGACAAACCTGGAAATATTTCTCTTGTTTGCCATTTACCAGTCCTGGTGGTGGGAGCACCTCGCTCAGCCACAGGCAGATCTCCTGCAGCCAGGGCAGCAGGACTGGGAGACACAAATCCTTCTGCCTGATCCACAGCTGTACTGGGACACACTCATGGCCAGGAAAAGTGGGGACTGAGCCATCACTGTCAGCCCCTGAACAGCCTCCAGCTCTGTGCGGAGCCCCCATTTTGGGCAGCCCCCACTCAGCAGCCGCCTGGCATGGGGAGAGCAGAGCCTCCCCTCGGCACACCTGTATTTGGATGGCTCAGGACAAGCTTTAACATCCCCACAAATGCTCTGCACGGTGGTATTTTTTTGGCAGCGGGTGCTGTGTTGTGGGGATGAGATAAAATACCTGGAGCGGGAACATGCCCTGCCATGCAGGGACGGGCTGCTCTGAGCACAGGGGTGGGCTGGTGTATAGCAAACACATTCCTTGCGAGATGGAAAACAGCATGGCATGGCTGAGGTGGAAGGGAATTGCACATCCCCACACCTGGGCAGTTCCTGGAAGGTGAAGGACAGGCTCTCCTTCCCCAGCCCTGCTCTGGAGGCACACACACTGCAGACCCCAGAGCTTCCCCCATCCAAGGGCCTTTTGAGAGGAGTTTGCCTCTGAGAAAACCCCACTGTGCCCTCACAGGGAGGAATTTGGTGGCCACAAACCATTTGCTAGTCAGGAGTTACGGTTGGTACTGCCTCTAGCTGCCACAGAGCATCCTCCTCCCACAGCCAGCTCAGGCAGCGGTGCCCATCATGTCCCTACCCCGTCCTCTCCCTGAACCACTGCTGCTGCAAAAGATTGAGTCAGGATCAGGACAAACCCGTCTGTGGGTTTGTTTCCCAGGTCCTGCCTAATCAGCTGTGACACTGCTAATGGCATCAAGCACGATTTCCTCAGGCTGCGGTGTGTCACCCTTGGTCAGGAGCCCTGTGTGAGAACAGACTTGGGAATGTTTCCAAAACAGGCTGAGTGATGCACGAATGATGGTTTTGTTGATTTTCAGTGAGATTCCCTCTGTCTCAGTGCAGTTGTGCCCTGCTCTGCCAGAGCCTTTGCCCATCTGGGAAACCCTTCCCTGCCCCAGGAGGTGGCTGTGTCTGATTTATGTGGAAAGCAGAAACCACATAATGTGGGTGAAATAATCAGTTTTCAACATTTCCAGGGGAAAGGAAACACCTTTACACCAGAGCAGCACAGGAAGCTGAGGCTGGCCAGGGGAGCACCCTCCACCCCACCGGTGATGCTCACCTGAGGGATGTCTCCTCTTTTCCAGTACTCCCCGCTGCTGAAGAAGCTCTACTGTCAGATTGCCAAGACATGCCCCATCCAGATCAAGGTGTCCACCTCGCCGCCCCCAGGCACCATCATCCGGGCCATGCCTGTCTACAAGAAGGCAGAACACGTCACCGAGGTGGTGAAGCGCTGCCCCAACCACGAGCTCGGCCGCGACTTCAATGATGGTGAGGGCTCTAATCTGTGCCCACGGACACACGTCCCTTGTGTCACAGCCCTTGTGCACACGGGATGAGTGCCCTGGGCAGCAGCCCTGGCTCTAACTGGAGGTTTGCCCTGCAGGCCAGTCAGCCCCTGCCAGCCACCTCATCCGGGTGGAAGGCAACAACCTGTCCCAGTACGTGGATGACCCGGTGACGGGGCGGCAGAGCGTGATGGTGCCCTATGAGCCACCACAGGTACCCGGCTGCTGGAGGCAGGGAGAAGGACCAGCCCCTGCCTCCCTGGTTTGGGCTGCTTGGCCCAATGTCCCCCTCGCCCTGGCATATCTCTGTGCTCGCCCCCAAGTGGTGGCAGCTACACTCCAGAACCTGCAGTTCCCAGCCCTGTGAAGCATCCCAGAGCAGCCTGATCTTGGAAAGTGGAGTGTAATGGGATATCCCCTGCAGTCCTGCCCCGGGTGCCCCCACAGCCCTTGTACAGTCCCCTCTTTCCAGCTGGGACCTTCCCCACACCATCCCCAGTGTTCCCCTGCTCATCCTGCCGAAGCACCAGCCCTGTGCCAGAGGGTCCAGCCCTGATTCTTCACTCCTGGGGAACCCCAGCCTGCCTCCCCTCCTCTTTTCCACTCCCCGGGGATCCCAGCCTGTCTCTCCTCACACTCCCCGCTCAGCACCTGCTCTCCCCTCCTGGGCAGGTGGGGACCGAGTTCACCACCATCCTGTACAACTTCATGTGCAACAGCAGCTGCGTGGGAGGGATGAACAGGAGGCCCATACTCATCATCATCACCCTGGAGACGAGAGAGTGAGTGGCTGCGGGAGCAGGGATGGGCATCCCACTGCGGGAGGGCTGGGGAAGTAACCTTCCCCTGCAGGGAGCACCCCCAGGGAACCGGACAGGGCAGCTCCAGCTCGTGGCACAGGAATGCTCCCCTCTGCCAGCTTGGAAAAGGGCTGGACGGAGGGACCAGGGACCCAGCCCAGCAGCTGGAGCCTTCCTCTGCCCCAGGAGCGCCTCTTCCCCAGGAGCCAGCTGCTGAGGGGCTCCATTGCTCCCTGAGGGTCGCGGATCTGGTTTCTGCCTGGACTGAGTCCCGGTGCCCTTCCCAAGGGGAAGGAGGGTCACTGATTGCTCTGTTCTCCCAGCGGCCAGGTCCTGGGGAGGAGATCCTTCGAGGGGCGGATCTGTGCCTGTCCCGGCAGGGACCGGAAAGCCGACGAGGATCATTTCCGAGAGCAGCAAGCCCTGAACGAGAGCACGGCCAAGAACGGCAATGCCAACAAGCGCAGTGAGTCCCCTGTCAGCGGGTGGGGGGCTCAGGGCACCCGAAATCCCTGCACTCCTGACCTTGGGGCTCAAATCCACACTCAGGGATGATGTTTTGACCTTTCTCCACTAAACCTCATAAGTTGGATCCCGCCCCTCTCTCCACAGAGCCCAAAGATACCTGTGCATGCCTCTTGTGGCCAGATACTTTTATTCATTATTGACAATAGCAAAGGGACTCTCCCCAAGAGAATGGTTTTAGCGTCCTGCACAGCTTGAAGTGCTCCCTGCCATGTCCTATCTCCCACGACTCCACCAACTCTCTTCCCCTCTCCTTTCCAGCCTTCAAGCAGAGCCCCCAGGGCATCCCAGCGCTGGGCACTGGCATTAAGAAACGGAGGCACGGGGAGGAGGAGATGTACTACGTGCCTGTAAGTGTGGGTGTGCTGCAACTAGGTCAGAAATTGGCTTGGGACAGCAGTGGCACCATCCCCTCTGCCAGAAGCACCTCGGGGAGGGGATGTTGGGCAGGTTGGGGCTGCACAGGCTCTTGTAGGACATCAGGGGCCTTGGCAATAGGAGCAAAAGCATCCATGGACACATGTCCAAGGGATTCCGGCATCCCACACAGTCCCTGGCCACAGTGACAGTCTGTCTGGGTGGAAAAAAGGGAGCATGGGGAATTGGCCAGGTGGGACAGGAATAAAGCAAAATCCTGGTCTTGTTCTCTCCTGCAGGTTCGAGGCCGGGAGAACTTTGAGATCCTGATGAAGATAAAGGAGAGCCTGGAGCTGGTGGAGCTGGTCCCACAGCAGCTGGTGGATTCCTACCGGCAGCAGCAGCAGCAGCTCCTGCAGAGGCAGTGAGTCCTGCCACAGCCCCTGAGATCCTCACAGCCCCTGAGACCATCAGAGCACATGAGACCCCCAAAGTCTCAGAGACCCTAACAGTCCCAGAGACCCCCCCACAACCCCTGAGACCCCCACAGTCCCCAAGAACCCCCCAGTCCTCCAGGCCCCTGCAGCCTCCTGAGACCCCCACAGTTCTAAGAACTCTGCCATCACCAAGACCCCCATGGTCCCTAAGATCCCCCCAGTGCCCCAGAGCCCTACAGCCCCCCCAGACCTCTGCAGCCCCTCGAGAACCCCACAGCCCCTGAGCACCTTTGGTAGGGAGGCCTGATGGACTGGAGCTCCCTCCAGGCCAGAACAGGGCAGCTCCATTCCACTCACCCCAGTCTGACCAGTGTGTTCCCCTCCCAAACAGGAGCCAGCTGCAGACACCATCCTCCTACGGCCCCGTCCTTTCCCCCATGAATAAAGTCCATGGCGGAGGAATCAACAAGCTGCCCTCTGTGAACCAGCTGGTGGGGCAGCCTGCCCAGCACAGCTCCAGTTCTGCACCCAGCCTGGGCCCCATGGGTACGTCCTGCGTCACCAGGCCAAGCACAGGGCTCTCCCTGCCCAGGAGTGGGGGTAATTGGGTCTGGGTGGTGTCTGATGGGTGTGTTTGTTGCCACTGCCCAGGACCCGGAATGCTGAACAGCCACCCCATGCAGACCAATGGAGAAATGAACGGGGGCCACTCATCCCAGTCCATGGTGTCCGGCTCACACTGCACACCCCCACCACCCTACAACCCTGACCCCAGCCTTGTCAGGTAGGGCAGGCACCCGCTGTCCTGGCTGTCTTGTCCTCTGTTCCTTGCTGTGTCCCCCGCTCTAACCTTCCCATCTGTCTGGCAACTGGTCAACTGGCCACTGGCCCCAACTGAGAAATCACTGCTGTTCCTCTCACCTCAGCAACCAAAACCCAGCTACCAATCAGTCAGAAACCCCCACTGCCCTCATAAACCTCTCTGGAATCTGTCCCTGATCAATTAGAAATTTAAATACATCCAAAAGAGGGTCTTGTCCTACATGTCCAATGGCATGTGACTCTATGAGCTTCCCCTTCCCCTTCAAGCAACACCTGGAAATGGGTCCATGTGGATTATTTCAATCAGAAATGCATTAACAGCTCTGCAGATTGTTAATGTTTTGGCCTTTAAAAAGACCATGGATGCTTTGACAGACCTTGGGCCAGCATCCACACAGGGCAGAGCCCAGAGCATGCCCTGATCCCCCTCCCCAGAAGATTGAGCTCCCTCATATTATATGAGTTCTGAGCCAAAATATCAGACAATCAGGAGAAAACATCTGTAGTTTTAGGAATGAACATAGCCCCACATTTTGCTTTGACCTTAGTGGCAGTGGAGCTGTCTACATCCCCCATGTGACATCATCTGTCCCACAGAGGTGGGACACAGCTGTTGTTCATGAGAACTTAATGCCACTTTATTTTCCGAACTTTCTCTGCAGTTTTTTAACAGGATTGGGGTGTCCAAACTGCATCGACTATTTCACCTCACAAGGGTTACAGAATATTTACCACCTGCAGAACCTGTCCATAGAGGTAAATGCTTTGGGGAGATCTGTTCTTACCACTTGTTTCCAGCAGCTGTTGGTCTGAAAAGCAAAACCAAACTGCTTTGGAGGAAGGGAAACCTGTGCCCCAACCCCTCACACAGAACATGTGTTCCCAGGATCAACACCTGTCATTCTTGTCCCCTTGATGGTCCTTCAGAGGCTATAGCTCAGGCCTTGGTAAAAATCACAGCCAGTCCCAAAAAACCACAGCCAGCCTCAGCTGCTTCCTCCAGACTCTCAGAAACAAGAGAGATCAAAGATTCCCAGGCCAGAGCTCAGGGACATTTTCCACCTAACACAGAGAACACTGTTGAGGTGCTCAGTGGAACACCCCAAATCCCACGGAGCCAGCAGGGAACCCCACTGCACTTCAGGGAGATTTAATCTGGTCTCACCTCTTTCCCTGCTAATCTTTAAGATGAAAAAGGCTGAAACAAGGGAGTTGAGCCCAGGGCATTTTTATTAAGGGAACTCTGGAACAAAATAGCCCAGGTCAGGCAAAAGCTGTCAGAAAAAGCATGGAAGGGATGCTGGAAATACCTGTGTGTGCCCAGAGCATCAGTCTCTGCGGCTACCACACTGTGGTGCTGGTAACAGGGGCAGCACTGGAGCCAGGGCTTCCACAGCCCATCAGAGGAACAAGAAAAGGGAAAACAAAAAATAATCCTGAACTCTTTGAGCTGTGGCAAGCCCTGTAAATCCTGGAGTCTGTGTTTTGGCTGAGACAGAACTCCTGCCCAACCCTGTTTTGACCCCGTTTTGCCCCAGGCAATTGTAGCAGTGTCTCTACCTGCCAGCTACAACATCCTGCGGGAGAGATGATGATTTGTCACTGGTGGCTGGGGCCAGTTGTGTAACCTGAGCCTGGTTTTGCACCATTTGCTGAACTAACTCCATGGCCGTGTGTCAGCTGTCCAAGGAAATGTTTAGGAATCGCCAAAACTTGTGTCAGGGCAGAGTTGTGTGTCTGAGTCGGCATTTGTAGCTACTAATTGCATACTCACTGTCTGCTCCAGTTAACGCTCCCGTGAGTCTCTGTGTTGGCATTAACATGGATCCCTAGCAGCTCCCCCCTGTGCTGGTGTGTGTCCCCAGTCTGAGGTCACCCACCTCTCCTGGTGTCACCCACCTCAATGCTCGATGCTGGTGCTGCTCCAGCCTCCTGGGCCAGGGCCAGAGCAGAGGCCATCTCAAGTGCACAGGCACAAGGATGCTCCACACGCTGCTCTGCAACCTGTGTCCGAGGGGAATGATCCCTTCCTTCCCTTCTATTTCCACATCAGTTTGATGTGAACCCCTCCCAAAACAATAACAAAAAGTCTCCAACCTGCAGAGATGCGGTTGAGTGACTGGGTTACAAACAAGAAATAACCCAGGGGATGATGCACCCATGGCCACGGCAGGAGGTCCAGCCCCGCTCCGTTGGGCATCGTGCCCATGTGTCCCCCCCAAAAGCGTGACCTGGGGGTCCAGGGCTCTCTCCTGCTGGTACAGGCACATCTCTGCCAGCTATGCCTCAGCCATGTTGTCCTTGCAGGATCTCGGAGCATTGAAGATCCCGGAGCAGTACCGGATGATCATCTGGCGGGGTCTGCAGGAGCTCAAGCAGAGCCACGACTACGGGGCCCAGCAGCTGATCCGCTCCAGCAGCAACGCCTCCACCATCTCCATCGGCAGCTCGGGCGAGCTGCAGCGGCAGCGGGTGATGGAGGCCGTGCACTTCCGCGTGCGCCACACCATCACCATCCCCAACCGCGGCGCGGCCGACGACTGGGCCGACTTCGGCTTCGACCTCCCGGACTGCAAATCCCGCAAACAGTCCATAAAGGAGGAGTTCACGGAGGGAGAGATCAACTGAGGGGCTCCAGAGGTGGCAGCGAGACACCGGTGGGGTGACAAACCGCGCTCCCCTGAAATCTATTTGCAGCCTTGGGCACCTGGAGAAGTTTAATTTTGTTATCCAGGGGAACTGCAGGCCCTGAGCCAGGCAGGAGGTGCCTGCCCTGGGGAGGAAACTGGAGGTGAGGAGGAGGACGAAGAAAAGGAGGAGGGCAGCCGAGCCAGCTCAGCAGCCGGAGCAGGATTGCTGCCTGCCCGTGGCACAGGAGGCACTGTCTGGTTTGTGTTTTCCTGGAGCATCCCTGCATCCAGCCATGTAAGGACAGCACATTTTCTCATCCCTGCTCATTGTCCATGTTCTCTGTGGTGTCCCAAACTGAGAGGGCTTTGTCACTGCAACACAGACTCAGCCCTGACCTGTGCAGGCATTGCCAGGGACTGGTGCGAAGCAGACATCCTGCTTTTCCATGGACTGCCAAACACACCCCTTCCCTCAGCCCTCTGTAGAGCCAGAAAAGCCCTGTTTGTCCATTACCAATGTGTTCCTGTACTTAAAGGTTGGTGTATATAAACAGAATGTATATACAGTAAGCTCATTGTGCTGTAAGGAGAAAGATTTATTTTCATGTAAGCTATAAAAATTGATACTGACTCCTGAGATACTGCAGTGTCAACTAAATTAATTTCATGTTGTAGCATGTAAACATGCAGAGAAGCCTGTCTCCAGTCTTATCTATTCAAAACTCATTTTTTTTCCTCCTCTGAATCTCTTGCATGCAGTTGTAGAGGAGGGGGAAAGCCAGTGATTGTCCTGAGAAGTCAGAGGTCTGAATAATCCCTCCTTGCTCCTTTGGGGAGTTTTGTTGACAGGTCAGACCTGACAAGCTGGAATGCCATGGTGTAAATTCCATCTTTCAGGAGGACAGCATGGACTGGCTGCCCAATTCTCTTCTGTCCCTGGTCATTTCTCCCAGCTGTAATTTCTCTGTTGATTCAGACAGGGGAAAAAAGCCTTTACAGAAAGCAAGGACACAAATAGGTGTGTTCCCTCCCTGAATGTTTATTCCCTACGCATTTGGGAAGGCAGTGTCCCACACCAGGTCTTGGAAAGGCACTGGAAGTCACAGGAGCTGTTGCTGTGAGAGGGAGGGCAGGGAGCTGCTGCATCTTCCCCCTCAGCCCTGAGTCACTTGAGATTTTGGGCAGCCTGAGGAAACCTGCACAGATGACGCCACCCAGCACATTCCCACTGCTGCACTCTCCCTCTGGAGGCCTCCAAAGACAGCCCTGCACCTGAACCCCCAGGCTGGGGAGGGGGCTGGGTGCCCTTCCCAAAGCCCTGGACCCTCTAAGCAAGAGCAGAAGAGCTCAAGTCCCACTAGGGCTCACCTGAGATGTGATTTCTCCTCCAGGCAGGCAGTGGCTGTTCCCTCTCCAAGGGTGACAGAAGTGTGACCACTGGACGTGCTGCACTCACAGCCCTGGGCCCAGCACCCTCCCCCAGGGCCCTCTCTGGGTGTCCCACAGCAGCTCCGAGCCTTCAGCACACAGAGGTGACCTCCTGTCCCTCCTCTTCCTCAGGTGCTGGTGAGCTGCAGGTGCAGTCACAATCCCTGAGGCCATCCCACCCCTCACAACACAGGGATTGGGAATCTCTGGGATTGGGAACTCCCCTGGCATGGCTGACAGTGAATCTGTGTCCCCAAGAAATGGCTCAGTAAAGCACTTTAATGCTTTAAAGCTTTTGCAACAACCACTCACATTTCCAGCATTCCTGGGATTGTTCCCGGCAGTATTAATGGATCACTCTGTGGTAGGAATTGTATTTTTTGTAATGTTATCTTTGGAAATTGTGTTATTTTTATAGCTGTGGTTTCTCTTCTGTTTTGTTTTGGGGTTTTTTTTGTTTGTTTGTTTTTAACACAATAAAAGCACATGTGGCAATTGCTGCATCTGGAAATTAAAACTGGACAGAAAGTGCCTTCCTAACCCAGAGTAAACCTTCACCTGTAGGGCATCAAAGGACCTGAAGCTACTGAAATGAAAAAGAAACCCACCATTGAGTACTAAACTTCTACAGTGAGTACAGAGAGGCAAAAAGCAGCTTCCAGATATATAAAACTTTTTTTTTTTTCAATAAATGGCTAAGAAATAGTGAATTAAATGGAGAAAGCATTAAGACACAATTTTTCTGAGCTTGAAAAATTACACTGTTAAAAACAATTTCCCAAAGAGAACACAAATTCACCACTATTTCTAGTTAGGAGAATATATTGCATAGGTAGGAACTGGAAATTGATTGAACTAAAGGTCCTTGCAAGAAGTTTATAAACTAATGCCTTGAAATGGAAGACATCAAGAATGTTGTAATTCAGTAAAAATACAAAAAAAAAAAGGTTTCAAAAGATCTTGAAAACTGCCATGTGACAGGCATACAGGAACAGTCAGAGCCACACACCTGCAGTGAGCTCCACACATGACAAAAGTCCAAAGCTCCTGGCAGAAACACTGACTGGCCTGTGGCTCTGCCTTCTGCTGGGGCCTGTGTCCTAAACAGGATCATGGAATCCCGACTGGTTTGTTTGGAAGGAACCTTAAAGCTCGTCCCATCCCACCCCCTGCCATGGGCAGGGACACCTTCCACTATCCCATCTTGCTCCAAGCCCAGTCCAAAGTGGCCTTGAACACTTCCAGGAATGGGGCAGCCACAGTTTCTCAGAGAAATCCACTCCAGCCCCTCACCACCCTCAAAGGGAAGAATTTCTTCCATATATCCATATTCACAGACCAGATGCTCTTGTGGTTTTTTGAGCATTACATCACCTCACTTGTGACACTGCTGGGAAGGCGCCTGCTTGTGACTTCTCCAGGCAGGCAGTGGCTGTTCCCTCTCCAAAGGGAGACTTCTCCCTCATCCCAGCTATCGGTGGTCCTACACCACCTTGCCTTGCCCAAGGAACATCATTCTTCTCCCAGGAAAACAGAGCTCCATGGCCAGCAGCACTCTCTAGGAGGAAAAGCCACCTGGATGAAACCACACAGAATTTCTTGCAGGCTCTGGCTGATGTGGTAGGAGCCCTGCACTGCCCCAGCACCAAGTGCTCCTGGTTCAGAAGTGCCTCTGTCTGCTGGACATTCCCAGTGGGAACATCAAAACTGCCATCCAGGCTTCTGTTGAGGCACTGGGTGAGAAGTTCTCCCTGTGATCCAGCTGAGTGGCTGTCACACGAGCTCAGCCTTGACTCCAGCTGGATCCGTAGCACTACTGTGCAAATCCACAGCAGATTTGTTCCTCCAGGACTGCTCAGCCGCTGCAGTGACCTGGATCGTCCAGAGGAACTGCTCCTTGGTGACCATGGGGTGCTCCTGACCTGTGGGACAGGAACAAAGCCCTGCATGGAACCCATGGTCCCTTGTGAGCACAGATCCCACCACAGCAGCTCCTGGTGCTGCAGCCGCAGGATTTAAAACATTTCAGCCCCCTCCTCCTGCCCTGTCAAAGTAGCCACAACTAAAATACTGTTGAACAAAATTACTTGGACTAGATGATCTTCAAAGCCTCTTCCTACCCAACCCACTCCATGATTCTGTGATTTTTACCCCAGACAAGGGTCTCCTGGCTGTCACAAACAGCTGCTTTCATCACAAAAGAGAGTAAGGTCCAAGGCAATTTCCCCTCCCAACTCTCATTTCTTCCCAGCACAGAGTTTCAGATCATCCCCCACCCTTCCCAATCACCTGACACAGTGCATCCCCCAACAAACCCAATCCAAAGCAACACCAGCCATCAATTTAAGCCTTGTCCCACCTTTCAGGGTTCTCAGGAAGTGCCGGAAGAGCTCCCTGTATGCATCTCTGTAGCGCTCAGCTTGGGTCTGGGGACAGATGGACACAGAAGTCCCATGCTCTGTGATGCCCAGGGGGTTCTGGTTGTCCACCCTTAATGTCCCTTGAGACCCATGAACCTGAGGGAAGGAGCAAAACAGGGAAGAAAGAACATTTTTAAGTTATCACATTTTCAATCTCGCACGCCTGGCCAGGTTAGAGAAGCCCTGGTTTGTAAAATCAAGACAAAAGGTCTGAAATGAGGAGTCACACTTGCCCCAGCCAGACATGGTTTGGCTCAGACACAGCAGGAACACCATGGATGTGCTGCAGTACAGTGGCTTCCACTTGTGTGGTACCTCACCTGAGCAAAGCCCCTTTTCTAAGTGTTTAACAGAAATTCCTCCCCAAGACCAGCCCCCACAGCTGTAATTATTCATGACTGCAGGAATTTATACTCTTCTTCCCCTTCAATATGCTGAACTCTTGCTACACACCTGAAACTACTCTGGAAAGGACAAAAGAAATCTGCTTTCAGCCTCAGGAGAGCTGGCACCAGATCCTGCTCTGGTATGATTCATGCAGCTCATAACACCACAGAATGCATGGAAGAGAGGGAAAATTTGAGTGAGAAAAGAGAAAATAGGTTGTAGATGGAATAAGGAGAAGAAGCCGCTGCTGAGGCAACAGCCCAACAAATAGATGGGGCACTCAGAGCTCTGCTCTGGGTGACAAGGTGGGGATTTGTCACAGGTTGGATTTGATGATCCTGGAGATCTTTTCCAACCTCAGTGATTCTATGATTCTGTTATAGAGAGGTTTTGGGAAATGTGCTGCAGGCACACTCAGAGGGGAAAACTTGTGCTGGGCTGTGGAGCCAAAACAGACTTGACTGAGCAGCAGGACCCCACCTCCAGCCGCTGGTCACAGCTCCTGGTGCAGTGCTGGCTGACATCCAGAGTGACAATGGCCCCGCTGGGGAACTTCATGCTGATGGCAACCGTGTCCACATCCCTCAGGCAGCTCGTGTCTGGGAACAAAACAGGCCTGGCTCACCCCAGGAACAGCAAACCAGCACATTCTACAGCTACAAACTGCTCTTCTTCCTTCGGGAGCTGACACTGGCTTCATGACACCTTCCCACAGGACATCCTGATGACAGCACTCCAGCTGCTTCACCAGCACTCCTGATGAAGAACAGGCAGTTCTGCAGGAACACACAGCCCCAGGCCCAACTCCACCTTCCCAGCCTGCAGCTCTCCCTAATGAGGGCACCCACCTCTGCTTCCAGGATCAGGCAACTTCCAGCACGTTCCTGGAGCAAGGCAGAGGGTACAGAACCTACCTGGAGGGCTCTTGTTTGCTGCATTTCAATGCTGTGCCACTGAGCGCTGCATCCTGCCCCTCCTCACCCCAGCCAGCCAAGCTTGGCAGCTGCTGCAATTACCTTAATTAAAACTCTGCATTTCCATTTAAAAAATGGCAGCTTCCACCTTTTATGGTTTGTTTAAATGAGTGTGGTAACCCAGAGCATGCATGTCAGCCCAACATGACCCAGAGCAAACACACAGCTTTGTGCTGGGATCCACAGGGAAGGGCCAGAGAAAGCAGAGGATTAACATTTCATCGACATTCTTGTGAGCTCAAACCTTTGCTCAGTATTTTCTGCACTCTGGCGCCAAACCTGCTGTCCTGCAGAGTAATGTTCAATGATGTCCTGCTTCACATCAGCAGGAGATTCACCAGATTCAGAGATCTTCAAGTACCCCCAAGGAACCTGCCTTCTGTTTCACCAGCCTGTTTACTCAACTGCTCCATGATGGAACAACTATGTCATGGCTAACATGCTCTCGTTCCTTCTTTCTTCCCAGTTTTAACACTGAAGTCCAGAGGTACCCAATAAACCATCAAAAGACTCATTCTTACCTGCACAGAAGGCATGGCCCAGGGAAAATACTGTATCTGGCACACTCTCTCCCAACAACAAACTGATAATATCTATGTCATGCACAGCAGCGTTGTAAAAAATGCCACCTGGAAGAACCAAAACTGAGTGTTAAGGTCTCCATATTGAAACCCACAGCCAATGAACATTTCTGAACTGCACAGAGATGATACAAAAAGCCCCCACAGTGAAGAAACTAATACTAAAGGGACAAAAACATGCAAAGAAATTAAGTTTGGTAAAGAAAACACTCCTCAAAAAACACCCCTCCCCATGGATCTTAAGGCTATACAAACTCAGGGGAATTCCCACAGAACACAGAAACATTTCCAGGGCAGGCAGGACAGGTTTTGGATCAACCTGGTCTGGTTAAGGCAGGGGGTGGAACAAATGAGCTTAAAGGTCCTTTCCCCCCCCAAACCATTCTATGACTCTGAGTCAAACCTAGACTCTTCAGCAGGAACCTGCTGGGTACCTGAGGCTTTCAGCAGGCTCAGAGAGGCTGCTGGATAGAGGCTGCTGATGGTGGATATCCGGTGGATCCTGCCCAGCGCCTGGCTGTCCCGCACCTTCTTGTACAAGAACTGCAGGGCTGGGTCAAAGCGCCTTACAAGGGAAACAAGGAATGAGGTGAAACCAAGCTGATTTAAGGACAAAGTCAGGAAAGCCTGAGGAATCAGTGCTGCTTCCAGACACGTGATTTTATCAAGAATTAATCACAGGAAAACCATTGGTCTTACTTGTAGAATCCACATACAAGTGGCCTCCCACACCTGCTGGCCTCATCAAAACAGGCTTCTGCTGTCTGTCTGTCCAAGCTGGGCAGCCCCTCGCAGAACACACCTTTACCTGTGCAAAACAGGACACACACAGGGCTCAGAGGAGACACAGCTGCACAAAACCCTTGATCTTGCAGTAATGTACACAGCTTGTTACATTTCTGGTTTTGATGGCATTTACCCCCTTCTGCCTGCCTGCTGTGGTTTCATCTGTCCCAGACCCCAGGAGTGGGACTGTTTTGGTGACAGCTTTTCTGTGAGGCTTGGTGGGATTTTAGGATGAGACACTGCTCAGTCATACTAGGACCAGCACAGTACAAACCCCACTGGTGTCCAGCCACTCACATCAGCAGTGATCTCAGTCACTGCAATGACACAATTAGAGAGCCTGCACAGCTCCAGGGCTGCTGCTGAAACACAAACACACTCACAAGTGCACATCAACGGGCACAGGGAAAAGTTGAATGTGCAGCTGCTCCTCTTACCTGCTCGTAAGGCATCTCTTACCATCTCAGAGGCTTCATCAGGTGGGGAACAAATAATGGCTCCAGAGACTCTGCAGGAATCGAGAGATCTTCAGTGAGGATGAGGTTTTCACTAGATCAAGCAATGCTCAAAAGCTCAATTTGGTTACAGTTAAAAAACCCTAAAACCCCATTGCTCTGGAAGAGCCAGCTGGGTTATAGAAGGAACTCAGTGCCAGCTTCAAAGATGATATATAAAGTGACAGACATAGATTAAAATTACAAGTGGCACAAAAGAATTGCACTGCTTTTCCTGCATCTTCAAGGAGAAAGTCTTTTAAAGGTTTCCTTCAAAAAGGATTTAAATCCTGTCAGTTAACACACACAGTGAAATCCGAAGTATTTATGTGGTAGAGCTGCTGATCAATGCATCTTAGCTTCCTGTGATTCTTTACTTCCTAGTATCAAATCAGCCTTTCCTAAAACCTCTGCGTTTTCCTCTTGCAATATTTTAGACCTGATGGTCTAAATCATGTCTAAACAGCACTTTAGTGATGTTACAGTTGTTCAGTTCAACTGTGCAGTAAAAAGGCTGCAACCTTTCCTATTGACACCAACCCTTGCTTATCTCAGAGTTCCAAGAGTCACCAAACTCAGCTGACTGCTCTGAGACAGGAAAACTGGCAGGCAGCAGGGAAGCATCATTTATTATTCTGTGGGAATGGAGGAAAATGGTCTTTTTATATTTAACAAAACTCCCTGTAACTGAACACCTCCAAGTTTCCATTAATTTGGGCATGTAAGTCCAGTTAAGCTTCTCAGAGACTCCGTGGGTAGGTGACAAAAGGGCCCCTCAATCCCACACGGATGGCCAGAGGCACAGTCTGGGGCTGCTACAGAGTTTCCCAGACGAGAAGGCAAGGCTTGTATGGAACCCCCTGCCCTGAGCAGAGCCCCACACGGGAGCTCATGGCGGTCAGTACCGCGGATCACCGAGCGCGATGGCGGCGTCCTGCTGCCGCAGCACCCTGGTGCTGGCTGGGACCTTGGTGCCGAAGGCACGTTCCACCTCCTCTGGCCGATCCTCCACCACGTACAGCAGGCAGCAGCCCGTCTCCTCCACCAGGCTTTGCAACAAGGCTTTGCTCACAAGCCCCGCACCGAAGAGCACGAGGCCGATGCCACTGCTACCGTGACATGAGGGGGGCATTGGGCTGTTGGAGGCATCAGGTGTGGGCCCACTTTGGCCAAGAGGTTCAATCCTCGTGTGGAAGGTGGCCAGCAGTGAGGGGTGGCTGCGAGAGGTGGAGGGCGTTGGGTCGTCCCTGTGTGTGGTGGGAATGGGGTGGTGGGGAATCAGCAGTTTGTGGTAGGAGGGCGGGGATGGGACCATGCTGTAGCCGGTGCTGGATCCAGTGGTGATGAGGAAGGAGGGATGGGAGAGCAAGGAGGGCACGTCGAGTGGCAGGGGCAGGCTCAGGCTCAGGCTGGAGTCAGGACCTGCAGAGCTGGGGAGACAGAGATCAGAGAATAAGAGAATATCCTGAGCTGGAAGGGACCCACAAAGATCATCAAATCCAACTCTTGAATGGAACACCCTGCATAAGAACACCCCAAGAAGATCACCATACGTCTGAAGATGTTGTCCAAGTGTTTCTTGAGTGGGGTCAGATAAGACAGATAATTAAAGAATCATTAAGGTTGGACAGGACCTCTAAGATCATCAGAGTAAACCTTTGTCTGAACACCTCCTTGTCAACTAAACCACAGCACTAAGTGCCACACACAGCTCCCTCAGTCACTCCTCACAGGAGTGATTCCCAGAGCCTTCCCCAGCTCCATGGGGAACACTCCAGCTCCTCATGTCTCTTTTGCAGTGAGGGACAGAACTGGACACGGCACTCGCTGGGCCTCAGCAGTGCCCAGCACAGGGGGACGGCCACTGCTCCGATCCAGCTGGGGACACAGTTCTGGGCTCGGGTGAGGGAGAAAGGGCCTGATGAACCCGAGCAGCGGTCGGTCGGGTGAGACTGAGAGGAGGCGGGTGAGGCAGAGAAAGGCCGGCTGAGCCCGAGCAGCGGTCGGTCCCTCACCGGAGCCCCGGGGCGCGCAGCCCGAGCTGCCGGAGCAGGCGGCGGTTGCGGCAGTGGCGGCCCGAGCTGAGGTGCTCCAGGATGCGGTCGCGGCGCACCCTCAGGGGCAGCTGGCACGGGGTGCAGAACAGCGTCTCCACGGCAACGGCCGGGCCCGGCGCGCTCGGCCCCGCCGGCTCCCGCCGCACCGACAGCTCCGAGAACTCGGCCGCGTAGTCGTGCAGCGTCTTCCTCCTCCGCCCCATGGCCCGGCCCCGCTGACTCGGAAGCGGAAGGCCCGCCCGCCTCACGCCGTTGCCCGGCAGCGGCCCCGCTCCGAGCCCCGCGGCGCCGGGAGAGGCCCCGGCCCGGCCCCAGCCCCGGGCGATGGAAGCCTGTGGCGGCTCGCAGGGACCGGCGCCCACCGAAATCATGGGACAACTCCAGCAGGAGCTGCGGAAAGCCAAGGATGACCACAACATGGCCATAGGTACCGTGGGAGGTGACCAGCGCACACCTTTACCTGCCTGGGTCTCATTCAGTTCGGCTCCTTTGACATTGAAAACATCGTAGGGTGTTGCTCACAAGCTGAAAAGCCATTTGTTCTGAAAACACTTTTTTTTCTCCCCTTGGAAGTGAAGAACATGAGAAAACCCAGCAGAGAAAGCCCTGAGCAGAGTGACACTGCCTATCCTCACACAAAGTCGGGTTGTTTAATACACATGGAATCACAAAATTATTTGGGTTGGAGGGACCTTAAAATCACCCAATCCCACCCCCTGCCATGGGCAGGGACACATTCCCCTATCCCAGGTTATTCCATGCCCCATCCAACGTGGCCTTGCACACTTCCAGGGATCCAGGGGCAGCCACAGCTTCTCTGGGCAGTCTGTGCCAGGGCCCCCCCACCCTCCCAGGGAAGAATTTTTTCTAATATCCCACCTAACTCTGCTCTCTATCAGTGTGAAGCTATCCCCCCTTGTCCTGTCACTCCAGGTCCTTGCAAACAGTCTCTCTCCAACTTTGTTGTCAGCTCCTTGTGGTACTGGAAGGCCACAATTAGGTCACCCTGAAGTGAAACAACCTTTTCTTTTTCAGGCTGTACAAATCCTCATCCCAGCAAAGCACCACAAACCACATTATCACCCAGAATCACTATGGCTGCAGCATTAATGTGACCCAAGTCTGTTCCCAGACTGTTCCCACAGTGGCTTTGCTTATGCTTATCTGAAAAAAGCAGCCACAGAACATTCAGCAGGGATCTCCTTTGCTAACAGAGTACTCTCCCACTTTACAGGTGCTATCTCTTCCTTGCAAAGACAGATGGAGATCCAAGAATCCGAGCTTCGGAGAATCAGATCTGAAAAGGAATTTCTCCAGAAGCAGCTCAGAGAGCGAGAAGTCCAGCTCCAAGCTTTGTCTGACAAGGTATAGCCCAAGAGCATGGTGGCCATGGCTAGCAGGATACATAGCAGCTGGGAATTTGGGATTTTTGCAACACGTCCCTCTCTCACAGGCACAGGGCACCTGTAGCTGCAAAACTGAAGTGTAGAATATTTTCCTTCCAGTTTTGCAGCCTGACAGAAGAACAGAGGCAAGAAGAAATCATGGTGATGATGGAGGAGGAGAACCGTAATCTTAAACAGGTAAATTAGTGTAAAGCCTCCACAGAAAAGTGATGATTTCTGCTTCACTGGGCTGGTTTTAGGGCTGGTGGAGTTTGGCATACAAAACTCCTACTCAATCCAAGTAGTTTTAGAGAAAACACCAAATAATAACAGCTACCAGTACAAGTGAGATTGTTAGTCCATAGATTCTGCCCAGAAAGCATTTGGACCAAATAGTGGGAAAATGAGGCCAAAACTTGTTCACTTTCTTCTCCCCAGTGACAGCTGGATTTCTGTATCTGCTCAGGTTGTTAGAGAACAGGAATCCCAGCTGGCTGAGCAGAACAAGATCATCAGTGAGTTACACGGGAAAATCAGCCAGCTGCAGGCCGAGGTTGTGAGCACCCACCTTCACCTCCTGGAGCAGAAACAGGCCCAGAAGGAGATCCAGAGCCAGGCTGAGGCACTGCAGCACAAGGAGCTGCAAACTAGAGTGGCACTGGAGCACATCAGCAGCAAGGTAAGTGTAGCCTCTTTCAGCTCAGAGCCCTGTCCCCCTCATGGCACACTTAGGAATCTCAGTCCCTTTGCTTTCTAGCTGTGGAGCAAGCAGCTCTTGTGCCACTTAAAAAGAAAACAGACCTCAGATACCAGAAACCCTTGAGAAATGAGTTCAGTTGAGTTACATCACCAGATTTCTAACATCCTTCCAGACCCAAGGTAACAAGAACCACCTTAAAGTCATCTCTTGCAGGCAGATGTGCCTGCTGCCAGGGGAAGAGCCTTGGCCCATCTAGACCCACATAATTACCACAGCACTTTCAGTGAAGCCCAAACTGCCTGTAATTTCACATTAAACACTTTCCACATCACCATTCACTAGTCCTTTGTCCAAGCCTGACAGCACAGTCTCCATAAGTCCATGCAAATGCCAAGGAATTGCACATAAAGACTGAACACACCTGCTCTCCTCTTTTACCCTAAGTTTGAAAGGTATCGAAACAAAATAATCCAGGCTACGTTCAGCGTGGAGGGCATCCAGAGCCCCTCGGCCGAGCTCACAGACAATGAGGTGCTGGAGGCAATGCAGGTATGTGGCTCTACCAAACAGCTTACAGCAGCCAGGAAGGGACTGCTGAGGTAAGAGAACACTTTGCAGTGCTTCTCTCAGCCTTCCCACCTCTTTACATGTTGCTGATTTTCAGAAAATCATTAATGAGCGGACGGAGTTCCAGCAGATGCTGAAGAACAAGGGTAGCAAGATGTCACTGCTCAGCAGCGACAGCCGCACATCATCACCTGCAAGGAGAAGGACCTCCTCCAGGATAGAAAGGCTCTGATGGCTGAGCCAGAACCCATCACCAGCCTCAGGCTCTGGGTTCTGGGCTCAGAGCTGGTGCCTTACAGTGAATTAAACTCATTTTACTGACACCATGTTCTGTGGGAGTATCTGATTCAATTGTTTCAGCCAACTCAGAGCACAAGTCACTTTAATTCCTTGGTCTGTAGTAACACTTGACTTCCCAGAGAAGCCTGAAGCACAAGGATGGCTTGCCTAGAAGTGTATAAATTCCCATTTTTGCTTTGGGAAGTTTTTTTAAGTGACACAACTCAACATCCACCAATGCCAAAACAAGGGACAGTGCCAGGACTGCAAAAGCTGTTTTATTTTTCCATTCCATGTGCAAGTGCCAACATGGGCATGTATTTGACACAGCAGCATTCAGTTAGAGCTCTGAGATATCATTTTTACCAGAAGAGAGTCAATCTGGGGGTCACTTTAGGGAAAGGAGTGAGTCCACATGTGTGCTCACCTACATATATAGGTCACCCACAGACTGCTCAATGAGAACTGCTCCAACTGCCTGTATTTTGGAAGGTAAAAATATGTGGGTGGGGCAAAAAAGCTCCAGGAGGGTCACTCTGGGCATCAGTGCCTGTATTCTGGGGGGATGAGGAGGTCAGCAGTGTCAGCTGGAGGCAGCTCCAAATAGCTCTGAACCTCCTCAGCAAGAACAAAGCCAGTGCTCAATCACAGTAACTCTCTGAGCACACACAAAGTCACAATTCCCACAGGGATGGAGGATGGCCCTGAAATGCACTGGGACACACAAACCCTGCAGTTGACTCAACAAATCCCTTAAAAATGGAAGCTGTACTCATGCCTAAACACAGAAACCGTCACTTTAAAACGCATCCCTCAAGTTCTGACAGCAATTAAATGCTTCTGACAGCAAATAAATGTTCACAGTTACTCCAGATAAAAATAAAATTCTGCAGAACGAGACGTCAGCAAAGTGCTTTGGCATTCTGACTCCAGGTTGTACCCAGCAGAGGACCTCAGTTCCACACTGTCAATTACTGCATTTCTTTGCTGCCAAAATAATGATCCAGATGAAACACCAGGAGGAAAAAGTGATCTTGCAGAAATATGTGATTGTGCTTGTTTTAAACATCGTAATGATTTTCTCTACTGCATTCTGACATCCTACACCTTCTCTGCCTTCAGTCCATGTTTGAAGATACTGCTCTTTCTGCTCAGGCCTAACATGGATGATCTCTTTTAAGCATGAAAGATCCCAATTCTCCTTGCTGTAGCTCATCAAACTCTGAAGCCATTGCCTTCCCAGTAAAAGATGTTCCACATGTTTTCTTTAAAAACCCAAACCATCTCACTGTGCACCAGATGCATTGTTGAATATGTGGAAAAAAAACCAAAAAAAAAAGGAAATGGAATCCTCTTTCAGCTCAGGCAGCTGCTAACGGATCACAGTCAGCAGAGAGGAAACTGTAGCCAGGTCAGTTTTTGAAGGATAAAGTACTTTCAAGTTCCCATCCGTGTCCACCACTCGCACCTGCTCCACTACCAAGGGCAGGTTCAAATTCCCTGGTCCACAGAGAGCATCCAACTCCGTATCTGAACCAGAGCCTTCCTTGTTCTGCAAGGTGGATCTGTTCAGCTCTGCAATTTTCTGTTAGAAGCAAAATACAGAGAACATCAATTCTGTGGCACAGATCAAATGAGAGGGAGTAACAATACTACTAAAACACAAATCAGCTTCTCAATGCATGTGAGCAATGACACGTTTGGTAGGAGCCCCCCCAAGAACAGAAAGATATTTTCCTGAACTCCCTACCAGGATAAGGGTGTCCATCACATCTTTGCAGATCTGTAAACTGGTATCACTTGTCACTTCCAGAAACAGGTCCTGTGTCTCTTTTCTAATCTGCAAGAGTTTCAGAGATGAAGCAAGTCAGATAAGAGCCCCACAGCCCCCTGGACACCTCCCAGTACAGAGAGCTGAAGGCTTTCACTCGGTTTAATTCAGGGGCAAAGCTCTGCTGTTCTTCACAAGTCAAAAACAATATTCTTGTCCTTCGACAAATCCTTTGCACGGGCAGGCTGGTGCTTTGGATGAGATTTCCAGAAGTAAAAGTGTAACTCCCAGATCCCTCTCAGTCTGAGAGTAGAGCCCATATGATGCAGGCTTTAAGGGTTTATACTTGGACTACAAGCACAAGTTTCACAGAACTGTGTATGTCTCTGAGTCTCTCAATATAAAGAAACACTGCTTAGCTATTAATGTATTTCCATGAATGGGAAGTACCTTTGTTTTCTCACTATTGGTTATTGGTGGGAAGGAAATCACAGCACCTTCAGCATCCAGCAGGCACGGGTAGTTGTCTTTACCATCCAGCAGCTGCAGGTACCTGCCATGAGAAACAAAGCAGTAAGAAGTGAGCAACAGAGAAACCTGCTGGACACAATGACAAGAAATAGTGACAAAAATGAATTAGTGTGTGATCTCTACACAAGCAGTGAACAGCACAGGGCAGGGCCACATGCTGCTTTACACCCCATTTGCTACTATGTCAAGTTTACCTCATGTCTGATTCCCTTAGCTCTCAGCATGTGCACCACACACCTTTCAATCCTCTCTGCTTCCCTTCTATCTGCTGTTCTAAATCTGCCACATCCCCAGTGCAGTCACTTAAATGTATGAGAAAACCACAAGGTACTGACTTGTGCAGCCCAGAGACGTTCTGACGCTTCTTCTGCTTCCGCTGCTCCTCAGCCTCCAGCTGCAGCTGGCGGAGAAGGTCCTTTGCCTTGATCTCCTTCCGACCCAGGGGCATGATCTGCACCACACAGGAAAACAAAACATTTGAATTCAATTTCTCTCAAACACCAGGGTTACAACACTCCCCTGTAAGCAACTCAATAATTAAACAATGTTCCTGCATGTTGTCATGCCCTTTTCAGCATGGAAATACTTTCCATTTCACATGGACTGCTGTAACACCCACTTGAAAAACAGGCTCAGTCGCTAGTACTAAACCAGGCACCAGGTACAGCAGGACATCAAGGAAATCAGTACAACTGCTAAAGTTCCTGGAGTTTGTTTTCTAGGCTCTATGGGGTAAAAAAGTACCCTTAAGCCCTACCTTGAGCTCATCAGGAGGCTGAACATCATATGTCAGAGGAGCTTTGACCAGCTGCAAGTCGTGGGTGGCAATGGTGGCCACTGTGCGCTTCTCACAGATGTCCTCATGCAGCTTAGTCTGAAACATACAGGATGCCATTGAAATAGATCAAAAAGTCAATGTGATTTATCCCTCCTATGTGCAGATTCTTCTATAGTTGATGTTGGCAGCACTACCAGCCAGGTGGCTGAAACACAGCCCTTCCCATCACCTGTATCTCCATTACAGCCCAAATGCAAAGGCAGCTAAGCCTAACAACATGTGACACATTTCTCCACAAGGAAACCAAGTTTCCTGTCAGAAAGCAATCCCAAATACTCAAATCTGGTAAACTGAAAGCAGCTCCTATCTGCCACCTAAGGGAGAGGTGAACAGCAGGCCCAGGGATAGGTCTGTGGGCAGGATACCTCAGTCACAAAGCTGGGTGTGTAACGTGGTTTTAACATATATCATGGAAGCTGGAGCCAATCCAGGGGATCTCTACACATGGACACGGGGTTATTTTTAGCTTTTAACAGGTTCCACAGCACTAACAAGCTGCTGTTACAGTCCCAACACAAATGTGAGTGCGTCCATTGCCCTCATGGCAATACCTGAGCTCTGATGGGTCTTTCCTAAAAACCAGTTCTGCTGATTTCAGACTGACTGGGCATGTGCTGCTGGCAGGGACCACTCACCCTGTACCCTCATACCTGCTGGGTGAGGAGCTCACCTTAAGTTTCACAAACACATCTGCTGGAAGGGGCCTAGAACAGTTTATTTCCAACTCTGCCAGCAATATTCCTGTTCCAAACGAGTATCATGAGGCTGCAGCTGTTACCTGCATGGTCAGGAACCTCTTGAGAGCATTTCCCGGCTTTAAGTTCACTCCTTTCAGCACACAGCACACGATGAAGGCTCGAACATCTTTGACACCTGGGCTCACTTTAACCACCAAAGGCGCAGGGTTCTCAGAGACGTGCAGAACCTTCACCAGCAGCTTGCTCGCCTCTTCCACCTCATCCTGCTCCCCATCCCCACTGTCCTTCTTCTGCTTCTCCCTCTTCTTCTTCCTGACGTCCTCTCTGGCACCCTCGGCCTTCCCCTTCCCACGGCCCCCGGCCCGTAGGTACTCCAGAATGGCCTTCGTCTGGCACCCATTGACCATCTTCTCCAGCCGCTTGTCCCTCAGCTGGTTGCCCCTGAAGTTGGCCTCCTTCAGCCGGGGGCAGTCGGCCAGAGCGGCGGGCAGCTCCCGCAGCTGGTTGTTGGCCACGTCCAGGCTCTGGAGGAGACAGAGATGGTTCGGTCAGGGCTGCGCGACGGGGACCCGGGCAAGGTGGCGGGGTCGGCTCCCACCTTGAGCGCCGGCAGCGCCGCGATGTCCGCGCCCAGCTCAGCCACCTCGTTGTCGGCCGCGTCCAGGCGGCTGAGCAGCGGGAAGGGCGCGGGGGGTCCCGCGGGGGGCAGGAGCCCGCCGGGCAGCGCCCGCAGCCGGTTCCCGGCCAGCAGCAGCTCCTGCAGCTGCGGCGCAGCGCGGGCGAGCCCCGGGCCCAGCTCCCGCAGCCGGTTCGCGCTCAGGTTGAGGCTGCGCAGCTGCGGGAAGGCCGGGGCCGCGTCCCCTGCGCCGTCCCCCGTCCCGCCGAGCGCGGCGGGCAGCGCCTCCAGCCCGTTCCCGGACAGGTCGAGCAGGCGGAGCGCGGGCAGGGGCCCGCCCAGCCCCGCGCCCAGCCCGGCCGGGCCCAGCGCGTTGCGGCTCAGCACCAGCGTGTGGAGCGCGGGCAGCGCGGCCGCCACGCCCGGGCCGAGCTCCCGCAGCGCCGCGCAGCCGCTCAGCTCCAGCGACTGCAGCAGCGGCAGCGCCAGCAGCGCCTCCGGCAGCCGCCCGCCGCCCGCCGCCACCCGCTCGGCCACCGCCGCGCCCGCCAGCGACAGCTCCCGCCGCCGCTCCCGAGCCGCCGCCTCCAGCTCCGGCCACGGCTCCGCCGCCGCCGCCATCGCGCCCAGAGCCCCGCCCGCAGCCGCCGCCGCCGCCCAAGGGCCGCCCTCGGAGGGACCCGCCCTCGGGGAGGGTCCGGCCCGACCTGAGCCCGCTGCGGCCGCTCAGCAGCGGGAGCGCGGCGACACCATCCCGCCGGGACGGGGCTGGGCGCTGCTCCTGGATGCAGTGATGCCTTAAACAAGGGCAAACCGCGGGACCGCATCGCTGCTGAGCCGGGGGTCTGCCCCAGCGGTGCCGCACACGTCCAGGTCCAGCTCACACAGGTCCAGGCACAGCACACACAGGTCCAGGTACAGCACACACAGGTACAGCACACACAGGTCCAGGCACAGCACACACAGGTCCAGCTACAGCACACACAGCTACAGCACACACAGGTCCAGGCACAGCACACACAGGTACAGCACACACTGGTCCAGCTCACACTGGTCCAGCTCACACAGGTCCAGGTCCAGCACACACAGGTCCAGCACACACTGGTACAGGCACAGCACACACAGGTCCAGCTACAGCACACACAGCTACAGCACACACAGGTCCAGGCACAGCACACACAGGTACAGCACACACTGGTCCAGCTCACACTGGTCCAGCTCACACAGGTCCAGGTCCAGCACACACAGGTCCAGCACACACTGGTACAGGCACAGCACACACAGGTCCAGCACACACTGGTACAGGTCCAGCACACACAGGTACAGCACACACAGGTCCAGCACACACTGGTACAGGCACAGCACACACAGGTACAGCACACACAGGTACAGCACACACAGGTCCAGCACACACTGGTACAGGCACAGCTCACACACATACAGCACACACTGGTACAGGTCCAGCTCACACAGGTCCAGCACACACTGGTACAGGTCCAGCACACACAGGTACAGCACACACTGGTACAGGCACAGCACACACAGGTACAGCACACACTGGTACAGCACACACAGGTCCAGGCACAGCTCACACACATACAGCACACACTGGTCCAGGTCCCACAGGCAGGGCTCATTCGCAGGTACCCACAGGTGCTGCAGGAGCCACAGCCTCACTCCACCTCTACCAATTTGTAGCAGGTGGAAAATGCAGATGTACTCTCCAGACTGGCTAAAGTAATTTATTAAATATGTGCAATAAAAATAACTTACATTTAACACAAGTGACTCCTTTTCTTGATAAAATTTCCCAGATTTCAATATCTGATTTGTTCATCTAGCACTTAGGAACATCCAATCGCTATAAATTGCTCTCTTGGGGTAGTGGAACACCAAGAGGTCTTTTGGGATGAGATCAACTCCCGCATGCCTGGACAGGGGCTGCTCTGGAATCATCTCTGCAGTGACACATGAAAACACCTCAGCTGACACTCAGGCACAGCTCAAATGGACAGGGATCACACTCTTTCCTTGCTTTCCCACTGAGGCCACATTATTGCCAAATCCAGGATCCAGTCCAACACTTTGCAGACCTTCTTTCAGTGCCCAGATCCACACCTGTGCAATGGATTTTCTCTGGAATATTTTGCTCAAGACTTGGTGGCACAGCACCAAACCTCACAGTGTTCTTCATTCAAGTGTTTATTTTGCCATTGCAGCAAACCCAGGTTGTTAATTAAGGAGCAACCTCAGTAAATCCACCTTTAAACATGACACTGGTGGGTACTACTGTACTCCAAAAGGGTCCTTTCACATTCTAAAAAATTGCCATTTTATTATTGCTAGGTTATTTCCTTATTGTACCAGAGAGCAGTTTTCATCCTTACACCTCTGAGCAAGATTAATGGTTATTTTGAGATGTTTACTATTTATTCAGCATACAGAATCAGGTTCTCAAATAGGAACCCATGTCACCAAAGGGAAAACAAAAATACCTATATATATGCTCCTAATGTGTGTGTAATTATTGAGATATGTATTTGGAAGAGTTAGAGAAACAATTTACACAAATATTTTTGAAATCCAAGCACACTGATGTGGGAAAACCCATAAGCTGGTAGGCAGACTGCAGGCAAACTAGAAAAACTGTATTACAAAATCAGCTCTGTATATACAAAACAACACCACAAAGTCACTCCATGGGAGCAAAAACCCCCAAATTTCCCCTCATATTATCATGATCACTCATTCTTGTGCCCATGGTACCAATTCCACACTGGAAAGCAACAGCTGGAACATTACAGGTAGAGATGTGAGAATTGCTGCTTTGGTACAAAGCTTCTTGCCTTGGGCCTTAACAGACTTTGTCTCTCTGAAGTTGTTAAAGATGTACTCCAGTCTGTAGATGGTAATTTTAATCAATATCTACATAGAGAAGCTCAGTATTTGAGCTGAAAGTGCACTAAAGCAGGCAAAAAGGTCTAAATTTACTAATTCAAGCTCTTCAAGGCCCAACCAAGATTATTTTTTTCATTTCTGTAAGGGGCCATTTGTTGGGGATACAGACTTGGAGGGTTTAGTTTAACCCTCCTGCCAAGTGGGCTCATAAGGCACTTGGTGCACAGTGAGAGAGGCAACAATGAACTGTTACCTCCTGCAGAGTGGCACAGCACAGGAAAACATCCAACCAGCCCTCTGGCTTTTCCATTTGGTGCCAATTCCTGGGATTGAGCAGCGCTTTGGGTATAGCTCTGCTGCCTTTAGAACCCTAAATCTGACATACACATGAGGCCAGGCTTCCTCCAGGAGTGGCTCCTGTTCCTCAAGCACCTTATGGGACCCAGGGAAGAGACTTCTCTCCCCTGACATAATTAATGTGCTTGAATTTAATTAAATTACAGATGTGGGATTGGAAAAGAGAGCACAGTTATCTGTAAAAATAATGGTTTTGTCTTAAAACATTTTGTATTTCCAACATGAGCATTCCTAGGAGCAAAGCCCAGTGCTGCAGTGACAGCTGTGGGGATCACACCAGGCACTGCTCAAGGCTAAAAACAGTCCACACAAAAGATGATACAAGTAGCACACAATTTTTAAATAGCTCTGAACAGCCCAGTTACTCAGACAAAGGAAGAAATACTTGTCCTGTCATCGCTTTGAGTATGTTTTGCCACTGCTTTTATTTGGGCCCTCTCGGGTTCTGATCTTGCTTCCTATTGAAGGAGGTTGAATTTTTGCTCCTGAAGGACCTGGTTTCCTTAAATAGTGGCCACCCACTTTGGCTGCAAAGACAAAAACAGATCATTATTGCAAACGCATCTAGTCCCAGGAATAAATTTAATCCACCATTTTGATTTCCAAGATTTGCTAAGTCTGAATGACTGAAGCAACCAGAAGCTGGCAGGCATTGAGCCTCATCATGTTCCACACCAGCAGTGCTCAGATTGAATGGTCAGGGCTTCTTTCCTATCTCTAGGAAATAGCTCTCGAATCAGAGCTTATCCAGGCAGGATTTTCTTTTGGTTTCAATTCTAAGCAGCAATAAATTAACAACTGACTGGCATCTCGTTAGCCAGTACAAACAGCAAAGCTGAGGACAGACAGGACTGTGGATCCAGTTTAACACAAATAATGCTGAGTTTAACCCTATGATTCACTTAGGTCAGCTGGAATGGCAAATTCCACAGCTCATTCCAGGATCCTGGAATAGTGACATGCAGATATGAGCAGAGCACAGCTCAGAGCAGGTGAACCCTGAATACACAGCTGACTAAAAAACTACAAAGAGTCAGAAGGAGGAAAAGTTTGGGTGTTACAGACCAAAAGTTCCGGTGCTGTAGGCAGTTTGTTTAACTTCTGTGTTCTGGAAATAAAAAGATTTTCCATGTTCCTCATAAGGCAACTGTTGAAAAAAACCACCACCTGACATCATCAATGTCTCTCTGATGGTGAAAAAGCTGCACAATGATAAATCTGTCAGGTTCCTGAGTCTGGACTGGAAGAGAAAAGCAGTGCACAGCACTCACTGTTCAGTTTACCCTGTAATTAGGATCAGATTAGCAACCTTTGATTGGATGCTAAAAGCTCAATCAGGCTCTGGTTCCCTGTGTCAGCGTTCAGGAGCTTTCCAGAACACTGTTCAGCTGATTGTTCTATTCATGGTCACCTTGTTCCACTAAAAAAAAACCCTGAACTGATCAACTTATCAAATCTGCCAGTTTTCCACACCAGCTGAGCTTGTGTCCTCCTTTTAACATGATCGTTATTGCATGATTTTAGGAATTTGCTCCCCAGGCAAACTGCTCCAGCCCAAGAACTGTCACTTAGATCACCCCAATGTAAACCACCAGTTGCACAGACTCAGATCTTGGGAGATTAAACACTCTCCTTACGCAAAGGCAACACGGTAAAAAGCATAAATGTTATTATCATTAATTAATGTCTTACCAGGCTGCACCACAATGGTTTTGTTCATGGGGGATGTCCTTCGCTGGTTCATTTTACAGCCATCTTTGCCCATCAGGTGACATCTCCAGGCCTGAAGTGAATTACAAAGAAGGGATAATACAACTCCAGCAAAATTAGTCAATATCACATGGGCAAAATGATAATTGTGTACAGACTTTATATCAACAGCACTTTAATCTGCTTTTTTTAAAAAAAAATTGCTATGAAATGCAAATTAGTATCTCCATTATTTTAATATACCTTGAAAGGTCTATCACTTTAAAACAACCTGCAACAACATCTGCCCAATGTGAAGGGTGGCCTCACCTCCTCTCCAGGGGGAAAGTTGTCATGGCACAAAGGGCAGTGGTTTGCCGTATTTTCTGGTCTGGCAGCTGAAATAATGTAAGAATTGCAAAGAGAGACTAATTTCAGACACAAGAAGAGAATTTGCATAGCAAGTGCATAAAACTACCCCATGTCTAACCCAGTTCCCACCCTGTTATCATTAACTGCTCCCAAAGAAGTCCTGTGTTTAATCATCTTCATCAAAACAAGATCAAAAGGAGTCTCAGAATCCAGAATCACATGGACTGGAAGGAACCTTAAAGATCACCCAGTTCCCCCTTATCCTGTCAATCCAGACTCTTGCAAATAGCCTCTCTCCACTTGTAGTCCCTTCAGTCCCTAATGGAAGGCCACAATTAGGTCACCCCAAAGTCTTTTCTTCTCCAGGCAATCCCAGCCCTCTCGGCCTTTCCCCATAGCAAAGGCGACCCATCCCTCTGATCAACTTGGTGCCTCCTCTGAACCTATTTCAACAGGTCCATGTCCTTTCTGTGCTGGGATACTGCTTAATCTACAAGGATATGGAAGAGACTTTGCAGTCTTTTCACTCACCCTCCCCACACACATTCACAGAGGCCAAGCACTGGAAAACTCAGGTATGTATCCCAAATTTATTCCCTTCTGAGAATTTACTTAGATCCCTAAGTCCAAAGCACAAGCAGCCAGAATTGCCAAAGATCCCTGGTGTTTAAAAGTCTGAACTTCTGATACTCCACCTTCCTGTTTGGAGCTACTCACGATTGCAAACCCTGCTCTTTATGTGTCTGGGCAGCGTGTCCCTGGGCACTGCCTCTCTGCAGCGTGGGCACCTCCCAAAGCTGTCCCTTTGGTCACAGTCGATCAGCAGGTGCTCCGTCAGGCTGGAGATCTCCAGCATCTGCAACACAGCCAGCAAGGTTTGCGCTGAGCAAACAGGGATGGGATTAAAAAACCATCAGTTTAGCCTCAGCTTCCAAAATGACAAAGGGAAAATTCAATTGCAGTCCCCTTATTAACTCATTTTCTAATGCCGCTCTTTTCCAAAAGCACCACCCAAATCACACAGGTGTATTCAGAATTTACCTGCCCAAGTGTTAAATATCTTGCAACACCTCTAAACCAGAATAACAACAGTCCATGACTTAGTAGCTCTGGGAAGTTCAGGCTGACCTGTTTGCAGTGCTCACATCGGGTTAACATGGGGCAATGCTTCCAGTAATGCAGATCCAACCCTTCCTCTGTGAAGGACTCATTCCTTTCACCACAAAAAATACACAAGCTGGGAAAAAAAAAAGCAAGTATCAGTGACATCACAGAGAAATGGATGAGTCCTGTTCCTTCTGTTCTAAGCTGTTCTCAAGAACAGACAGTATCTTGAAAAGTTTCTTTTCCCTGTGTAGAGATGAGCTTAGGATGAGGATGGATTGTAGGGTATTAACTGTAGGGTAAATACAATTATAGAACATTTTTTCTTATAGAATAATTAATTCCACAGAAGCTCTGAGAGCAGCCCACCAAAACTGACTTACCTGGCTCCAGAATTTCCAAGGGCCTCTTCTATGCCCTCCTCCTCTGACATCCAGCAAAGCCACACCGTATTTTCCCCTTATTTCACACTGGCAGCTGAACATTAAACTATGGCTATTTCTTATCCCACAAGCAAATACTCAGAAAAAAAAGTACAAAGTCACACCATCCAAGAACTTAAAAAAAAGGCACCTAGGATTGCCTGGTGATAATTCCAAATCTGTTAGAAGAGATTTTAGTCTTTACTGTTTCACTGCTGAGGGTACTAGCTTTGATTTACTGGAAAAACGTTATTACTGTTAGGAGCTCACAGGTGACACCAAGGGCTTAAGGTGATTAGAGGCTCATCTCACTTACTTATCTAGGTAATTTGCAACAGAGGAAAGTTCCTCCTGAATCTTTGCTGCTGTAACCCGGGGGCCTTCGTATTCCTGGTAACCTGTAAAAAGAGAACTATTAAACCAAGATCACATTTTAACTCATCTACATTTCTTAACTCTTATTTGAAACTACCTACCTTGACCCTCTGTCTTCTGAAAATCGGATTCTTTCTCCTATTGAACAAAGAAATTTAACTCAGAAATTTGCCTTCCAGAGAGAAAGAGCACACACTACATTCTGACTTCTGTGTGGAATTTAAAATTTAGAAGCAGAGCCAACACACTACAACATTTGTGCTTCTGGTTCTATGGCAAATCTCTTGTATTAAGGTATTATTTTATATTATAAAAGTATTATTATATTGTTATATTATAATAAAGAATCCAAATTTAACGTTATGTTAGGAAAAACAACACCCAGATTTTAAGCTGGACTGCTGAGGAGAAAAGTCACCCAGTGTATGTCTGGAGTTTCTCACTCTTTTAAATGAGACAACACCAATGTTCATTATCTAAGTCTATGATATCCAAGAAGCAAAGGATTAAAACAACCTTAAACTGAAACATGCTCACCTCTTCAGCTTCAACCTCTGCTTGTAACTCTAACTTTAAAGCTGCTGGGTTGCCTTTTAGAACTTTCATTTCTTCCTTTTTCTGTTTCTCTGCTTCTGTTGCTGCTTTTCTCTGTGCCTAGCAGGAAATACTCTGTCAGTTCCAAAAGCTTTGGAACCATCCCTCATACACAAGAGATTGCAAAACACATCAGCACAGAACTCATGGTTCATACAGAACAGGAAATGTCCTGCTTGGTTAAGTGATGGGTGTGATACAGTGACACCTCCCTCTTCCCGAATTCCTCTGCACTACCTGAAAGGAACACACAGCAAAGCCATTTGGCTTATTGTTCCTAAGGACTGACAGCAGAAAATAGCATTTGTGTTTTCCAAACTGCTTGTCCATCTCAGTATTCCTTGCTGGCTTTATTCCCAAGAGTGAGTATAGGGAACACACTCAGCATTCCACGCTAAGGAACATTAACCACACACCTGAAGACACTCTGCTACCTGTGCAGTGTCCAATCCAGCCATGAAATCAGGATGCCACTCAGCCAAATGCCATGTCTTAAGTGGCCCTGTATGTTCTGCCTCTCATTACCTACCCTCAGTTCAGTTTCAGAAGATTTCCCATCGATTTTGGCAAACCCCTCAAAGAGCGTTTTGTAGCGCATGGTCTTGCGGGCGTTGGCATCGTCATGTGGGAGATATTCCAGCACAGCTGCCCTGTGCTCCCTGTACATGGCAAAGATGATCCGCAGTACCACCTCACGCACCTCATGAGCCCTGTGCTCCAGAGCTCCCGTGGCAAACTGGAAATAATTATAAAAAAATTATGTCTCTATTTTCTTGCATTTTTAAGGATTTATTAGTTTTATTAGATATTATTAGTCCAAGACTCTCCTGCAGCAAAAGAAATCTTCCTACAAGACACGCTTTTGCAAACACTTATTAACCCATTGGCTCTTTTTTCCAGATATTAACATCTCGCCTCATAGAATCCCAGAATGGTTTGGGTTGAAAGGGATCTTGAAGTCCATCTCATTCCACCCCATACCATGGGCAGGGACGCTTCCTACTAGACCTTCCTACTTGCTCCAAGACCTGTCCAACCTGGTCTAAAATTACCAGCACTGTTGATTAGGGGAATACACCTTTACAGGAATTCTCAAGCACACCAAAAAAGCCAGGCAAGCCCCCAGAAAACCATCAGAAGATCCTGTATGTGCTGTAACCTCAACCTCTTACCTTCATGACGTTGTTGACGGTAAACCCAGAGTTTTCAGTCCCCATGGCTCGCAAGAGAGATTCCACCAATTCCACATGACTCATTGCCAGGTGTGTTGGGGAGTTTGGTTTTAATGTTTTAACCAGGTGGACTGGAACAATCTGGAGAGGTTTTACTTCAGGGCACAGTGCCATTTCCTAGAAACACACAGATTCAGTGAGTACACAGATGCTGGATGAGGACAATGACCTGTCTCTGCAAAGAAGAGTTTTCTTATCTCTGTAGGTCACTTGAAGCAGAGAACACGAGAGTCACACCTGCAGCAGCAGCAGGTACCCCCAGACTGCTCCAGGTGACCCTGATTTGGCAGGGGGTTGGACTGGATGATCTCCAGAGGGCCCTTCCAACCCCACCTATTCTGTGATAAGTTGTGATAAGATTCTGTGATAAGCTGTAACGCTTCACAGCAGCCGAGCCTGGTCTCACAGTCCACTATGATCAGGTGTTTCTCACCTATGAGCTCCCTGATTTGAAGGGAAACACCCACCTGGATGAAGGTTGAAGCCAGAAGACGAAGACGGGATGAAGAGTCTCCTGTTCTAGAGAGCAAATGTGGCAGGGTTTTTTCCACACAATGAGAAGTTTCTAGCTTTCCTAGTTTGTGTTTTGGTACATATTGGGTAATAATCATTTTTAGAAGTTTCAGGGAAGCCTGAAAAACCTAAGTTAAAAAGAAAAAGGAAGCACTGAGAAAAAATAACACAAAGACCCCTGTTTTCAGACAATAGAGTAAAATCTATTCTTAGTCAGGAATAACAGTAACACCCTTTAATGGAAGCTTCTTCAGACAACTGTTTTCCAGAAAACCTGTTGCTAGGACTTTGGTAAAAAGCTTCAGAAATTGTTTCATAAAGAGTAACAGCTCAGTTTTCTTCTTCTTATATAAGCATCCTTCAGCTAAGTGCAGTCCCTTGAGCTGGAAACTAGAAGTTAATTCATTGCTGTATTTCAGCTTTAACAAAGAAAAAGAATCAACCTCACTGCACATTTACTGCATCAGCTCATGGCTCAGCCCAGGGCAGCGTTTTTCCATCTGTTCAATGCCAGACATTGCCTAATTGTTTTGGGAGTTATGAGGGGATTTGTTTTCATTTTGGATTTATTTAACAGTAGATTTATAAACTATTTGATCTAACTCTCAGTTCTGCAATTTCGGCTGCCAGTCCACTGGAGCATCAAACCTATCCCAACTTACTGAAGACACAGTGTCTTTGATGGCCCTCCTCACAAGGAAAACAGCAGCCCTCAGCATGTTCCTTAAATCCTCCTTTGGAGTGTCCACTGACACTTCCATCAGCTTCTTGTACACAGTCAGTAAAGCCTCTTCTCGACACGACCAAGTTCTGGAATACGCTCCTGAAACCTGAGCACAGAACAAGTCTATCTCTTAAAAGATCCCTACAGGTATTTCAATACATATTTAACAGTTACATAGAGAACCAGCCTCAAAGAACATGAACTGAAGCATGAAATCCCCAGGTGTTCCCCACAGGAATCTGGCTTTATTAAAAGCACACATTTTGAAGTGTGATGGGTGAAATGGGATTAACAGGTCAGGCTCGTGGAGCCCTTCCAGGCACAGTGAGGATTTCTCTCCCTGCAAAAGAAAGTGGCAAGTTATGGGTATTCTAAGTTCACACCCTAAAGCAGTCTGCTGGATCCTGTCTGTTTATCAGCACATCACGTAATCGATCATCAAAGCTACAGATTTGCTGAAATGCTGTAAACAGGCATCCATAGAGCCAAGGTCAAATTTTAAGCTCAGGTTTCAAAACAGCAGCTCTGAGCACATAAAAATCCTCTCAACACAGAGCACAATAACTCATAGGTTTGTTTTACTGGGTTTTGGGCTCTTACCAAAGTCTCTCCAAAAACTTCCACAACAGGGCTGGCTTCTCTCAGTGCCTTTTTTGTGAGCAGTTCAGGCTCCTCAGTATTGCCAGTCCTTGGAGTATCACCCATGCCCTCTTCAGTCACCTCTGGCTCAAGGTAGGTAACAGCTTCATCCACCTGCCTGCAGATGGCTGGGAGAGGTCTCTCATCATAAGGTAAAAATTCAGCCTAGCAGAAAAGATAAAATTTGTTGTTCTGGAAATGTCTTAGATGTAAAGTGGTTTTATCACTAATTGGATTCACCTCAGTGCAATTTTCTCCCATCAAAGCAGCATCACTCCCCAGTTAACCATGAGAATAACCACATTATTTGGAAGGCTGGACATCAGATTGTTTGCTCTGACAGGTTTCTGTAGTAACAGAGGGAACACTACTCACATTTTCCTTGGAAAACACCTCCTTGGAGGTTGTGGGCTGAGTCCGAGGAGAAAGAGGGGACTGGGAGGGAACAACATGCTCAGAAGAAGCGGGATCCACCAACTGCTCTTCCAGCACAGGCTCTGCCCTCCGGGGCTCTCCTTGGGGTGGGTCTCCAGGCTCAGGAGGGGAGCTCTGGGGGATCTCAGTGCTACTCACAGATCCCAAAGGCAACTCAGGTGTCTTTTGGATCTGAGAAAGGGAAAAAGATTTTTACAGCAAGGCTAAAAATGTGTGCTAAAATCAGTCAGTACATCTACAGCCCTGTCAATGGGCTTCTGGGGATTTCAAGTAAATATTGAACCTGGCTCACAGGTGTGTCATCATTCCCACTGGATGCAGCTTTATGAAACAGTCAGAAAATAATTCTGTGTGGGGAGAGACTATAAAACCTCATGTTCTGAGAACATTACATGACTGTATGTATATAAAAAATCACATGGATTCTGTATTATTAGCCTTGATACCAGCCTAAGCCTCCCCTAACCCTCCAAAATACGAGAAAGTACCTTATTCATCTGCATCAGGTAGTCTTGAAATATGCAAAACATTCAAAATTCTAATGCCATTTTCTTGAGACCTCAACAGTGTAACAGGATTTATGGAGAACTAAACACGTTCATAAAACAACACACTGAGAGTCTTAGGTTGGAGAAATCCACAATACAAACTGAAATCTTCAGTAAATCTCGAAATTTCCATTAACCTGTGAATGAAGTTTGGTTGCTCTGCCATTTCTATTTAGAACACCCTGCTGGACTAACAGCACCCACCAGCAGCTTTGCATCCAGGAGGTCGTGCAGGTCCAGCTGCTGGTACACCTTTAGCCTGTACTCATCCATCTGCTCCTTCTTTTTCTTGGCAAGGTCATAATCCTCCTTTTCTACAGCGTAACGCTTCTCCACCTCGTACCGGCCAAGTCTCTCCCCCACCTAGGATTGGTATAATCACCTTGAAATCATCTTACTGAACACTTCTTGGAATCACTTTACTGAGCATTTCTTGGAATCATCTTACTCTACTTGTTTCATTGCTTCTAGCCAAATTACTCAATCAAGCTATCTGATTTTAAAATTATTCTTTTGGGAAATATATGGAAAATCATTACAATTCCACGCAAACAGCAAGGCCCTGATGGGCCACTGGAGCTCTGCTGCACTTCAGTATCAAAGATATTCCAACAACACCTTCTGCAAGTCTGCAATAGCCTGTTTGAGCTTCTTGGCATGGTCGTAGCACTCGAGACACACAGCTTCCCGTTTCTTCTCATCCAGCCTCCGGATTATCTGAGCCACTTCTGGGTCCTGGTACATGTCAAAGGCCAGATCATCCAGAGGTGAAATGGAGTCACGTTTCCTGAAGGCATAAAATGAATAAAGCAAACCACAGTAAGGAAGGTTTCTCTTTTCATTAGCAGGGAATCAACAAAACACAGATCAACAACTACTTTACACCAAGCAGAAGTTTTGCCAGGGTATATGCAAAGAACATCCTTACCCAAGGTAAGTTCCATCTAAGGCAGGGTCATCCAATTTAATTCCCAAGTAGTGATCTATCAGCTTCTCTCTGGAAGGCTTTGGAAAGGTGGGGGAAAAACATCTTAATGCACATGCCACAACAGCAGGTGTGTGTTCAAGACAGAATTCTGACATCAGCTCTGCAACACAGAGCACTTGTGTTTTGGGGCACATTGAAGCAAGAGAACCTGGAGATACTGAAAATGAAACATCCCAACTAATTTTATTTTATTTTTTCTATTCCCATATTAGGCTCGACTTTCTTGCTTCAAGATAACATTAAAAATAAATTAGTACTACACAGGTCTGCTAAAGCACAGAACTGGCACAAAAAAAGTTAATCCCATTACTCCAGGAAGTAACTTGTACTTTTTCTGTACTTGAAGAAATGGAGCATCAGTAAAAGGACAGGGATGCTTTGGACTTACACTGCTCATGCTGTCATTGTCATAGTCTTCTGGATCCCCGATGATGTTGACAGCTACCAGGGCAACCTGCAGAAATTCATAGAAAATTAAATGTGTAAGATCATTCCTCTTTTCTTGGAACAAAAACGACAGGGCCTGTGGTCAGGAGTGCGATATGGAAGCAGAGAGAAGCAGAGTGCTAAATGTGCTTCCCTGCTCCATTGAAAATGGATCACCAAACCTACAACCCCATTTTGCTGAAATGAGTGCCAGCAGAACTGAGGCAGGTGTTTGTGTGTCTGTACCATGGTGGCTGTGCAACATCTTCACTTAATGCCACAACAGGTCCAAAACACTCAGAGTGCCTTGGGACCCCAAAGCTGCTCTCAGAGGGAGCTCTTTGTCCTCAACACAGACCCTGCTGTGTGGGCTAAACCACAGCAAGAGTGACAGAATGTGCCCTTGACTCTGCTCTGGATGAGGTGCACCCACGTGATCCAAACTCACTTCTAGTCTGTTATTAGTGTTTTTGTGCTTTAAAATAAACTAAAATAAACACAGAGGCTTTCAACCAACATTTTTTGCTTCTACAAATCAAGGGAGCAGATTTCTGTGCCTGCTCTTTACTACAGAAGTGTCACCTAGGTTACCAGGTAAGGACTTCTAACTCACCTGCCCATACAAGTTGTATTTATTGACATAATTTTTATGGAAAATCAGCTTGAGGTACTGGCCAACTGCATCCATGTACACAGATTTCAACTCTCGAGCTCTGAAATCAGTCTTCTCATTGTCTGAGAGCGGGACATAACTGGGAAGGAAAACATAACACATGGGCAGATGATACATCCAAACACACAGGTGGATTTCTGACCCTCAGGTTTAAAACTCCCTCATAACTGAAACAAAAAGTGCTGTCAGCTGGCAAGGCAATTCACCTGCATCTCCAGCTTTGTCACAGATCTACACAAATCAGGATCTCTCAGCTGCTCACACAGCATGTCCACATCACACACAACCCATAGTCAGTATTATTTTCCCTGAAGCTTTTCTGGTTAAGACAATAAACTGATCCAGAATTTTCTGTCTCACCCAAGTCTCTGAAACCTCTCTGACTGATATGGAGCAAAGTATTCAGGCAGACTTTCACTGATGTAGAATTCAATTTTGCTTGCAATCATGTACTGGTGAGCAAGCAGCTGCAGCTTCCGGATCCGACACCTCTCCACCAACTGCAGGATGATTTCCTGGGGGTACTGACAGAGCCTGAAAGAGACACAGTTTCTGAATTCAATCATCTTTTTAATGCAGACTTCACTTCCAACTTGAGCAACATTTAATTATGGAACTTTCAAGTTATTAATTTTAAGCAAACATTACAAATATTGTAAGAATCCCAGGAGTAGAGTGGAAACACTTTTCCTTTCCCTTCCCTTTACAGCATGCATGGGTTCAGGTATGTCCTGCACACGTTTAGAAGATGTGCTGAGTCAAATGGACTTTTCATACTAAGAGCCAGAGCAATTGCAAACTCCAAAACTGACAAGAACAAAACCAGTTTTCATCTTCATTTTCCTGGACTTTATTTAAATACAACGCAGTGCCTTTAGGCATTAACCAAGGTGTTTTTTTCCCCCAGATGAGGGTTTCATGGGATTAAAGTAACTTTTTTTGCTTTATCAGTTTGTTTTTTTGGTTTAGGATACTGCAAACTGCTCTGACCATGCACGGTACATGCGTGGTACACTCGTTTTAAACTTGGCGCTTCAGAAATTTAGTGCTCCAAGACCATCCCCTCACAGTACCTGGGCGAACGCCACCCATTCACCGTCGGTGCGTGAACCATCAGCTCCCGAGCACTGAACCCATCCTCGTGTCCCGACGAACTGACCACAGTGAAACCAATCTTGTGTGGCATCCTGGGGAGCTGAGCTGGTCACAGCCACAGCCTTCAAGCTTAAACTCATGCCTGGAAGGATGACAAAAATCCACTAAGGCACTACTGTTAAAGAATTGCATTCTGTGGTCTGTCAAGTGAGTAAATTATGAGAGCAAATACATATTCCCTTTAATTAACATTGGCACCACGAATGTTCTTTTGGTGCAGCTTTGATTAGTGCTGAGCAAAACGAGGATTTAGATCCCTTGCAGAGCAGTCTGCCAATAAAGTAAAACTGCTAATCCAAGATGGACCTCGAAAACTAAAAGTTCCAAATGCATACAGAAGCAACCTGTACCTGCACCATGCTATGTGTTGGCGTCAGAGGAACAAAAAGAAAAGCACAATTAGTCTCTTTGTCAGATTAAGTCTCTTTGGGAAAGCCACGCATCCACTGCGGCTGCTGCTGGGGACACCGCTTCCCACCCCGGGCCGTGCCGGTGTTACGGCACCAACACCGGCCCCGTCCCTCCCTCCCCGTGCCGGCCCCAACCCCGCAGGAGGCGCAGGCCCGGAAGGGTTACGACCGCACGGTTCCGGGGGAACAGCGAGGACAAGCGGCGGACAAAGCACGCGAGGGCCTTCCGGGACCTCGAGGGATCCCCGGACCGGAGGGAGAGCGGCGGGCGGGGGGAAGCGCCGCGCCGGGCCGGGCCGGGCCGGGCCGGGCCGGGCCGGGCCGGGCCGGGCCGGGTCGGGCCCCACCTGCCTCAGCGCGGCCCCATCGCCGCTCTCATGGCAACGCGGCCCCGCCGCGCAGGCGCGACCGCCCCGCCGGCCCCGGAGCGCCTGCGCGGGGCGGCCCCGGCCCCGGCCCCGGCCCCGGCTCCAGCTCCGATACCGACACCGGCCCCGGCCCCGGCCCCGGCCATGGCGGAGCCGCTGCGGCCCTTCCGCCTGCGCGGGTGCGGCGGCCCGCAGAAGTTCGGGGTGGCGGCCGGGAGCCTGCGCGGGTTGCTGAGGAAGGGCTGCCGGCTGCTGCAGGTGCGGACCGGACCGGCCCGGACCGAGCACTGCCGGGTTGCGGATGGTGCGGGACGGGCGGGGGGCTGCCGGGGGCTAGAGGAACGGGACGGGACGGGACGGGACGATACCATACCAGACTGGGATGCTACTCACGTATGCGGGGCGGATCTGCCGATGCTGGACGGGAGCGGGACTGCCGGGTGCCGCAGCTCCGGGCCAGGGCTGGAGCTGACGCGTGCGGAGCTGCAGCCGCTGCGGCCGGGGTTGCCCGGAGCCGGGGTCCCGCCCGCATCTCACCCGCCCGTGGGGCAGCTTCCCTTGGCAGGCAGTCGCCTCTGCCTCTACGAGGACGGCACGGAGCTGACCGAGAGCTACTTCCGAGCGCTGCCGCCGCAGACGGAGCTGGTGCTGCTGGGCCCCGGGGAGAGCTGGCGGGGCTGTGAGTGCGGGGCCGGGCGGGGGGCGCGGGGGCAGCGCCGGCCCCGGGGGCTCAGCCGGTGCCCCCTCACCTGCCCCAGGTGCCAGCGACATCGAGCGGCTCCTGGCCGCGTTCTGCAGCCAGCAGGGCGCTGTGGTGGAGGCTGCGCGGAGGCTGCTGACGGACGAGCGGGCTCCTCACAGGCAGAAGCTGCTGGCGGATCTCATCCACAACCTGAGCGAAAACATCCTGGCCGAGGACAAGGAAGACGACAAGAAATGGTTTGAAGGTGTGTTTTGTTGCCGTAGGAAGCTGCTACGGGACTCCCAGGTCATCTCTGCTCTGAAAAGTCACTTCTGTCAGTTTTGTTGCTCTTAAAGCAAAGTTTGGGAGCTCTTCTGGCTGGTGGGATTGGGTACTTGGTCAGGAGTTTAGTTATCCCTTCCATTTAGCACGTGTGTTTAGGTTTCTTTAAAGTATATGCACATTTACCATCAGATGATGTTTTTTTTTAAATGGTGTTCCCTATTGCTTTAATAAAGATAGCTCTGGAATACATTTCCTCCCATTAATACAATCTGCATTTATGATGTTTTAATGATTTGCTAATAGTATATGGATAACTTGGACATCTCTGACAGCTGAGTGTTATGTTCTCTTTACACTCTGCAAGTCTCCTTTCCCATTCCAAAGCCATTACTGCAGTTCTTCCCCAACAATTCTGTTTTCCTTTCACAATTTCTTGGTGTTCCGCATATACACAGTAACAAGAAACGTATAACAATACCACAAGTGCTCTCTGAGCAGATCCTCTACAGCATCCTTTTAAGTGCTTAAGAGCAGGGTAGTCCTGAAACAGTAAAATAAAAATGGGAAACTAAAAAGCCTTTGCAACCTGAGTTAGTGGAAAGTCAGGATGAACTCCCAGTTGGGCAGAAGCTGTGCTAAGGTACAAAATAATCTCATTTCCTCCAGGGCTGGAGTCTCGGTTCAAGAACAAATCCAGCTACCTGCGGCACAGCTGTGAGAGCAGAATGCGCGGTTACTTGAGAGAGGTAAAAGTTTCTGTTGAAGTAACTTATGTCAAGCTGCTACAGTAATTCTGTGGCTGCAGTATAAGTAATTATACTATTATATTAATATAAAGTAATTCTACAGTGTAATATTGTGATTGTAGAAAAGAGCCTCAGGCTGCCTCAGGAACCGAGGAATGATTGTTCTGTTTTCCCCCCTCTAGGTTACTGGTTTTATTTCAAACGTTCATCCTACAGCACAAGATGCCTACAGAGGGATAATCGACCTAATGGCAGATAAACTGAAATCTGTGAAATACAATGGGTGCTACTTTGACAGAAGGGAGAAGGAAGAGGCAGCACGCCTGTGCACTGCAGAGGGGTGGTTCTCCTGTCAGGTACCTGCAGCCTTCCTGATGAATCATGGAATCATTTGGGCTGGAAGGGACCTTAAAGATCATCTCATTCCACCCCTGCCATGGGCAGGGACACCTTTCACTAGCCCAGTTTGCTCACAGCCCCATCCAACCTGGCCTTGGACACTTCCAGGGATCCTGGGGCAGCCACAGCTTCTCTGGGGAATCTGTGCCAGGGCCTCACGAGCCTCACAAGGAAGAATTTCTTCTGTATACCTGACTTAAACTTCCCCTTGTTTAAGTTTGATCCCATTCCCTCCTCAACATCAGAGGAAGGAAACAGCTTTCTGGGTGCAGTGTCGGGCTGGGGGGGATGTGGGGTGCAGGATCTCTCTGGTTCACTAGCATACCATGCTGGGGTGACAAGCGTAACACCTTTCACAGGGACCTTTTGACAGAGATGCTTGCTCGTGTAAGCATTCCATCAACCCCTACAGCAACAGGGAAAGCAGGATCCTCTTCAGCACCTGGAATCTTGACCACATGTATGTACCAAGTATTAATCCAGACCTACTTGCTTTGTGGCCTTCAGCTTCATCAGAAAGGTTTAGCCTTAGTCCTTTCACCCCGCTGTGCAGTCAGCTCTGCTGTGAATATGTTGTGAGAAAAAGTGCTGGGATGCTGCAGCTGTTCTGAGAACAAAACCCCGAAGACAGATGAAATGCTGCCTCTCATTAGCTGCTTTGCTTCTGTGCAGATTTTTTTATAGAAGCAAACTGCACTATCTGTGTGAATTCTCCTCTCTGGCAAAGCCCCCTCTGACCCATTTCAAATGCTGGTGTGAAGCAAACAAGATTTGCTAAACTAATTTCCTTGGGGGGGGGAAAAGTCATATGCCTAGTTATGGAGAAAGAATTCCAGTTCTGCCTGGCTCTGAAAGAAAGATGGAGGCTTGATTATTCTGAAAAGACTCCTGATAGCAATATTGTCTTCTCTTTTGTGTCCCCAAGAATTGAGAAGAAACGTGCTGTTGTCCCAGAACTGGCAGAAGCTGTCAAAACACGAGATGGGAGAGAAGTGAACTGGGAATACTTCTATCAGCTGCTGTTTACCCTGGATAATTTAAAACTCGTACATATTGCTTGCCATAAGAAAACCAATCATAACCTCAGCTGTGACAAAACCAGAATTTACAGAAAGAGGAAGCAAACCCATGAGATTTCCTAGTGCTGTCTCTGCTTTTTTTCAATCATGTCAGTCTGTTGTTTTTAAATAGCTCCAATTTCTTAAATAAGAACTATTTGAGAGTCCCTGGCACAAGACTGGCTGGGTAATCCAGCCAGAGCCTCACAAAGCACACTCCAATATCCCATTTAATTCTCCTCTCCTGCCTTCCTACTCCTTACAAGCTTCCCTCAGCTCAAATCAAGTGTGATAAAGGTACAAAATGAGCCAAAGGCTGATACTGATTCTACCATGTCATCTCTGGCCAGCATTGGCCCAAAACTCATAGTACATGGAAATGAAATTTGGACAAAACATTTCTTACAGACTAACCTGCATGGGCTCACAGATACCTATTCCTTTGGAGATTAAGCCAAACTAAGAAGGATTTAGGATCATATTTTCCTCTATCTTTCACAGGCAGCAACCACTGTATTTCAGGAGTGCCAAAGGTGATTCAGCAGCAGAGCTGCCACCTCATCTGTGCCAAACTCCCACCCTCATGCCCACGTGCCCCTTTGCCTTTGCTTCAGATGTCTATCTCCCAGAAAGAAGAGCAAGGCCATGGCATTTCTTCACATTTCAGCTTTTCCAACCTTTGTTTGCCATCTTCCCCAAATTTGCTGATTTCCCCAATTACCCTTTCTGCCTTTTCAGCTTGAGTTTGCTTGACACACCACCAGCAAGGACAGCTACAATGATCATGTTTACAGTAATGTTTACCCACTGCCTTGGAGAATATTGCTTTGGTAAAACATTTCCTACCTCAGGCAGCAACAAATCAGGAATAGTTCAATTTTTTACTTGATTTTTTTTTATGCCAGCTGATAGCAACTGAACTTTTGGGATTGTCAATGTAAATGGTGTGAACTTTTTAAATAAAAAAGTGCCCCCACATCTGTGTGTGTGTGAGTACATGGAGGAGCACCAAGAGATTAATCAGGTGTGATGGAGCACGAAGGGAAATGTGTTTATGAATTGAGCACCAGCTATTTTATTGCTCTGTAAATAACTAGGGAATACTCTATTTTCCCTCATATTGTTGGTTCTGGATCAGTTACTCCACATGGAATTGTGTGGATATGGTATTTCTGTCTGAGCCCCAAATTACTGGGTCTTGGAAGCTTTGCTACAGAGTATTGATTTACTTTAAACAACAAACTCAGTCCCCTCCCAAACACTGCAAGCAGAAAAGCAAAGAGGTGCATTTTAAACACAGGATTTCTAATTCCACTGCATGCAATCAGTCCTTCCAGCTTCCCTTCCTGCATTGTTTGACACGGGGGAGGGCAGCACTTGGAGGATTTACTGACAAACCCAGTGTCACCTGTGTGGCACGTGTCTCCCAAACTGAAAATGCATTTTGCACAGTGAAATGAATGTCTGTGTGTGAAACTGTGTTTGCTAGAAAGAGCCAGCAGCAAACGCAGCACTGAAGGCATGCTGGGAGGAGCTGCTGCAACACAGAGCTGGGCTGGAACTATGAATATGCAATTAAAAAATCTGGATTTTTCCGTGTTACAGAATTAGAGTGAAAAGGAGCCAAGAAATATCTTTGACAGAAACAATGCATCAGCTGGAGTGGAAATGGGAATGCATTACCATGCCATACATATGCAATTTGTTTGCCTTACAACTTTTGAATGTTTAACAGGCTCTAGCTGCAGAAATTAATATTTATTTAAACCATCTGCTGATAACATTTTCTCTCTATTTTTAGAAACATAGGAATTATAACAATAAATATCTAGAATCTTATTGCATAATCACACTTTCAAAGAAATATTCCCACAAACACTGGGTGAATTAACAGTTCCTAGAAGTGGCTGAGGTTGCTCCTTTTTTTTTAAACATGCAGAGGGGGTTGCCCCACAGCCTTAGCAATCTTCCTCTGTCCATCAAATCCAAGGGATGGTATTCCTTGTGTATCACCACCAAAGCATTTGTTTCCAAAATTCCTGCTGGAAACAAGCTGAAAATCAATAAAGGACAACTTAGAGCAGCAGGTGGAAGGAGGAGGCAGCACCATGGGGTGGGTGTTTGGGGAGCTGATGTGCAATGAAAACGTGCTGAACTCCCAAAGATGAGCACACTGAACTCACTCTGACATCCTGCATTTCATTTTGCCAGCAGAACTGCATTTTAGAGGTTTAATTGGTCCTGGGTTAGGTGTAAACAACCCACATAAGGGGAGACCCTTGACCTTCTTTGTACCACGGAGTCAGTTTTCTCCTTTATTACCTGGATGCCAGGGACATCACAGAATTAAATGAAAAAGAACCTTGCTCTAACATCCTTTTCTTGACCATTTTATAAAAAAAAATGGAATGAAATCAAATACTTCAAGACAGAGGCTCAAATTTACAAAAAAACAATATGAACTTCTATTTTCCCTGGTTTTTTTTTTCCTAAATATCAGTGGTAAAGTGCTAAATTATACTTTATTTCCAAATCACTGAAAATTCAGTATTTGCCCCACATAATCACTGGAATACTGTATCTGCCAATTCCAGCAAAACAAACTCTCCCAGTTCTCTCCCTGAGAAAAGGACCTCATGTTACTGACACAGCCATTGCCATGTGGTTGCAAAGAAAAGAATGGTTTCATTTGTTTACAGTTTGTTGTTAGACAACATCCTCTTCTTCCTCCTCCTCATCATCTTCCTTTGCAATGAAATGGAGCTTCCTGGCTTCTCGCCTGCTCCTTGTCACACTCGGGAGCACAACTGCTGGGAGATGCTGGAGGGAAAAGATCAAATCAACAAGGAAAGTCTGTGGTGGGAAATGGCAGAACTCCTACCTCCACCAGCACTCATCCTCCCTCAGGTGACACAACTTGGGAGCACTGGCACAAACCCAAAGCTAAAGTGTGGAGCTTTGAGGGAAGTCTGCCCAAACCAAATTCATGGACAGGCTCAGGGCCGGCATTCCTTCCACTGCTGTGAAGAGAACTGGCAGACAGTGAAGGGCTCCCTAACCAAATCCTCACTGCTCCCTAGAGACCACAAAAAACACCTAAAAGATGGCAGCATCACTTGCTCCAAAATTATGATTGTTAAAGGGATCCAAATTTAAAGCTCTGGCCCTTGGATCAGTTCAAAAGCTGAGGTAGACAGAAACCAGTTTCCATTCCAAACAATCCCAATGCAGCAGGGCTGGAACTGGGTGATTTCTAATATCCCTCCAACCCAAGCTGTTCTATGATTTTGTTAAGAACCAAAGACCACCAAAAATCTATTTTGCCAACAATATTGTGTCTCCGTAATGTCACTATCAGTAAAAATACCTATCTCATGGAATTGGACTAAAAAGTCTAAATAAGAAAGATTTTACACCTAAATTAATTTAGCTGGGCAAGTAATTTCATCTCTGATGGAGACAATTTTATCTGGGGTACAGGGCCCAACAACACTGGTCAAATTCACCAAGAGTTTTGAGACAAATTTTAAGCAGACCAGGGCTGGGCCTAAAGCAGGAACAGACTTATCATCTCACCAGCTCAACATCTCCAAAGAACCTGTGCACTGGCATGGGCTGGTTGCTGTCCTCATCCGAGAGGCCGCTGCTGTGCTCCAGGAGCATCGGCCTCCGCGGGCGATCTGCATCCTCCGAGGTGGCCCCATCGAAGCTCCCACAGCTGCTCTCCTCTTCGCTGAACACGTGATAGTGGTGCAGATACCCCCCTATTTTTAATGGAGCATCACTGGGTTTCACTGTGTGTGGCTCCAGGGAAACACCATGCTCCTTTTCCTGCTTCCCTCCATCAGTCTCTGGAATGCTTTCATCTTTTTCCTGTTGGATTATACTGCTGTCTCCTGGATCTTCTACACCTCCATCCCCATCAGATGTTTTGGGTGTTTCCCCCAGTGCAGCAAGGTTTCCACTTTCACACATGACTCCCTCTATCTCTGATTTTAGACTGCTTTCTTCGCATTTCATCCTCTTCGCAGGTTGTCCTTCAGCAGCTTCATGTGATGAACACTGTTAGAAAAAAAGACAAGATCCTAAAACCCGCTTGAAAAAAAGAATAAAATCACCTTATCTCTTTAGTTGCAAAGCTTGCTTTAGAACAGAAGGGCCCCATCACACGAGTGGCATTTTGATCCAAAAGTAATTAGCAGAAAGTGCATGTAAAGAGAGAAAAAGAGAAGCAGACAGCTTACATAAACTACAATGTACAGTCCATCACCAGCAAGCAAAAAATACTTTGCTTAGAGAATAAACTAGCACCGTACGAGGTCAACCACCATGTCCTTATTTTCTTAAGGATGATGCTAATGGGAATTACTGCGCCAGGCCTGTCATCACCCAGCGGCTAAATCCGCTGCTCCGTATTTCTGCACTGGCACAACGACGTGGGAGGAGCAGGAACGGCGATAAATTTATTTCAATTCTCCTGATAATTCCCACATGGTGATGCTCAGATTACAGCTGTTAATAATTACCTGCGATCCCGCACTCTGCGATAGCCCGGCCCCGCGACCATTCTCTCCCCCCACATCATCCCACCCGGCCCCGTCCCCCGTACCGGGCTCGCCGTGTCGGCTGTTTCCCCCGCGGGCTGTGCGGGGTCGGCTGCCGGGGCCGCCTTCGCGGAGCGTCGGGCCCGGTGCCGGTGCCGGTGCCGGTGCCGTGGCCGGGCCGGGCGAGCGGAGCCGCGAGTGTCCGAGCGCCTCCGGCCCCGCGCCGCGCCGCCCGCCGCCATCTTGGGCCGCGCGTGGGCCCGCGCTCGCCATCTTGTGGAGCTCGGTTCAGGAGCCCCGGGGCGAGTGCGGGCAGCGCGGAAAGGGCTCCGGGCACCGCGGAAAGGGCACCGGGCACCGCGGAAAGGGCACCGGGCACCGCGGAAAGGGCACCGGGCACCGCGGAAAGGGCTCCGGGCACCGCGGAAAGGGCTCCGGGCAAAGGGCAGCCTCATTCCACCTAGTGAGGGCGGGGAGCCCTCATACACAGCAGCCCCTCACACAGCAGCCCCTAGCTTGGACCACAGACAGCGTCACTCTAACGGAAGTCTTGGCAATGTGAGCACAAAGCAGCTCATCACAGGTCACAGAATGGGGTGGGTTGGAAGAGACCTTGAAGATCATCCAGTTCCACCCTCTGCCATGGGCTTCATTCTCTCAGTTTTCTCCAAGTGCCATCCAACTTAGCCAGGGGCACTTCCAGGGATGGGGCAGCCACAGCTTCTCTGGGCAACCTGTGCCAGGGTCATCCCAGCCTCACAGCCAAGAATTTCTTCTCAATATCCAATCTAAACCTACTCTCTATCAGTTTGAACCCATTCTTTCTTTTTCTGTCACTACATGCTTCAGTAAACAGTCTTGCTTTATCTTTCCTATAAGTTTCCTTCAAGTTTTGGAAGGCTGCAATTACAGTTTCTGAAGGGAACTTACTGACCTCCCTCCCAGCTGCTGCTTGGGGAAAAACCCAACCCCATCCTGCCTGAGAACTATGCAGCTTATAAACATTTGAAATCATTTGCTTCCCATTGTGTCTCACTCTGGAGCAGCACTTGCTCCCATTCAAGACGTGGTTGGAGAGTTATTATTCAGATGTGCTTCTCTCTGCTTTCCACAGCCCTCGGGGAACAAATTATGTCAGTAACTCAAATCCCTCTTTAACTTCAAGGACTCTGAGGGTAGCAGATGAATTTCTGTGTAGTAAAGCACCCAGATTTAAGTACGTAATTATCCTGTCTGATGTTCCCAGGGAGGTGCTGCGGGGAGCAATGGCAGGTACTGGTGCCCTGACGGCCACATCCCCACGATGGGGCCCATGGGCTCCATCCATCATATTAAACACAGCTCCTTCTCCAGTTAATTCAGTGCTTTGGGGATGTTGTGAGGATTTTTATAATTCTGTCCATCTGAGGGCACAGGAGCTTGTTTCTTTATAGCAGCCTTTAATGTTCTTGCTCATTGCAGAGTCGTCCCACGAGTCTCAGTGGTACCTGTGCTCCTCCATCCAACTTGGCTGATTAAATGCTTGTCCGTTCAGCTTGGCCTTAAAAAACAGAAGCAACAATTTAAATCGCAGAAATAAGTAGCAAGACTGTACCTATGGGGATATTCAAGAAATACATTTTTTTCTCAAAAGTATAAAATCCCCCAGTTAAACCATGCAGGTTTGGAGACTAGTCTGCACGTTGTTGTGCAATTTCCCTCCGTGCTCAGGGTCCGTCTGTGCTTTGTTCTCTGGGTGAGATAATTCATATTCTTCTCCAAAACCTCCTTGCTCCACTCTCTCACAGTGTTGTTGCTTGCAGCCATGGAATACAGATGATTGTTTTTATTAGGCAGTGAAAACTTATACTGTCTTGTAAACAGCCGCAGACTAAAACTGGCTGAAAAGAGCATTTCTGCAGCTGGAAAACGTGGTTCTTGTTTTAATTTCCACAACAAACTGAAAATTGTGAGGAAAATTTAATGTTGACAATTCTAATAAATACTTTTCACAACACTGTATGTTGCTTGCGTTTTATGCTGCTTTGGAAAGCTGATGTGACTGAGCACTGAGAACGGGGTGGCAAAGCCCTGAGCAGTCCTATAACCTTTGGTGGCCTGATGTGGGGTGAGGTACACAACAAGGAGGCTCTGTGGGGTGGCCTTGGATATTCACAAGGGACACAGCAGCTTAGATGGAGCTGGGATGGCAGGGCTCTCTCCAGAACTCTCATGTCACACTCATCCTATTTCCCCCATCATTTTGGGGGTAGGTGGTGACAATTTCACAGCTGCAGATGTTGCTGCATATTCTGAAATACGGCTGAGATAAAAACTGTCACATAGCGCAGGAAGCACCCGGGAGAGACTGTGAATCCCTCTGAGATCCATCCCCATCTCAGCAGCACTGACTCCCAAGTGACTTGAAAGGCGACAGGGGGACTGCCAACAGCCAACAGCCCTCAGAGAGAATCAGAGAAGCACGAGCTATTTACATTAAACCCGCATTTCCACATAAAAGGGGGCCTATTCTCAATATTTTAAAAAATGGGTTATTTTAGAATCTGTTGTCTAAGCCAACAGGGAAGAAAAAATAAAAAGAGGGTTTTGTGAGCTCCATCATTCCTGTGAAAACTGGCGGCTCTGCAGCAGCAGCTGATGAGCTTATGGAGCAGGAAGGGAGAGCCGGGCTGTGAAACTCGATGTGCAAATGAGCTTCTTGCAGCACTTGTCTCCGCGCCTGTCACTTGCACCAGTGTCCCTGTCTGTTATAATCCTCCCAGTTCATTTGGCTAAACATGACTGACATGCCAGGGACAGCAGCCAAAAAAAATGTTGCCTGTAAACATGCTGGCTGTTAACTGTTGAATGTGAGGTCTATCATACTGAACAGCCATCCGTCAGGAGTGCTGGCTGTCCTTTTCCTGCCATGGGAAAGGTGGGTTGAGTTCAAGTGGCTGAATTCTTCAGGGGAGAAAGCAGGAGGAGAACCCATTTCCCAATAACCAGTACCAGGAGCCTTGCTCCCTGCTACATCCTTCTGGCTGCCTCCTCTGCCTCCTCAGCAGGAAGAGTTGGTCTTGTGTTGAAGATTTGAAGAAAAAATGTTTAACTGTTTAAAAATGTTTCCCTTCCATCACGTGGTGTTGTCGTGCCAGCTCAGGTAATGTTGGTGAGCACTGAGACTGGATGGGGCTCTGAGTAACCTGGTCTAAGGAAGGTATCCCTGCCCATGGCAGGGAGTTAGAATTGGATGATCTTTAAGGTCCTTCTAAGCCAAACCATTCTGTGATTCCATGATTCTATGAACTGCAAGTTTTGGGCTCACAGAGGCACTGTCCTGGGAAATTCTCTGGGATTTGACACCCCACCTAAAACTGAACGTTCACAAGATTCTTCAGCCCTCTGATGCAGCTGCCCTGAGCACTGCTGACCTGAAGACCTTTGCACCACTTATATGGAATAAACCCCTCATTTCCATCACAGAGGAGTGCTCACATCAGGAGCTGGTGAACCTTGACTCAGAAATCACAGGGAATTTACGGTACATAATGAAACTTTATGCTTGCCATGTGAGAAATCTCTTTGAGTCTTATTTTGGATTTCTTGCAAGTGTTTTATCAAGGACCAAATGTGGAAAGGCAGTATGTGAAGAAATTAATTAACACGACAGAGCTGTACGTGGGCTTTGTGAGAAAGAGCAACAAAGAGGAAACCTGTGACATTCGTTAATGATAAACCATAAGGAACATCGGAGAACAGTGAGTGCAGAGAACCCAGCCCAGGCTGGGGGGATGCAGTACCTGTCTGAGGGGCTGTTTGGCACCAGGCTTCCTGTGATGGGTACATCTGGAGACACTGGAACCCTGCCAGGACTCTTCCCCAAACCCTTGCCTGAAGCCCTGCTGCTCATGGTCTTGTCTCCCTGTTATTGATGCACTTCTTGTAACAATCTCTGGTGTTCACCTGGCAAATCCTTCCCAAGGCACCTCCGAACACTGCCCAGTGAATTCCACCTGCCCCAGGTTTCCTGCCCTCCCTAAACTCCTCTTGCTCCTGGCATATTGATTTTTAAAGTGTTTCACAAACCACAAGTAAATCTCTCCCAACACAAAGCATCTCACTGGGTCCAAATCCTTACCTTTGCTTCAGGAGACTGATTACTTGGATTTTAATGATTTACTGGCAACTTGGCCTGGCTGTTAAAAAGCATCAGCTACAGAAACCTTTTTCTGGCTCAATTTAACGGCTGCAGTAACTGTAGCCGTGGGAACAGGCGCTCCCGCCCCTCCATTTCCCGCTTTGTCGCGTCGCTTTGCTACAGGCTTCAATTAGGGTTTAATTAGGGTTTAATTCCCATCGAAGTCCCCGGCCGGGGCAGCAGCTCGGGCTCAGCCGCCGCCCGACGCTGGGGGTCAGTGTGAGACCGGCGGTGTGGCCGCGCCGCTCGTGGACACGGGGGACACGGGGGACACGGGGGACACGCAGGATGGGCGACACGGGGAGATACGGGGGGACATGGCGAGATAAAGGACACGAGATAAAGGAGAGACAAAGAGTTCTCTCCGGTTCTCGTGGGAGAGGCTCAGCCCCCACCAAGTCTATCCGCCCTCCTGCCGGGAGAACCAAATCAGGGAGGCACAGGATGGTTGGAGATGGAGGGACGTTAAGGCTTGTCCCGTTCCGACCCCCTGCCGTGGGCAGGGACACCAGACACTAGATCACTCTGCTACAAGCCCAACCTGGCCTTGGACACTTCCAGGGCTGGGACAGCCACAGCTTCTCTGGGCAGCCTGTGCCAGCCCCTCACCACCCTCACAGAAAAGAATTTCTCTCTAAAATCGAACTATATTTCCCTTCTTTTAGTTTAAAGCCATGCCCCCTTGTCCTGTCAGTCCATGCCCTTGTCCATTGTCCTCTACAACTCTCCTGGATCCCTTTTAGTCTCTGGAAGGGGTTCTAAGCTCTCCCCAGAACCTCCTGTTCTCCAGGCTGGATACCCTCAGTTCTCCCAGCATTTCTCCATGGGACAGATGTCCAGATTTTGCCTAGTTGCTTTGCTGGGCACCCCAGGGAGCTGGGGCAGTTGTGTTCTGCAGCTCTGAGTGTGCTGCTCCCAGCTGGCACAGGGGATCTTAGGAACAAACAGCTTCTCCCTGTTTCCTCCAGCCCCCCCTTGCCTTCAGACAGCTGAGCCTGGTCCTGGCATTGCCACCCTTCCCAGCTGTCAGAGGGACAGGTTGGGAACACCACACTCAGCAAGGCTGAACTTCATCCAAAAGCTGAGCCCAGGCTGCTCTCAGCATAATTTGCTTCGTTAGATTTAAAATAATAATAATTTTAAAATGCCCTTCCTCTGTCCTACATGCCAGTGAGCATCAGGCTCACCGAGCCCCAGCCTGATTTTCCACCAGTGACAGGTAACATTTTGGTGAGTGTTGTACATTATTTAACACCATATCTTTGGGGAGATAAAAATTCTTTGAGTGAATGCAAGTGTCTTCTCTACACACCTGACAAGGATGGAAGTGGCTGTTTTACACAAGGCTCATTAAATATAAACCCACCATGTTGATTTCAGCATCCTAAATTACTTAAGCCAATGTAATGGGATAAATATTTGATGGTGAATTTTATTGAATTTCCACCACTATTATGTTACTGCTAAAAAGATAAAGATTTCTTTAAAATCTGCTTGGTGGTCTCCAAAGGCAGATGATTGGAAATCTGACTCAAAACCTGCCTGCAGGGATTGCTTTGGGGATGGGAATGAATTATCTCCTTCCCTCTGTCCTCTGCAGGTAACAGCAGATTCTTCCCACTCTCGTCAGGATTAGTCAGTTCCTGAAAATAGTGACAGTAGCCCAGGCCTGGCCCAGAGCTGTGGAAGGGCACACAGCTGAGACTGTGCCCGGCAAGGGTGGCTCTGCACAGGATAACCCTTGGGAGCAGCGTGGGAGGGCAGGGAGTGTCCCACAGGAGGGTGACTGCAGGCTGGCTGCTTGCAGATGTTGATTGCGTTTGATCTCAGGCTCGTGTTTGTCTCTTCTCCCAGCTTCTGCACTTTGCAGCTCTGCTTGGAAGGCAGAATGGAACAGGAGTATTGTGGTGTGGTGGGAAATCACCTGAGAAATGAGCACCTGCACAAGCTGTGCGTGTGCCCCAGATCTGGAGGGGCCAGGGCACTGTCCCCACAGAGCTGGTGCTGTGGTGTGGACTGGGGTCACCTCAGCGAGCGCTCAGAGCCGCTCTGCAAGCCATGCAGAAAGGAAATCCACCGAGGCACTGAAAAGAGGACATCACCAGGATGTTTTTAAACTCTGATTTGACAAAATCCTACCAGATTTTCTCTCATTAGCACTTGCCTCTGAACACGGCTTGAGGTGAGACCTACCTTTCAGCAGAGCTGTGGCCCACACCAGAGCCCCATCCGAAAGTGCTGCCCCATGAATCAGTAGCACATCTCGAGTCAGAGCGCAGCAAGTTGTGCAGTCCTGAGTCTATAAATATTTCTGTTTGCCTTTGAAAGGATTGTTGCACAGTGGCACTTTCTCTCCCTGTCACATAATTAACTCTTGCTCACTTTCTGTCACTTGTCTTGCGATAATTCAATACATGAAGTTTAAAACCCCTCAACAATTTAATTCTTGGAATTTAAGAGTTGCCAATTTCTGGGCAGATGAAATCTCCCAGGACAAAGCTGGTCCAAGCAAAGGCATGTTCCCCTGGATGAGCACCTGAGATGGAGAAGGCAGCTGGGCCAGGTGGCATTTTCTTAGCAGAGCAAGAAGCCATCAGCATTTTCCTGAAGAGGTGTCTCTTTCCCTGGTATCTTACAAGAGGGGGAGTTTAAGCCACTCCAGGAATCTCATCACAGTTCAGTAGCTCCCTGAATTAAAAAGGATAATTACAGATGAAACACCCTGGAGGAGGGCCATGGAACAGGCTATTGAGGTCATTCTCTTGTCCACTCTTATGACTTCTTTCAGAACCAGAGCAAGCTCTGTGCCTAAAGATCCCCACTTGGATTTATTTCTTTTTACCGCTGGTTCCCAGTGCCAGAGGTTACATGTAAAGAGCTGTAACTGCACCTCAGAGAGGACCTTCTACCAGTGGGGATCCTCAGACAGCATCTGTCTTCAAAAGAGCAGGAAAAAACAATCAGAGGAGACATGTTCTGTTCATGCAACAGCAAGCAATATTGTTCCATTGGTAGGAATCACGCTAGGACAGCGGCTCCAGTGGCCCGGAGCGCTGCGCTCTTACGCATTCCTTCCAACTGGGGACTGCAGTGCAACAGGAGCGGTTCTGTTATCAGCCCTGGGAGGCTCTGGTAATGCACCCACATCCTCATTACAATCTGCTTAAGTACTTCCTACATCAGGTATTGCCTCCATCAAGCATTGCTGCTGATCTCCTGTGTCCCGACTCTTTTGAAGCAGGTTTTCCAGGAGCAGCTCCATTACACGATGCCACAGCTCTGAGTCATCTCCTACCTCTCCACAGGGCCAGCTGCGTGCCTTTGTCATCCGCACTGCTCACATCCTGCACAGAAGATGTCACACAACTGTCCAGACACTGTCCCAGTGTGTAATAGCTGCTCTTCAGAGACAGATTAATCATGTAAGCAGAGAAAGACTTCAGCCAGGCACTCCTGCTCAAGCAGTGCATTTCTAGGGCTCTTTTCTGCATGCACTGATAGTGCTTAATGCTTAACACAGAGTCAGAATTAAAAACCACTCTGAAGGAGGGTTTAGGGCTCAGGGCATTGTAATAACACTGTCACAGAGCCAGAAACTTGACTGCCACATCTTCCTGTCCCTTTCTGTACTTCTTCCCAGGGCAGAGGGGTGACTGGTGTAATACCAATTCCACAGGTTCCAGAAGTGCCTTGGTTTCTTCTTGCCATTGTCTTGGGTCATTTTCTTCACTACATGACCCTTGCTGGTTATCCTTTTCAGCTAAAAATACCTGCTCCTCACATGTCCGTCTGGTGGGCGGGAGCTGCCGCTGGAGTACCAGGGATGTTGTTTTGACACTTTGATTTGATGCGAGGACACACGAATAGAAAGCCACCAGTGAATAGAAGAATAAATCTATATGTTCCTTGCTGTCACATCAACTAGAAAGCAAAGCTGGCAGCTCTCTCTCTTCAGGGAATCTGAGATTATTTGGACAAAGGTTTCCCCGTGGGTGGCACACTGTCAGGAACAAAAGAGCAGGGTTCACAGGAGGAACAAGTGTCCTGCAGCCAGCACGATCAAAAGCGAGCCCCGGAACTGTGTGTACACCAGGTTGGGCAGGAGAGATTGAACAACAATCAGGTGCACAAGAAACCCATTCAGAGAGAGGGTTCTGAGGGAATTGAAACAAGCGTTGGCCCTGCTTCATCTGCAGACAATAGCACTGTTTAAGGAGAAACTCCTACACTGTGTGTCTGTGCTTTTGTTATCCTTTTAAATAGGAAAATAAGTAAACCAAGTTCCTAGGCAGTGCCCAGGGAGGTGGTAGGTAACTTACCTGTGCACAACTGGCATGGTTTCCATGCCCATCCACATGCCAAGGTTTGTCATTGCTTGTCTATGTCCTGCCAAAACCCAGCCACATCACCAGAGACTTCTGCTCCTGTGCTTAACTTGGTGCATTTTGGTATCAGAAGTGTTTCAGGATAGATTTTAGTGGCGGGAGAGAGAGAAAGCACTAACCTCTGCTCTGGCCAGTTTGGAGCATCCTGCACTGCTCCAGGGGCCAGAGGCAGCAGCGCTGTCAACTATGTACCTCCTGTTCCACCTCCCAGACCTCCTGTCCCTCCTCACAGACCTCCTGTCCCACCTGCAGACCTCCTGTCCCACCTGCAGACTCCCTGTCCCGCCTCCCAGACTTCCGTCCCACCTAGAGACTGACCGTTCCACATTCCAGACGTTATCAGGCTCTTCTCCACCAGCATCAGAGCCAGGAGAGCTGCTCTGGCCCTGGAAGTGAGGCTGGCCCTGTGCCAGCCAGCATCCATGGCAGGGTGATCCTCTCTGTAATGGATTTCTTCCAGCAAGGGAAAGCAGTGCAGTGCCCCTTGTTGCTCTCACACAGCTGAACACCAGCTTCTCCTCCCCTCTAAGCTCTCCAGAGACAAACTGCTCCAGCCAAGAAGTCAGGAGGCTGGGGCAGCCCCTGGATTGTGCTATTCCCTGGGGACAGCAGTGTTTTTACCACTGCTGACGTTCTTGCTGTGTTGCCAAGGTCGAGCTTCCCTCGCTCTGTGTGCAGCTTCCCCGCACTTGACCCGCGGCGATCTCTGCGTTTGCAGCTCTGCAGTTCTCAGGGCTTCGTGCTTTTTGTCACACTCCTGCACAGGGAACAGGCACATCCCTTGGTTTTATCTCCACGCTCAGTAACTGCGGAAGGAAAAAACCCTTAAGGAGTGCCTAGGTTGCATCTTTGGGCAGCAGAACTGTACAGGTGTGCACTTTGTAAGTATTGCAGACAGGAGTTTATTAGATTCCACTCGCATGGCAACTGCTGCATTACAGATGCTGGAGACTTTGGAAGGAAGCCAACCACCAGTTTCTCAAGGAATATTTTATCACCATTGGGCTGTGCTGAGTGAGGATTCTTCTCCTCAAAGCAGGGAGAGCTGGGCAGGAGGAGGAGAGGGGCCACCACAGTCAAGCTGAAGCAATTCTTTCTTCTGTAGTTTAATCCTCTTCCCTCCCCTTGGTACGCAGTTTATTTAATTGCGGAGACAAGATGCATTGCTTTCCTGAGGGATTGTGGGAGAATATTTGTAATCCAAGGGCTGTAATTGAACTCGGTAATAATAATTATACTTCTCTTCATTAATATGTCTTAAAGCTCATTACAAACTATTTTCGTGCCAGCATCTTTGCCAAATCCCCACAGAGTTAGAGATAACTTCTTATTCCAGTAGAGTAGCAACTTTAAGGACTCTCACAGGGCAGAAGCAACAGCCAAGTCCCTGAGCTCGCTTTTGAGGACAGAGAAGTGTGATCCCAAGGGATATGAGGAACTGACCAACACAGTACAGCTGGCCAGGGGCTGGCCTAGGATGGGGAATCCCCAAGCTTGGTGCCATTCACCATGCAACAGTTCTGCTGCTCCCCGCTGGGGAAGGAACACCTCTCCTCTGAGGAAAGGCTGAGAGAACTGGGATTGTTCAGCCTGTAAAAGGTTTTGGGATGACCTAATTGTGGCTTTCCAGTACCTGAAGGGAGTTGACAAGAAAGATGGAGAGACATTATTTACAAGGGCCCAGAGTGACAGGACAAGGGGGGAATGGTTTCACATTGTTAGAGAGCAGAGTTAGATGGGATATTAGGAAAAATTCTTCCCTGTGAGGGTGGTGAGGTCCTGGCACAGGCTGCCCAGAGAAGCTGTGGCTGCCCCTGGATCCCTGGAGGTGTCCAAGGCCAGATTTAATGGGGCTTGGAGCAACTTGGGACTGTGAAAAGTGCCCCTGCCTACATCAGACTGTTGGAGCAAGATGAACTTCCAATCCAAACCATCCTGGGATTCTGTCATTCATCTGAACTGGGGTTGGTTGAGCACTGAGAATGCTGTTCCAAGCTCAGCAGTCAATCATGGCACAAAAAACCCTGCTTGAATCTGCCTGTCCAGAGAAGGGGAGCCATTCCCGAGCCACGAGGCTTTCCTGAGCTGTTCCGCCTGGCTGGAGTGCCTGTGGAGCCATGCCCACCTCGAGGATCCAGCTGTGCTCTGACAGACAGTGCCTGACAGGGGGTGCCTGTGTCGTTATATGCCCCGAGGAGTGGATCTAAAAGCGGATGCTTTTCAGTACAAGAATCTCTATTCCAGATCACAAGTCTGCAATTAAAATGAAAAATTCAAACTCATTTTACTTAGACAAGAGATATGAGGGACGCAGTGCATTAAGATGTTTTCCAAACTCTCAAATCTCATTATCACTGAAGTGAGGTCCCAGTGCAAATCCCAGTGTGCAGAGGGCAAAACGTTCCCTAGGTTTAAGATAACATTCTGCCCCTCTCCAAGGAGAAGATGTGGCTCTTTCAGGAATGCTGCTCGTTCAATATTTAAGCTCAGCCTGTGCGACACGCGAGGTACCTTAGCATTCATTATCCTGTTTGTGCCAGCATCTCGGCTGAGTCCCCAGTGCACCAGGGAGAACCATTTTCCTGCTACAGCAGCAGCACTAAGGTGTGCTGTGGCAATTACAGGGGAATATAAATTTTCAGCTCTCCTGAAATCGCAGAACTCCTATTAAAGCAGCCCACTGGCTATGTGCTAAATTTGCCCAGACAGCGGCAGGGCCAGACAATGATGGCCTGTGGAGATCCTCCGGAATAGGCCGTGTGCTGCTGGGTTGGCTGTGGATGAAATGCACTCCTCTGTCACCAGCTCTCTGGCTCAGAGCAGTTCCAAGAGAAAAAAAAAAAAAGAAAAAAAAAAAGAAAAAGGAGTAGAACAAGCAGCAGCAGCACAATAGGCTTTCTTTGAAGCAATTCTTCCAGGTATGTGTGCACTTACTCCCTGGATCTGCAAGTATTTGTCAAATAAATTCAATTATTTTTCTCAAACAACCATTTCTGCTTTTTACTGGAATCTATCCTATGGAGTTCACCCATGACATTTGAAGTTCCCATTCCCCAGAGCCACAATAGCCAGGAGGAGCGGAGCTGCAGTGTCCCAGGGGGCTGCTGGTCACCCAGCTGGGCACAGTAGGGGACAGTTCTGCCACTTTCACTCTGCAGAGCCTTCACTCCATGAGCAAGGAAAGCTCTGAGCTGGATCATCGTCTCCACGCAGAATTTGTAGAGACAGAAGGAAAACAGATGATAACGGAGGAAGTTTGGAGGTTTGGATGGCAGGCACAGACACCTGGAGAATCCTTGCCGCATCCTGCTTTGGAGCAGAATGGAATAGAGGTCATGTTCATAGCTGTCCTGGCTGGGAGGGACCGTCCCCTCCTCCCCATCACCTGTGGCTGCATGTCCCTGAGCTCAGATGAAACCGCCGTCTCACAGAGAATGTCAGAGAGCCCCAGCAGCAGCAGCCAGCATGGCTGAGGGCAGCAGAGCCCAGAGCAGCAACTTGGAAATCATCTCTGTCTGTCTCAAAGCTGCCTCTGTGCTGTGAGAGCAGCTCCATGCGGGAGCCAGACAGCTGGGATCAGACAGGCACCGCACCGCCAGGCTGGTGCTTGTCAGCTCCTGCCGGGGAATGTGGGGGAGCACACGCCGCACGCCTCCGCTCCCGCTGGAGAATCCTCCTCTGCGGCTGGAACAGTGCAAGGGCTCGTCTGAGGGACACTCATCCTCCTCCAGCTCCCCTGGCCCTGTCCTGACAGGAGGGAGGGTGGAAGCCCTCACGGAATGGCTGCACTCACAGCACGCCTGTTCCCACATCCTCCTCCCGAGCCCTTTGCTTCTGTGAAGATTTTTGCCTCTGAGTTTCTCATCTCCTTCCAAAACATGACACATCCCTTAAAATGACTTGAATGTAAACGATGCAAATGCAGGGAGAAAGTAATTAGTCTCTGGAGGCTACAACAAGGTTTTAAGCAACAAAATCACTGGGGATGGGTTCTATTTCACCTCACTGAGAAAGGAAGAAATCCCTCAAGAGTTGGTTTCGGGAGGGGTGGATTGCAACCCATTGCTGCCAAAAGCTGCCGCCCTTCTCTTTCAAGAACTGCTTTTGATTTAACCTGTGTGTAAGGATTCGTTCCCCAAAGCGGGACAGGAGGAGGCTCAGGCAGCAGCCCCCAGTGACACACACTGTTCCCATCTCCATCTGCTCAGCCCATGCAAACACACCACCCCTAAAAACCCCCAAATGCTCATCCCCTGTACCCTGACATTCACCCCGTGGGTTCTGCCTCCCTGCAGCACCAGCTTGCCAAAACCCACTCCTACTCTTGGCCATGGAGTCATTCCTACCCTGGCCCAGGAGCTGCAGCTGCAATCGACTGGCTGGGCTCATATGTTCCAAATCACCCTAATGGCACTTCAGAAATGCAAATAAAAGTGAGATTATGATATTTTACGTAAATAAGCAATGTGGCAATCCCAGCCTGGCTTGGCCTGCCAGGCAAATTCACTGGAGAGATACTAACATTGAAATATGTGAGCGTGTTTGCATGGAACATTTATTGTATAACTCTGGGCTCCAGTAAAGCCTTGTATAAATTATTCATTTTGGAATCGAGATGAAATGCCAAAAACCACCCACCAAGGGACTGCTTTTATTACTACCAGAGATCTACTCTTAGTTAGCAGCTAAACTGTTAACGCAGCTCACAAGGTAATTCCAAATGGGGAATAACCCGTTGCCTTCGTGTCACCACGTGCTGAGGGCAGCGGCTGGGGACCCGCACACGCACACACGCTGCTTTAGGGGGAAAAAACCGTGTCCTGAAGAGTGCAAACTTCTCCCCGCTGTGCTCAGCTGGGAAGCTGGGAGGGCAGGGAAGTGTTTATAGAGGAAACCGGAGCTCGGAGAAGAGCCCGGCGTGCTCGGAGCTTTGGCAGCGTCGCTGTGCGCTGAGCCCGCGGAGCGCAGAGCCCAGGAGCAGCCCCGCGGCTGTGCCCGGAGCGCAGCGGCACCGCCGGCAGGGAAAGGGCGACTGCCGGGCCCTCGGAGCGCCAGCACCTCCTGTACCAGGACACAAAATCCCGGGTAGCAGTTGCCATGGCAACTCCTCTCCTTAAACGCTGCTGTTAAACTGTTGCATCGAGGCCTCCGCCAGCATCGCGAGCCCCCTGCGAGCTTCAGTAATGACAGGACCCGGTCCTGGCCCTGGTCCCGGTCCTGGTCCCGGTCCCGGTCCCGGTCCCGGTCCCGGTCCCGGTCCTGGTCCTGGTCCTGGTCCTGGTCCTGGTCCTGGTCCTGGTCCTGGTCCTGGTCCTGGTCCTGGTCCTGCCCTGCTGCAGGGGCTTGTACTGCTCCGTGCCTGGCACAGCATACTGAGGCTTCACCACAGGTCGCTGTTCTTTCTGGAGCTGAAGGCTGACATTAAGGAGCCAGATACCAATTTGCTGTTGAAAATTACTTTTTTCCATCTGAAATACCTGCAGTGCCCAAGGCCCCCAGGTGTAGCTGCAATTAGTCTTCCACTCACCCCTTCCTCCCACCTTATACCTCCCCCTCTGCAGTTTCCAGAAGGCAAAACAAAGTGATCATGGATGTGAGTTTGGGGACGACTGACTTCCCCGATTTGAATGGGGATGGTTGCAGAGACTTTTCTTGAGCTGCATGTAGCCTGCCCAGCCTCACCTCCAGCCCACTCAGGTGGGTGGCAGGATTCTCCTTCAGCCTCCACACAGCCACTATTTCCCCCTTCCAGCTGGGGTGGGAATGGAGATGGTCTTGGAGGCTTTCTCCAAAATAAATTATTCTTTGAGTCTGTGATTCTGCAGTGACTGTGCTGACTGCACTGGACATGCCAGCCAGGGAGGCAGAAACACATGAATGCCATTGCAGTCCCAAGACACCCAGCCCTGCTGGCACATGACATTCTGGGAGCACATCTGGGGATGGCAGCAGCAGCAGCAGCAGTGTTCTATTCCAGCAGTAGCAGCCCAGCACATGCACAGTCCCAGACATCCATAGTCCCAGGCATCCCATGCAGCTGCAATAAGTTCTCCTTCCCTAATGTAACTTTTTAATATCAGCAGCTGTCTCAGCCTCCAGCAGGGTTTTATGGATCATAAGAAAGGCTAAGTGGAAGTTTTCCCATTTTTATATTTTTTTGGAAGCAGATCAAACACTCCAAATTGAATGGCTTGGTGTGGTCTGGAGCAGGGAACAGTGACAGGTGGAGGGGAGCTGCTGGTTCCCTGGGAAGGTACACGTGTCCCACATCTGTACCATGGCCCTGCATCACCCTCCAAGGACACCACTTTTGACCCCAGAGCAGGGATGGGAGAAGGGAGCCACAGAAGGGCAACAGTGACACGGTGATCTTATGCACCAGCCTGCTCCTGGCTTGTTGTGGCTGCAGGGTGGGGAATACTCTCGCTGCAGGGAATGCTAATAAGGAGTTTTGTGTGTGAGAGAGAAATAGAGGTGAAACCACCTATCACAACTGTGAATAATGGAATTAGGAGAGTAATAATTACCCATGCATGAGATTCTAGGCAGAACAATCATCACAAGTGCCGTATCACTGACTGTCTAGGTCTCCACAGACATCTCCCACCCCTTGGCTTGTGTCACACTGCACAGCTACAGACATCTCCAATGCTCCACCACAGATTCCAGGCTTGGGACCAGAGCTGTCAGGACCAGGGGAGCCCTGGGAGAGCACTTTCTTGCTTGGGGAAGCAGCCAAGTGACTTCTTTCCTTCGTAACCCCATGTTCAGAAGGTGAAGACAAACACACCCTTGTCTGCAGTTGGACCTCAGTGGTGGAAGACTCTATGGATGGGTTAGGAAATATGCTGTAGGAGTGCAGCCCAGGAACTGGGACTTTAAACAAAATTTCATTCTGGATAAGTCTGGAAAATGCATCTTGGGCTTCGGAGGCCAAGTGGTGACATCTCCTTGTGCAGGAGAGATTTGACAGTTTTGAATCTTTAGCAGGGATTTTATCTCCTCGCCCACAGTGGTGTGATTTGGGAGGCTCTGTGTTTTGGCAAGGAGATGATCAAGTGGCTCTGAGGACCTGGAGCCAGTGGTGTCACAGCTCTTCACTAAGTTGGTGTTTAAAGCCTGTGCTGGAATACTCATCTCACAAGTTCCCCAGGCTGCCTCTCCTCAGTGTCAGCTGGTGCTTGCAGGAGGAGCTGGCCAGATCTTGGCTGCCAACAGGGCTGGGGCTGCTTCCCACCTCCCTGGGTGTGCAGAGGGAAGGAAAACTGGATCAGGACCTGTTCTTCCTTTGGAGATGGACAATCATCCCTTGTGTGAAAGTGCAAGGGCCTGAGCTGTGCCCCGCAGTTAGTGGACTGCATCCATCTGATCTTAGTCAGGGGCTCATTGCACCTCTCAGTGCTACATGGAGGAGTTTGCCATAGCTTCCCAGCTGGATCATGCCTGGCAAGTGCAGCTCAGAGGGGCCACGTGCCAGGGCCCTTCCCACCTGCTCCAGCCACTGGAGGAGTCTTATCCTGTGCTGGCAACTTCCCACACAGCATCGTGTGGCACACTGAGGAGACTCACCTTGCAGAAATCCAAACAATGAGGAAAAGTGTCAATAAACATCTATTTTTTACAGTTCATTATCTTACTCTGACCAGCTTTTAGCCTGTTTTTGCACCAAGCCATTAAATCCCCTCCACGAGGGCAACATGCCATTTGTGTAACACAGCATAATGGGACCATTAATGCCTCCCATCCCCACCACAGCACTGCTCCAGGAGAGGCATTAATATCCACATTCACAAATACAATCCCTTAGTTCCAGGTTATTTGCCCTTAATGCAATGATATTGCCGAAATCCCCCCTAAAATTAGCCCAGGTGATTTTAACAAAACCAATAAAGCATATTAATTAATAATCCCCATGTTGAATATATGAATACAAACAGGTCATTCTAGCTGCCTATGAGCTCTTTCAGGAGCAGAAGGACTTGTGATTTCTTGACGACGGTCACCAGAGGACAGGAATAATTTGCAGTCGAGTGGCTCGATGGAGTCACAGCTGACTTGCCCTGAGACCGGGGCCCCATTTGTTGCTGTGAGACTGGCACCGTGCTCCATGTTCACTGGTATTTCCATTTAGTGCCCTTCCCTGGTCTATTTTTGAAAAATAATTAAACAGTGTTTCCAGTTCAATACTGTTTGGCTTTATTAGCGATACAATCTAAGGTGCAGAATTAAAATAATGAAGGCAAGCAGTACTGTCTTCCTGTAGCCTGCAGCCCCTCTCCAGGAGGCAGAGCCATGCCAGGGCTCCCTACTGTCCCTGTCCCTGCAGAGGCCAGCTCACAGGGATGGGGACAGGGATGGAGGTGGGCTGCCAGTGGAGCAGAGCCTGGCACTGCCAGCTCAGCCCCCGGCTCCCCTCCGTGCTCTCCGGAGTGTCCTTGTTCCCCAGCCCACAGCTCCACTCGGAGCACACAGCCGAGCCATCTCTGCTCTTTTCCTGCTTCTGACGTAGCGGCTGAGGCTGCTGGCAGAGATTGCCAGCCAAGGAGAACGTGAGAAACAGCGTGCTGTGGTTATTATCCACCCCCTTCTGAAAGCCTTGTCATTAGCAGGGTGACACAGGGACAGCCACCGAGGTGCTGTGGGCTGTGGGCATGCAGTGAGCAGAGAGGACCATCCAGGGCCAAAAACAGCTTGGGAAAACCCTGTCTTGAGCATGTCTGGCTCTGGAAGTAGACCAGAGCACAGTGCAGCGTGGGGCTAGAAGCAGAGTGGAGTGACCCAGACGACGTCCCTGAGAGCAGCAGGAGAAGCTGCTGGTGCCAGGCCTGGACACGCCAGCTCCAGCCGTGTGACCACAGCGCTAACTCACAGTTATAAATGTTTGGATGCTGCTGAGATATGTATCGACAGCAGCAATTAATCCCCTGCTTTGTTTGCTGACCTGCTGCATAGGAAGGGTCACACTCAATTCAGCTACTGAAATATGCTGTTATTGTTGGAGGCAGCGACTTCCCTTCATGTCTCTTGCCAGCTTTTAGATTTCATTCTTTTAAATCCTGGCACTGAAAAGCACCACCCCAGGCAGCACTGGAGGCTCGCGCTGGTGGAGACAGGAGTGCCGGCGAGGAGCTCCCAGGGGATGTGTTCAGGACAGCCGCGGGAACTGGCACTGCTTCTCTACCAGTGAGAATCAACATTTTGTGGGCTTTACTCTCCTCCACCTTCTCCTCCTCCTCCTGTTCCTTCTCCTCCTCCTCCTCCACACAGCCCCAGCTCCTGCTGAAGCAGCTTTTGGAAGGCTGTGGCATGAACATGCCTGCCAGCAGGTAGGGTCCCCACTCCAGCAGGGGGACTTGGCCTCACCCTCACAGCTTCCCCTGCCTGCACATGCAATCCAAGGAGAAATGAATGCTGAACTCACATCCTCATCATGCCACCTGCTTGGCTGCTGCCCTCAAGGTGCCAAACGTGTCCTGGGAGCACAAACCCACCCTGTGTGACTGGTCCCAGCTCTGTTCTGGCTTTTCCTTCCAGCACTGTCTTTATGCATTTTCTGTTAGGAATTGATTCCTACTATCCTTTCAGAAAAAGATCAAACAAGCCCTTATGTCTCCCTTGGCTGCTTCCTTTGCGGATTTTTAAGTCGTTACCCTGGGTTTGAAGTTTGATTAAAAGGGAAGCAAGGAGCCCTGGTGTGGGGAGTCCAGGCTGGAGCCATTGTGCGTTGGAAACACAAGACCCCAGAGACCCCGACTCACCCAGCACCAGCACCTTGTGCCCCACACAGGATCCTCCAGCCTGCTCAGCCCATTGTGCGGCTGCAGGGGAAATCAGAGCCTGGGGCCACCACTCTCTGCCTTGATATTTTATTTTTTCTGAACAAGACTCAGTCATTGGCACCTTTCATCTCCTGCCCAACACCGCAGTGCAGCCATCCTCAAAAAAAGCCATTCAGGAGCACAGCCGAGTCCACAGCCGTCTGCAGCTTGGGAACCATCTGCCTCCCAACTGCATGGCAGCAAGAGCTCTACATTAGATAACACCCGTGTGTTAAACCTTCATCCCTCACCGGCTGCTGATGCTTAAACAGCAAAGCTGAAACGCGCTGGAATTTACAGGATTATTATGTACATGTCGTCATCTCGAACAATGGACATGAATTTGTGACAGATGATGTGGGGACGAACTCAGAGCAGGAATTGTCTCCCTGAAGACAATGCCCTTGATGGATAATAGCAGAGCCACCTCCGAACAATCGGGGGCTGATTTTTATTTTGGCTTGAACTCCGCTTTCTCAGCGCAGGTGTCCAATTTGTCCCTGCCTGTATAAATCCCACCAGTTAAATGACTCAGCTGTTGGCACAAATCAACCTGGGAGATGTTTCCCTGGCTGGGTTTGTACCTCAGGAAGGCAGAAATACCATGCCTGTAAAAAAACCACTCAGCTCTGGTGTCCTCATGCCCTAAAGGAGATTTACTGGGATGAGTGAGGTTAAAGCAGCAGTAGGTTTCTGACTCACTGGCTCAGGCTTCCCAATGCTCCGAAGATCCATCTGATGCCCAAACCCTGCCCCAGGTACCAGCACAGGCAGCGGCTGGGATTTATGGCTGGGGCTGGCAGTGGGTTAAGCACCATAATCTGAGCGAGCGTTTCTGTAACCTTCTGACAAGGGTAATAAACCGGAATGAGATGCGCATTGTTCCCAGGAATTTATCAAACGGAGATTCTTTCCCCTTAGGGAAAGGTCACAGTGTGCCTCATTTTATGGAGAACAAAAGACCAAGGGTGGCTGCCCTGGGGTTTGAGAGAGTGTTTGTTTGGAAAACCTTTAGGTAAAAGGAAATTCATGGTAAAATGATGGAGAGTGAGGCTGGGCCTCAGCCTTACAGAGAACCTGCTCCCATGCCATTTTACCGTGGCAGCCTTGTGAATCCCATGGTTTTCTACATACAGCAGGCATGGATTGCCCTCACCGGGACAGGGCTGTTCTGGGCAAGTTGGTGTGGGCAAAGCTAGGTGAGGCCAAGTCATGTAAGCCCACTTTTTGCAGAGAAAGTCTCTAACGCAGTGTCTGTGTGTTGTGCTCCTCTCACAGAAGGTGTGCTCAGCACCTGCTGCCAGCCATGTGCCAGTCAGCCCCCAAAGGTGGGAAAACTGAGAAACTTGAAGAAACTTCAGATCACCCAAAGGAAATTTTTTTTTCCCTTTTTTTTTCTCTTTTTTTTTTTTTTTTTTTTTTTTTTTTTTTCTTTCCTGGAGCAAATCAATACATGAGTGTTTCCACCTCATTGCTCCCCCTGGCCAGGCAGAGGTTCCCAGCTCCCCTCAGACTCCCAAATTCTCAAGCTGTCTTTCCCCTTCTTCCACCCTACCTGAGCTGCTGAAGCCCCATGTACTCCAGCAGCTCAATCAGGAACTACACCAGCCTTGAGCTGTGGGTCCCTGCAGAGATTCTGATCATTTCTCATTGTTTGAGGCTGAGAAGTAGAGCCTGGATTGAATAAAGTAATTAAATAAAGCCGTCAGTCCTCCCTCTGAAGTGGCTGTGCCAGCAGTTTCATTATGGTTTGTTCTCTTTGGAATGTGACCTGGACAGCTCCTATACCACCCTAAGGTTTCACTTCAAGGATCTTAAAAGGAAATCAATTATTTTTAGAAATATAAATATTTTATGAAGCTGCTTCTTTTTGTAATGGTGGAATAAAGAAAAATACGGCCACTTGGCCCTTCAGTGACAGGTGGGAAATGCAACAATCCCACCTTGGAGCCTGCAGTACCTGAGTCACCTTCTCCAGGCATTCTACCAAGGAGTCCGCAACAGAATATCCTCTGTTAAATTATACATCTCGGAGCTGCCCAAGTGATCAGACTCTGATTGAAGTCTTCCATGTCCTGGCTCCCTCCTGCCTCAGTGGTCCTGGTGCACAGGCAGGTAATGACCTTGGCAAAAGTGGCCAAACAGCATTAGGATCTCTTTCCTGGTGGATGATGGTGTGCTCCAGGGAGAGGAAGTGTGTCCCCTCAGCTCCAGACAGACTTTCTGCACCCCAGATCGTGAGAAGGGCTGTGGGGACACAAGTGCAGCAGTGCTGCCAGTGCCTGGTGGGAAACTACAGGAAAGACAGAGAGACACTATTTAGAGGAGCCTGGAGTCACAGAACAAGGGGGAATTGCTTCAGACTGAAGTGGGGGAAGAAATTGATGAAATTCTTCCCTGTGAGGATAGGGAGACCCTGGCACAGGGTGCCCAGAGAAGCTGTGGCTGCCCCAGCCTTGAAGTGCCCAAGGCCAGGTTGGATAGGGCTTGGAGCAGCCTGGGATAGTGGAAGGTGTCCCTGCCCATGGCAGGGAGGTGGGTGATCTTTAAGGTCCATTCCAACCCAAACCATCCTGGGATTTCATTATTCTATCAAAGGGCAGATCCAGGGATGCTTCAAGGATGCCACCAGAGCCACATGTGCACTTGAGCTTCCAACCCTGGGGGACTCAGCCCTTGGGTGGGCTCCATGTGGGAAAGAGCACCCAGCCCTGCTCCCTCCCTCAGCCTGGGACCCCAGTGTGGCTGGAAAATGCAGGCATTTAAATCTTGAAATTGTTATTGTTTCTATCAAAGAAGAGAATTCCCAGCTGCTTTGGGTTGCTCTTACATAATTTAGGCCAATCAGCGCTTCCTCACGCAACATGCGCTTAACTTCGACGAGCCCTAAGGCAGTGCATTTATATTCTGTTCTGCTGCTGTGAAATGAATGGTGTGACGGTGACAAGAGGAAGAGGGAGCTTTAAAGAGAGAGAAGAATCCAAAGAGAAAGAAAGATAGTTGAAAGAAACAGAACGACAGGGAGAGGAGAAGATACAGAACAGCAAAGTGGTTTATAATGGAAGGACTGTAATTTATTTTGACACTAATCATGTATTATTCATTCAGAACAAAAATAAACCTTATTAACCAGGAAAAACAGATCTCCCATCTCCAGCCCACGTTGTGACGAGCGAGTCGCGGCGGTGAGGATCCTGACAGCCGCCTGGCTCCGTGCCGTGTCCTGTGCCGCGCGTGCCGGTCCTCGGCGGCACCGCAGCGCCCGCGGGCACAGCACGAGGAGCTGCTGCCCTCGGTCCCCTGGAGAAAAAACAGCTTTGGCTGCCAGAGAGGCCACATAATGCACTCGTATTGTTTCCATCCCCAGACGTTGTCCCTTGTCTCTGAGGCTCTTGACATCCTTTGCAGGCTATAAATAGCCGGGTCACCGCGGTGATGGGCCCGGCGGTGGCAGCGCTCCGAAGCCCAGAGGAAAATGAGTTTGTCCCCGTGAGTCTGTGCTCAGCACAAGGGCACAGTCACAGCCGCTGGGAACACCGAGCTGGACACTCTTCTGGCAGAGGGTGCCGAGGAGCTGGGACCACACATCAGCATCTGCTGCCAGCACAGCCTGTCCCACACAGACCAGGAGCTGGCCACAGACTCTCAGACTCCTCTCTCTTCCCCACCCCGGTGCTTCCAGTCACTGACCATGCTCTCTACTCCTTTCCATCCCTGTTCACAGCACAACAAAAGCAGATCATCCTCTCCCAGCCTTAAACCAACCTGCTCCAGCTGCTGGCAAGATTTAGGAAGGATTTTAAAGTGTTATTACTGACTTATGAGGCTTTAAATAATACTGAGCTCTGCATATCATTCAAATCTACTGTCTTTTAACACCCCCAATCGGGTTTTAGGGGCTGAGCCTGGAGATGGATGGGGCTGTCCTCACCGTCACTCAGCCATGGGTGCTTTGCCACCTCAGCATTTGTGTTCCAGGGGTTTTAAGCCAGTCTTAATTCACACTTTGGAGATGCTATTTTAATATGAAAAGCAACTGGATTTCAGCAGCACTTTCCTCTGCTGGTGTAAGAAGTGTCCTGGGCAGGGGAAGGGAGTGCCATACATCCAAGCATCCTGAGGTGCTGTTAGCACCCAGGGAGCGTTGAGCCCCTCTGGGTTGGGTGAGATTAATGCACCTGGTTCCCCACTCTGCAAGAGTGGTGGGTCTGGGAATGACTCTCAAAGTAAGATTTTTAAGGAGTAGAACAGGAATGTTGCCTGTTGGTGACACGCTGAGGTCAGCCCTTCCCCGGTGTCACCAGCATCCTGCCCTTGCAGTGCCTCTCCCAGCTCCTCTCCTGATGCTGTGGCCAGGTTTTGTGCTCACCCTCGTCTCCACATGTTCTGGATCACCAGCTGAGTTTATTTACTCATTATAACACAGAAAATATTAGAAGGGGCTCCTTGTGACCCCTTAACAGGCATGAGTGTGGCAGGAGCTGATGGAGCCAAGGTTGGAGCAAGCAGGACAATGTGCTTTGGAAAGCAGCAAATTATAAATTGGGGTATTCAGTCTCTAGAAAGCTCAAGGCTTTAATTCTCTAGACAGGCCTTCAGGGAAAAGAATTAGAACAATAATTATCAATTTGTTCTTTGTGTCCAAGGGCAAATGCAGCACTTAGAGGACAGAGTTGTTGCTGCCTTCTTTATCCCTGTTCTTTGTAATCCTGATTAGCAGAATGTACTTTAGTCTTTGAAATGAATGATTCCACCTCTCTGGCCAGCGGTCCTACTTCCTTGGAAAACATCCTGCATCTGGGAAGCCTTGGGCCATGCTCTGCCTTTGTCTGGGTGAACTGGCAAAGGTGCCCAGGGTGTCCCCCCAAATTCCCCCTCCTGCATCTGGAAAAGCAGCTTTGCCTGGAGCCTGCTGTCACCTGACACTTGCCAGCAATGCACGGTTCTGTCTGTGGGGTTTTAGGGACTGGAGGGTGCAGGGTGGCAGAGCAGGGAAGCCACCCATCCACCCACCGCCCCCTGCCTGACCCTAAAACCCACCTTTCTCTGTGTGGTTCCCATCACAGCCCATTCCCTACACTTCCTCTCATTGTTGAATCCATTCCCTGCTAATAGCCCCTGTCATAAGCCACATCGACAATAATGAGGCATTTTATGGTGATCTATGGGAATTTCCAGAAACCACATTCTTTATTTATTCAGCGGTGTAATGGTAATTCAATATTGTAGAAAGGCAAATTAAGGGGGTTTTTTCACTCCTGGGCTGGAAGATGTGACTTTCCAAAACGGAATTGCTCCTGGGCAGAGGGGTGAAGGGAGCTGTGTCCATCCTGGCTTTAATTTACAGATAATGGACATTTTTTACAGTCATTATTTGAATACATCAGTTCCCACTTGACCTGTCTGAACAATTCTTGATGGGTCTTGAACCTCGTTCATAAAGGGAGCTTATCCTTCAGCTCAAGGAGACGATGAAGCATTAACAAGAAATATAAAATGTAATTTGGCCTTTTCATGACCAGAATAATTCCTGGTCAGGGCTGAGTGTGCAGGCAGGAGCACGGCAGGGAGCTGCTCTGCCCAGCATAGGGGCATCACTGATGTCACCCAACCTGGCCCCTCCTGCCTTGGGCTGCTGTGCAGGCAAACACAGGCTCTGCTTGTTTCTTCCTTTTGGGCTGTTTTTAGAACTACAGGAAGGATGATGATGCCAAAGCCAGCATGGAAAGTCTCCTGGAATGAGCTATATGATTAAAAATGCCTGATGTAATTCAGATTGATAACTGCATTAAAGTTGCGGGGTTTCCCTTCCGTAATCGAGTCACACCTACAGCATTGAAGGCAAAATGATGGTAATCACCACCAGTGCTGGGTGATGGATGCAAACTCCTGGTGTCAATGCCAGTGCTTGGGGCAATTAATTAGGGATCCTGATTTCTGCTCCTGCTCTCCTCCTCTTCCAGTTCTGAGTGCCAGGGGAGAGCTTGGGCTCTGCCCCCTGAAAGCTCCTGACTGCACCTTGCTGCCCTTGCCCCTGTGAGCATCCCCAGCGCTGCCAGCCCTTTCTCCCAATCATTTCCTGAGATATTCCTTTCCTTGCTGGATCTGCAGACACCCTCACACTGGATCTGCAGGGGTCCGCCCTTAATGCAAAATTAGCACCAGGACCAGAGCCTGCAGCCAGAGGTGACATGGTTCAGCCCCTCCACTGGGAACTGGGTGAGAAGCTGGAGCCAGAGCTGAAGGATTCTACCAAGGAGACATTCCTGAAGGATTCTCCCAAGAAGCTGCAGCAGTTTAACCTCACTTTTCCTTCTCCCCCATGTGATGCCTGGATATACAATGTGGACACACACAAACAAACAGCATCCCCTGGCCAGGGAACACAGCCCTGACACCCTTTTATTTTGACATCAGATAACCTTGATAAATTCTCTTATTAAATTTAATATCTTTGATCAATCACAATAAAACTTGGGGAGATGAATTATTAAAATGAAGAATTGCATTCTAGGGTTTATGGTTATTGTACTACCTAAATTAAACATGTAGGTGCTGCTATTTAAAAGACAAATATTCCCCTGTCCCTAAAGCCATGTGTATCACCTCAGCCAGAGATCTCTGATAAGCAGCAACCATATCACCCTCCTTGCACACACTAGTTACACAGTGCCCTGTTTTCCTGAGCCATGAACAGCAGCCAGTGTCACCTGTAAAATGGTGACACCAGCTCAAGGTGCTCTGAACCTTCCCTCATTTGATCCCCAGAGCTGAGGGCATCACCCCTTCTGCTGCTGCAGCTACTCAGACCCAAGAGCTGCATGATCCAGAAGACCCCTGGATGTTCCCACTCCAGGGATAAGCACACAGCCACCATCTTTGTTCTCACCCATCTCAGGGCTCCCAAGACATTTCCTCCAGGAATTAGCCTGGTTCTCGAGGTGGTCCATGCTCACCAGGCTGGTCCATAAAGGGTAAAACGTTGATGCTTGAGTGACCTTTCTTTCGGGGGGTGCTGAGCACTGGCAAGGTCTCTGCATGCCAGAGGAAGGACAAGGAAATCTGCTCCCAGTCCAAGATCCTCAACTCCCTTGCCTGCATTCCCCAGGTAATCCCTCCATTTGCCCATAACCAAGAGCCGTTTTTCAGAGCTGTTCTCTGTGCACTGGCTGCTCCATCTCCCGCTCTCCCTGTGTGGCTGGACAAGGTGTCATTACAGTGATTGAAACTCAGCTCAATTTCCTGCAGGGCCTGTCTCTGCTCCGCGCCGCCGTAACACTCACACTTCCATTTCCCAGCTAAGTGCCTCTGTCTATTCTTGGCTGTTATTCTAATTTGATAACATTCTACATTTTTTAAGCTTAATTGTACAGGATGTAATGAAAGCGGTGAACACGTCAGCGCCAAAGGGGCAGGGATGGGGGATGGGATCTGGATGGGAAGGTGCCATGTGGCACCATCGGGATGTGACAGCAACTGCAGGGCTCTCCAGCATGGCCAAGGGAAGCGTTGGATCCACAGGATCACAACTTAAAACTTAACAGCTGAGCACTCGCAGAAAGGTTCAGGGCAAAGAAAGCAACTCCTCCACCCAGGAGACCTTGAAATGAGGTTTAATCTTTTCCACACTTATTTCAGTGCCTCAAAATCTAGGACAAAAAGTTTTGAGTTTTTTTTTTTGTGTGTGTGTGTGTATGTGTGTGTGTGTGTGTGTGTGTGTGTGAAAAGACACAGAATGACATACATTTTGGTGTCAGCAAGGAAAAAAGAAGTCAGCAGTCTGACAGGAGTGGTGTGCAGCTGGCTCTGGAGCCAGCCCCAGCCTCCTGCTTTACCTGCAGCTGTAGTGAACAAGTGACTTTGGCCATCACCAGTGACATCCCAGATGTGTCTTTGCTGCACCACACCAGCACTGCTGGGGCTGCTGGGGCACCCGGACGGGCTTGGAGCCCATGGAAACATCAGGAGATGGGGCAGCGTGCCCCACAGCTCAGCTCTGTTCATGTCCATCTGTCTGTCCACCCATCCATCCCACACCTGACCTCCCTCCTGAACTCGAGGAGCTCAAAGATCCAGCTTCTTAGGCTTGAAAGCTGGCAGCTTTACATGGTTTTTTCCCCCCAAGATTGCAGGGAAAAACAATTAGAAAGGATAAAATCAAATGTTTTTTTAAAGAATGGGTTATTAAGCACATGCAGTGCTGCCTTGTCGGGATGAGCTGCAAGGGACCAGCGGGGTTTGGGGTGGATTATGTGTTTAGAGGGATAAAGAGCAAATCCACAGCTACACTTCTGCCTGAGGGAAAACCTGCAAGGGTATCAGTATGTGAGGGAAGAAGCCGAGGTCCAGGCAGGAATTCATAATTACCTGCTGCCTCCTTCCCTGAAACTTTGCTGCACCATCAGTTAGGGGTTATTCTGGGAGAGAAGGCACTGAGATGATGGGCACGCTCCTGCCTCGGCCATGCAGCAGAGAGGCCAGGCAGGCACATCTCAAGGTGGGAGAGCTGTTCCCAGCATCTTTTCAGCTCAGGAAATGTGGGAAGTGTCATGAGGAGTAATGACCAGCCCGGCTGCCAGAGCAGGAGTGCAGCAAGCCACTGTGTTTCAGGTGACTTAATCAAGGTGAACTTCTACATTTCTCACCCACCACGAATTTTGTGTGTATACTTAAAACCAGCTTTAACCACCAGGCTGCAGATATTTTCCTCCCAGTGCTTCCTCTGTGTTGGTTGTTTCCATGACAGGATGTCAGTGCCCTCAGCTCGCGGCTCCTCAGCGGATGGAAGAGCGAGCCCCCGGCTGCCGGCAGAGCTGCCAGACAGACGGGCTCAGCACAGGCTCTCCTGAGGCACCGGCCCTGCTGGAGCTCTGCTGGACAGGGGAGCTGGACTTTCACAGGCATGTTTTGGTTAGCAGGGCATCCAGCTGTGCAGCACAGCTGACAAGGGCAGAGCTGCAGATGAGAGCAGCCCCCAGCAGCAGCAGCTCCTCCCCTGGGCTGGGACAATCCAGGAAAAGCTCTTCTCCTCCTCGTGTGAGACCTCCCAGATGTGACACTGGGGTCACAGCATGGAGTCAGCCACAGCCGTGGTCAGCATCCCCCTGAGAGTGCCCAGGTGCTCCCGCTGGGAGGAGGCAGGACAGGGCAGGGCAGGGCAGGAGAGTCCCAGTCCTTGCAAAGATTTGCCACATGCTCCCTGGGTGGACAGACAGACAGGCCCCCAAACCTCAGGTCACCTCACAGCAGGTGGGATGGGACCAGCCAGGCCCCAGAGATATTGCTCTTATATTGACTCCTCCATTCCTTTGGCACCTGGAATTAATTCTGTATTTGTTTGGGCCACACTGGGTTTAACCCACAGGAAGAGCCAGCCCTTGCCAACCCCCAGCAGTTTAATAGCTAAAGCGTTTGATTAAAAAATTTAATAGCCCTGGAATGATGGAACAGCTTCTGTCCACAATGTATTAAGCTTCTGGCATTCAGATTTACATGCAGTGTAAACTCCCTTTATATGAAAACATTTGTTTCCTTTCCCACATCCACAGCAGAGCTGCCCCTTCTCCTGCTTCATTTCCAGCCACTTGTTTAATTGCACAGTTTTGGGAAGCTGCCACATATGGGGAGGCGGATTCCAGTGGCCATGATTCGGAGGAGCAGAAGGAAATGCCAGTGCTGGCAGCTGCAGCCAGCCCAGTTGGTGCTTGTGTGCTGTGTGTGCTCTAAAGGACCCCAAAGTGAGCAGCTTTCCTGTGGAGAAGACACCGTGAGCCTTGTACCTTCATTAATTTCTTGTTGAGGCCAGTTCAGGCTTGTGTCCATGATGGGCTGAGCATCGCTTCTGGTGGCTTCTGCCATCCTGTTACACATCCATACCCCTCTCTTAGGAGCACTTTGTAGGAGCCCAGATAAACTCCTGCCACCAGAAGACCCCATAAATCCTCGTTACCATTTGCTCCAACCATTCTACCCAATGTTTCTCCTCTCCCCAGGAGCTCCCAAAGCCACCATAACTCTTCTCCAGGTCAAGTAGTTCATGGCAGATGGATACATCCAATTTACATTTGCTCCTCAGCCACACATATTTAGACAAACCTTGTCCCCTCACATTGAAGGAGCAGCTTGGGCAGGGCAGGCAAAGCCAAATGCCAGGGCCGCATGTCTGGGAGAGGCAAAACCCAGCCAGGCTCAGCTGGGACAGACCCAAGGGCAAGAGGGAAGGGACAGTTCAGGGAATCAATGCTGGCTCCTTCTCCCAGGAAGGACATTTTTGTTAACCAGCATCTCTCAGCACCGAGCCCATGGCCAGGAGGGCACCAGCAGAGACTCCTCCGCTCATCTTCTGGAGAAACTGGCATTTAATTTCCCATCACTTCTAATCCTCTTACTCCCGTGGACTTTGCGAGGGTGGATTTTGAGCTGTTCCGAGCTATATCATAATGTCAGGCAGATCCACAGGCTTTAGGCTCTGCTGAAGGGCTTAATAGAGATTTTTGTCACCCTGGAGAAGCTTGGGAGAAAGGAAAACTTCCCCCCACAAGTGAAGCCAGCGGACTTAGGGGGCTGCTGGTGGCTGGAACTGGGGGAGCACAGAGGGGACCACCTTAGAACAAGGAACTATAAATATCCAGCCCATGTACAGGCTCTACAGTGAAAGGAAATTGCCGATTATCTTTGGCGACACTTTATTAGTGAAGAACAGTTTGTTCTTTACACTCCTCTGCCTGTCTGCCTTTTTTAGATGAGAAACTACATGAAACATGCTGTAAAATACCTAATGTGCCTTTTTGGGGTAATAATTCAAAGTCCGTGTTCATAAATTCACATTTTGCTAAAAAGGGGGGGAAAAAAATAGAAGCAGGACATCCTGGGTAATTTATAACCCTTGCTCTGTGCTATCACTCCCCAGCCACCAGGATGCTGCTGCTTGGGGATTTGGATCCTGCACGGAGCCAGCACTCTTTTTCGCAGCCCTTCATTTCAGCTGTTCAGGCTACATTAGGTTTTTCAAAGCTGAAGAACAATTTGGAAAACACATAAAGCCACTTCTGAGAGCTGGAGGGAAGTATCATATCCCTGGGATGGAACAGGAATCCCTGTTTTGATAGACTGGCCAATTAAGAATTGCCAACAGAGCTGGGAAATTTGCATTGGAATGTCATTTCCATCATGATGAATAGGAGCTCCCTACCTACGCTCTACCTGGTGGATGATCTCGATTCATTTCTAGTGAGGCTCTGTCACTGTGCCTACATTCATGGCATTACTCACCCCAGGACAGAGAACACACTCATTTCTCCCCAGAGAATCAGCCAAGGGGGGCAGCAGCCAGGGACCCCCAAAGAGGCTGTCTCAGGTCTCCAGCTCTGCATTCAGGAGATGCCCAGGGCAAAGGCAGCTGCAGCTCTGGGCTCTTCCTTCCCAAGGCAAACAGCGGGACAGCTTTCTGTTTGCTCTCCCTCCTGCTCACAGGATTGAGTTATTATCCCTGCAATCATATTCTTAAGGTTAAGAACAAATATATATAAGAACCTCGTGGAAAATTGGTCCACTTTGGAGTTGACAGAGGAGCACAATACTTCAAGCTGTCCTAACCATTTCTCTGCTTAACAGAAACATTTTTCATTTCATTAGTGCCAAGTGCCCTCGTCATGCTGAGATTTTAAGATGAGTTGCTGTGTGAAATAAAAGGAGTCTCCACTTGAGGCCACATGGAGAGGGCTTGGTGCTTGCTCTGAAGGGCTAGGGAATTCTCCCACTCCCTAGGGAGCCTAGAGCAGGCACATGGGCAGCAGTAAAGCCACAACACCCCAGCCAAGAGGGTCCCCTCCTAATAAAGCCCTAACAAACCCAGATTAGGATTTATGGTGCCTCACAGACAATTCTTCAATACCTCCAACCATGACCTCAGTGCTGGTTTTGAACTACGGTTCAGTTTTTGCTTGTTGTGATTTGAGACTCAGCACATGATTAATCACCAGCCTGGAACATCCAGGGCTGCACAAATGGATGTGGAGGGGAATTAGGGAAGGGTGTTTGGGTGCACAGCTCAGCATCTCGAGCACCTGGAGCTGCTGCATCCCAAACCCTGCCAGCACATCCCAGACCTGCAGAAGGATGGCTCCCTTCCCTCTGGGGAAGGCCGGGATTTAGTTCCAAACAGGCTTGAGGATCTTCAGGTCTAATAACAGCTTTGAGGAATTTCTGCACCTCATGAGACCCCAGAGTCAGCATCACTGGCACTGTGATGCCTCTCACCAGCCGTGGGGAGAGATGCAGGAGATGTCAATGGAGTCACTTTGGAGATACCAGGAGCTGGGAATAAGGATGTTGAGGGATACCAGCGCTGGGGCTCTGTGGAATGAGCAGTAGCTCCCACTTAGCTTTTATTAGCCAGATACATCATGTGCCAAGCAGGCGGGAGGAAAATCAATGGCAAGGACTGAAGTTATGGACACTGATCTGGCAGCTGGAGCTGCTTCCCAGAGCCTTCTATAGCCAATTCTCAGGGGCCTTGTGCAGACAGGCCATGGATCTTCCCAGCAGATGCCCTGACTGATGAAAAGTATAGATTTACAGGGATTTGTGGACACTTTAGGGCAGAGGGCAAAGCCTTTTCTCACATAGAAGCATCCCTGGATAGACTCAGCTGCATTCCCACCCCCAGTACAGAGTTCACTCGTGCTGCTGCACTTCCCTTTTGGGATACCTGTAACTACATGAGAGCCTGATTTCTTCCTCCCAGCTCCATCTGGATCTGACATCTTTTATAAAAATTTAAATCCTAACCAAAGGTAACACTCAGACAAGGGCAGAGCCCAGACGTGGCTCAGTCTTGACGACTTTATTAAAGTTTTAATATTCCTTTCACCTCCAGCTAATCTGGCAGTGGTGATTGGGACAAGGAGAAAATCAGGCTGGGGAAATGATGAGTGCCGTGCCTGGAGCTGTGTTCCAGTGAGGGCTCCATTCCCTGGCTTGGCTGCTCCCGTGCCCCCACTTTCTGCCACATTTGGCATCTTGTGGGAGAGCGGGCTGGCATCCCGTCGAGCCCATTTCTGGCTGCCAGTGCTAATAACACCCTTACAAAAACGGTTCAACCAGGATGGATGGATTTGCTGGAAACGCCCGCACCTCCCGCTGCTCCTGCAAGGACATATTTTAAAATGGAAATGAAACGCTGAGCGAAACCTGATTTGCTTAAAATAACTGTGGAGGTTGAATTGTTTTGTGCTGAAAGAACAAATAAACAAACAGAAGGCGCAGGTTTGAGGAACGAGAGCACGCTGCGTGTGACACTTTTAATACAGAGTTATGGATGGCACCATCGCGGGAGAACATCCTACTGGGATTGTGGAACATGGCTGCTTGTGCAAACAACTGCATCGCCAACCTGCGGGCCGGGGGATTATTAATGAGCACTTCATCAGGACCTTCTTTTGCAGAATTTCTAATGACTGCTTAAAAAAATATGTAAATATGTGTCCGTGCTTTGGCAGCCTGTGCTGGTAACGCCGAGTGCTCTGCCCGTGGCAGCGCTGCAGGGGTGGCTCTGCCAGGACCAATGGGATTGTTTAAGTCCAAGCCAGAGGCTGCAGCCCCGTACCCAACCGGTGCCACACACAGTTCTGGAATATCCTGTGCGAGGAGAACGCGGTGTCAGGTGTCACTCACAGGGAGCTCCAGCACCATACCACTCAGGACAGAGATGTTCCTCTTCACCCGGCTCAGCGGGGTTAGCAAGATGAGAGAAGGCATTCAGGGAGAGGCTCCCTGGTCCTGTCACTGCTCCAGAGGGATGAGCATTGGGATGAGCATCTTTTGCCAGGGAGGCTGGGGGGAGCAGCAGGAGCATTCCCAGGCAGCACAGGACAGGTCGATGGGAGACAATTGCAGTGTCACTGAATTGTTCTGTCCTGGATGCAGCTCCAGGCAGTGAGAAGCTGACAATAAACAGAATTTGCTGGGGGACTGTTGGTGAAAACCTGCTTATGGCCAGCTGTAAATTCACTGCGGACGCTTCCACCTTTATTTCCCATCCTGGGAACAATATCCCCTCACTGAGCTGGGATATACTGCTGTGGTTCTGCTCCACCAGCCTCGCCAAGGAGCTCATAAAAATTAAAGCTTTGGTCAGTGAGATAAGGGCTCTGTGGTGCCAAAAACCAAGCACAAAGACACTCCAGCCCAAGGAGACTATGGCAGCAGTGCCAGCTTCCCTCTTCCCTGTTCAGTTTGCTGAATTCTTGGAAACCACAATTAAAGAAGTGGCAGCAGTTCCAGAAGTCTCATCCAGCTTTTCTTTAACCCTCAGTTTTTTGCAAGGAAGGATAATTTGAGATGAGCACATGCTGTGGCAGTCAGGTCCCACACGAGCCTCCGCAGCAGCTCCCACCTTCCTGCCTGCCATCAGAGAAACAGAAATGGGGAGAAAATGGGTCTGCCAGCCAGTCCACACCACCCTGGGCCTGTGGCCCAGCTGAGCCTTCACCCCATGCTTTGCAGTGCTTTCAAATGAGTAATCAATTATTCTTTATTAGGGTTATTTCTTTCATTAGTCGTTTCTTCAATGCTTTCAATGTTTCATTAGTCTCTTCTCAAGTTACAGTGGATTTCAAGCACTGTGGAAGAGGATAATTCATTTTATTAGGTCATTTATTTTCTGGGCACATTTTTAAAGGTCAATTAATCCATCTAAATGGAGGAGGAAGTATGGAATAGCATACAGAGCCTCCCTCCCCCTCTGCCAGAGAGCCCAGTGTGAGTTCACTTGCCCAGGTAGGGAGAGATGCACTGGTACTTGTGAATGCCATGTCCTGGTGTGACATTCCAACTGGAATTGTGCTTCCAGAAGCTGCTGGAAGCTATTATCCAGCTCTTTCCTGAGGATGGAAGAGCTGCTCAGCCCTCCCAACCTGAGAGTGGTTGCTGTACCCATCCCTGTCCCCTCAGTTCAGAGCAGAACTCCTGCCACCAGCACGGGTCCTGTCACACCTCGCAGGTCCCAGCAGGGACAGGAGAACTCCAGGATCAGCACAGGGTGGGCTTTGGGGTGAAGACCCACAGAGAGCTGGTCAGCCCCATTCTACACTCCTTTATCACTCCTTAGAGAACCTGAGACCAGCCCAGCCCAGGGAGCCAAACCCAGGACACACATTGCTGCCGCTGCTGTTCCCGCTTGTGTTTACACTTGTACTGATGCTCATGGTGTAAAACACCAATTATTCTAACTGAAAAATCCATGGACCAACCTAATAAAACTTCCCTTAAAACAGGGATAGAAAAGCTTGAATGGCTTGATGCCTCCATAAAATGTTAAAGGTGAGTTTTATTTCAACTGGGAAGTACCTGGAGATCTTTGAAAAGTCAAACTCTTCACATGCAGGAGTTGGAGAGGAGCCTGTGTCCTGCCTGGTGATGGGGAGACGTGGACACCCCAGCTTTCTGGGGGCAGGAGAGATGCTGCACATTATTCCTCTCACCATCCCTGGTCTGATCCAGCAGGAAGATACCCCTTTGCCAAAAACATCCTGTTTTGGGGTCAACTCAGCAGCTCTGTGAACTGCTGCACTCTCCACATGGGGTTTTGGCAATGACAAGCTGCAGACAGCAAAGAGCCAGGCATTCCTTCCTGGGAGGAGCCACCAGCCAGGGAAAATACAGATCAAACACCCCAGTACAATGATTCAGAGAGCAGTTTTGGGTGACATTGTAACAACTTGGCAGAAGTAAATTATCGAGGGTGTGTGATTAGTCCCAGTGCATGTGAAGGCGAAGCACAGAGCAAGGGCTGCTTCTGTTCACTGGGCACCAGGCAGGACAGGACACTCATTTTTTGGCCATTCCAAACCTCTCCAAGTGTGTGCCTGAGCCAAGGGCACAGGCACAGGGTGCCCTGGTTCAGATTAGTTCCTGAATCTTCCACCTTTGCTTGATCTCATTAAAGGAGCAGAAAAGCTTTGCCGGGGGCTCTTTATAAACCCCGGGCTGCTGAGCCGATCAATGCCGCCTCTGCGGCCAAGGGGACGCTCTTTTAATTGCAAAACAATTTTTTTTTCTCTCCTTTCAGTGCAGGAATGAGTTTCAACCTCTCGTGATGCCAGGCAGGTTTCAAACCACTTATTAAATAATGCAGAGCAAGAGTTAAAAATTGATGTTAAACTTGATTTCCTGTAGCCTCCTGAGAGGCCGCTCAGCTCGTTATAGCCAGCGTCTGCACGGCTCACCTCGAGCCTGCAGCGTGTTAGTGCTTATCAAACTCATGGAAAATCTCCTTTATTAATCTCCTTTCCCATCCCTGACTTTTCCAGGGCACTGACAAGCTCTTTCTAAAGGAGCTGGTGCTGTGGGCTCACCCTGCTGTGGGTCAGAGTTTCATCACCCTGCCACATGCTGCTCCCTCTGTGTCCTGGCACAAGCCCCCTGCTGCCCCTGAGGTTTTATCCAGAGTGGATGCTTAAAGATGGAAGGGCATGGATGGTGGGAAGCAGACCTGTGCTGAGAAGACGCTGGGGACAGGTGGGGTGTGGTGTGTGACCTCAGTGCAGGAGCACGAGGACTTAGGTTTCAGCACCAGCCACCACCTCCAAGGGGAATCCCTTTGCCACACCCTGTTTGCCCTCTGATGGTGCAGCAGCACCTGAGCTGGGAGATAAAATCTTTGTAGATGTATCCCAAGTCTCCTGCAACAGGCTTAGGTTTCAAACAGACTAAATAAATATTAATAAACCATAAAGAGCCTTGGCTCTGTTAGCAAAGGAGAGGGATAACAGATGGGCTGGAGTTAACCAGGACATAATTTCCAGCTGAGCAGCTGGGTTGGCCCACGAGCCAGTATGAGCAGCCCTGGAGCTCCTCTCAGTGCTGCAGGGGCCCCAAGGTGGGAATGCTGTGATGGACTCCAGCCGTGGCTCCACATGCCCCTTCTCTGGGCAAACCCAGTGCAGCCACTGAGCACTGCCATCATCACTGCCACTGCCAGTCAGGGCACGTGGAACACCCTGTACCCCCTGTGATCACCACCCAGAGTGCCCAGAGCACACACCATGCTCTGGAAATGTCACCCATGGTGACCACTGCTACCCTGGGCATGCAGGGCACCCAGTAACTCCTGCCACCAGCACCCAGGGCACCCAGCACTGTCACTGCACCCAGGACACCCAGCACTGTCACTGCCCCCAGGACACCCAGCACTGTCACTGCACCCAGGGCACCCAGCACTGTCACTGCCCCCAGGACACCCAGCACCCACTGTCACTGTCCCCAGGACACCCAGCACCCACTGTCACTGTCCCCAGGGCACCCAGCACCTGCTGTCACTACCCCCAAGACACCCAGCACTGTCACTGCACCCAGGACACCCAGCACTGTCACTGCACCCAGAGCACCCAGCACCTGCTGTCAGCACAGCCTGTAAAAAGCTGATATTCGAAAAGCAGGGCAGGAGGTTTTGTACTCAGGCGCTGTCCAGCCACAAGTGCAAACAGCAATTACCAGTGAGGGAAAACTCCCAGGAACGAGGAAGAAGCAGAACAATCTTCAGAGGAGCTGTCCAATTGAATGAGAGAAGAAAAAGCCATTCAGCTTTTTAATATTTTGCGCCAGGCATGGAAGAACAAACAACCGTGTGAAAAGGAGATCCTCTGAATTACCAGGGAACCGAGGGGCTCCCAGGCAAGTGAGGGCTTTCCTGCATCCCATAAAGCACTTTGTGAGGTCTGCTGCTGGCAAAATGATGAAAAGGGAGGGAATGCATTGAGAGTTTTCTGAATTTGTTTTGTTTTCTTTGAGTAGGGCAAAAAATGTACAAAAAATGTCCTGGCCACCTTGGATCCCCATCAGAGGGAGATCAGAAGGCTCCTGGCTTTGCTGACAGTGAGTGGGGGGTGAGGAAACGAGGGGGAAGGCTGGCATTTATAAATTGTAGCTATTAAATCTAAATGGGGGGAACAAAACAGGCCATAATTGAACAAACCAGTAGTTTCAAGAGTAAAATCCCAATTTCAGCAGTCAGCAAGAAAGTTTTCATAAATAGAAATACCAACTGTTCAGGTGGAGAACTTAAAGATCTCCGCAGAAGTGAATGATAAAAGAGTTACTTGAATACATTCAGAGCCCATTGTTCGAGAGAAGAAAGCAGTAAAGAAGAGGAAAATAGGACTCCTCAAAGTAATGAGTGGAGCAGATGAGGGAGAACAAAGGGCCGGCAGCTCTGCACCCACTTCATTTGTTCCCAGCTCATTGAGGGGAATGAGAAGCTCGAGGCAGCGACGGCTGTTTGATACCACTGAAAGGGTGGTGTTATTAAAGCTCAGATAAATAACCCAGCAGGCATGGGCTGGGGGCTGCTCACACACACCGGGCTCCGGAAATGGAGCTTGGGGTTTCTGGAGAGGGATCAGCATCTCTGGGGTTGTGATGGATCTGACTGCAGCCGGTGCCTCTGGCAGCCCTGGCATGGGGGTCCCTGGCTCTGTGCTCTGCTCAGGATGCGCCAGGAGAGATGTGCCTGTGCTGGCAGAGGTGTGCCAGAGAGATGCCAGCAGAGATCACATTTAGGAATATCCATGGGAGGTTACGAAGATGGGGAAGGGCCTGGAGGGGCCACATGAGGAGTTGAGGGTGCTTGCTGTGTTCATCTGGAGGAGACTGAGGTCAGACCTCATCAGGCTCTGCAGCTCCAACCTCTGCTTCCTGTGACAGGGACAGGACCCAGGGAATGGCTGGAGCTGTACCAGGGCAGGTTTAGGTTGGATTTTGGGAAAAGTTCTTCCCCCAGAGGGTGCTGGCACTGCCCAGGCTCCCCAGGGAATGGGCACAACCCTGAGGCTGCCAGAGCTCCAGGAGTGTTTGGACAGAGCTGCCAGGGATGCCCAGGGTGGGGTTGTTGGGGGGTCTGTGCAGGGCTTGGGGTTAAACTCTGGGGATCTTCGTGGGTCCCTTCTATCTCAGCAGATTCTGTGATTTGATGAGAGATGTCCCAGAGCCTTGGACAGCCTCTGAGCCAGAACCACACTCCCTGTACTGAAACAAGCTGCCCATAACCTCTCCTACCAAGCTGTTTATTGTTTTGGGCTGCATTTATTTCCAATTATGATTCAGTTTATCCCAATTAAATGCCACTTATACTTCAATGTAGTTATCCAGTCCAATACTCCTAATTAGTTTGCAAAGTATTAGAAGTCAATTTTAATTATTTCCAGTGGGTTTCAAGGAAATCCCAATTAGATATCTGTGCTTTTACTCTGAGCTGTGGCTATTCCTTCACTTCCCCAAGCACCGTTTCCTTCCCTACAGTTCCCTGTGCCCACTGGTGGATCCAGCTGGAGCCATGGGGATGCACAGGGAGCTCTGGAAGTGGGGACCACCCAAAGCCAATGAGGTGACCTGGCCATGCCACCCCTCCCTGGCAGCAGGAGCATCCCTGTGGGTGGGTACCAGGCAGGGCAAGCAGCTGTCACAGCCTCTGTGCCAGCTACCTGGGGAGCCTCCATGCTGATAATTATCTGTACTCACACAGTGCCTTTTTTTTGGTAATTGCTTCGTTTTTCATGGGATTTAATTACAGAATCCACATGGGGAAAGCACCACACGGTTCAATTTTCTGGGGCTCGTTTGCATCAGAGGGAAGCTGCAGCTGGGGAAGTCTGGCCCGGGTGTCCCTGTCCTTGGGGCAGTCCTGTCCCAGAGGGGACCTGACAGGTGTTGGTGCAGAGAACGGAGCAGACAGTGTGAGGATCTTTGGATCCACTTTTACTTATTCCGTGCAAAGCTGAGGCTGTATTGGTTTGCCCCAGCTTCTCCTTGACAGGAGTGGTACTCACTAAACTTAATTTTGTGCACAGTCAAAACGGTGTCACTTCAGATGCTGATGAGCAGCTGCTGGCGCTCGCATCCCTTCCCATGTGGATAACTGCTCCTCCTTGCACTGGGAAAGCTGAGTGGCAGAATCCCCACTTTAGGGTGGCAAAATAACATCAAACAAAAATAACAACACAAAAAAAAGAACCTAAAGCAATTCTCGGCTTTGACTGAAGATGAATCCTTCTCTTTGCTCATTATAAAATACCTATTATCTCCCTTTATCTCTGAGCCACCGGTGTTATTTCAATTTAACAGTGTATGGGAAATGCAAGGGAATACAATAAAAGAGCCATGGATGCACTATTTAATGTCAGAATGACAGATGCTTCAATTAGGCAGACACGGCTATTTCTCCCCAAAATAGATAAAGATGAAATTTTTATAAGATTGCCCTGTTTGTGTTTGCGATACGTGCTGGTACATGCTTTCATCACAATACAAATTAATACAAAAGCTCCGATTTCAGTGGAAACCCGAAGGGATTTGACAGCAGTTTTGCAAGTTGCCAAGCTGGTTGGTCATTCCCTCAGCCCTGGGAATGCCTTGGCTTTGACAGGGATGGAGCAGCACTGTGGGCAGATTCCGGGCACCAACACAGCAGCACTGACACAGCACTGGCACAGCACTGGCACAGCACTGACACAGCACTGGCACTGCATGGCCACGCTCTCCCGGCCCCCTGGGAGCCCTTAATGCCTCTGAAGGTCTCTCCTTTCCAGTGCTGCTCCATTCCAAGGCATGTTTGTTCAGTAAGTGGGTCAAGGAATAGTCAACAGAAAAGTTATGTCTGTGTTTACCCAGGAATTACAGATATAGCCTGAATTATGCATGAATTAAAAAAAGTCAACACGAGCGGCACAGTAAACACACTGGCTTTGCCAGGGGTTTGAAGAGGGGGGATCAAAGCGGGGAGTGCAGGGGAGGTTCCTGTGGTGTGGAAATCAGAGGCAGAGTGAAGCCATGGGGTGCCAGGATCCAGGTGCCATGTCCTACCTATGCCCTGGGCACTCCTGCACAGCCACTTGTGGTTGAATAAACTTGAGTTTATTCCTGGCTTGAGCCTGGTGTTAATTGTTTCCCTCTTGTCAGCTCTCGCTGTTTGCCCCAGGTCAGATCCTTCACCTGGTGCTGGGGATGTTTTGGTAAAGAAGTGCTGCAGACATTATTTATTACTCTATTTCAGCCAAAACAAGCATTACTCTCATTTATTTATTTATCACTTTTCAAATTCAAAGGAAACATCTGTGCAGATTCGCAATTGAGGGGGTTTGTGGCTAGAGCGAGATTTCCCTGTAATTTCTATAAATAGATCTGGTGTTTATTCCTCATTGTCTCAATAATTCTGAGCAGTGATAATTATCCTGATAACCCTTCCCGAGAGCTGTAGCCCATCTCTAGCCCTGTGACCCAGCTGCATCCTGAGAGGAGAAGGAGGAGGTGATGTTGCAGTGCCAGCAGCATCCCTACTGGGATAGGCTGCTGGTGGCAGGGAATCCTCTTCCCATGAGCTGTGTGATGGAAGCAGCCCTATCCCAGAGGCCACACCAGCCACCCCAGTGATCCCAAGAGCATCACCTGACCACCCTCAAGGGGTCAAGCCCTGGAAGAGGTCTCTTGCTGCTCTGCAAACCCCCAAAAAGAGGAAATCCCAGACCTCTCGTGCCACCAGCACATCTGGGATGACTGTGCTGAGCTGCTCTCATTCCTACCTGCTTTCTAATTCAACCCCAACATGTCACTCATCCATCACAGCCTGAAGCCTCATCCCACCACAGTACCAGGCTTTGCTGCTCCACTTGGGGCACTCCGAGCTCCCCCCACTCCCCAAAGCCACCACTGTGTTCCTGAGAGCCCAGATCTGTTCCATGTGCTTTTAGGAACAGGGAGGGTATTTATAATCCAAAGGCATCCTCAGGGATGAAAATTATAAATGAGGTGTTACGACTCAGCAGTTTGATCCAGTTCTGGGACTTAAAAGGTTTGTTAATGATAAATATGTTAATGTCATTAGCATTTCAGAGGAGGAGAGGATGATGGAGCACAGGAGAGACCTCAGAACATCCAGACAGCTTCATCTCATGGCAGTGACGTGTGACAGGCAGAATGCGCTGCCTGAGCTGCCACAGCGAGTCACACCTTGACCCCAAGGCCACCAGGCCACCATTTTTTGTTCTTGCCTCTGTTCCAGCACATGAGGAGCATCTCATATGTCACATCTCATCATCTTCTGTCATCTCATCTCATCTTGTCTCATCTCATCTTGTCTCATCTCATCTCATCCCATCTTCCTGCAGTACTGGGGATGCTTTTTCCCATTCCAGCCCAGCCCAGGCCTTGGCACCAGCCGTGCTGGCTGCATTCTCAAAACTTTCACACCTGGGAGCTAAACTGCTCCTGAGGACTTCAGGAACTGCATATTTCACCAATTTCTTCCATTTCACTTTCAGGTCTATCCATCACCGTCCCTCTTAGCAGGAATTTCCATATTCCAGCCGTGCTCTGCTCTGCCAGCCATCCCTTCTGAGCAGGCTCTAACCTGGTTTGCCTCACACAGATATGAGTAACACATTTAACCTTTTTTATGAGGCATATTTATTGTTTTCAGGCCTCCACTTTCCAAATCTGCTCCCGACAGACATTTGTCTTTTTGAGGTTCCCAGTGTTTCCAGTGCAGAGCCTGAGAATCAATACAGCTCACATCCCTTCAGCTTTCCCAGCCGCCGGATCCAGATTGGATTTAAGCCGGGCTCCATCCCCCGTTAGGCTTTAAGCAGCCTGAGATGGAGCTTTATTGACTGCAGTGGGAAAGTGTGATTTATCCCCGCTGCTCATCAGCTCCATTTGCCCAACGGAGCCACTCCTAGGGATGGCTGGGAGTTGGGACTATAAACATATTTCACACTCTTCTCCTGAAAGAGGTAAAATACAGAGTAGACGGCTCTATTCTATCAGCCTCTGGTTATTCTCTCCAATATTTATTTCAAAGCCCTGTGCGAGCCCCCTTTGTGCAGGAAGGAGATAAACCTGCGTTTGAACTAATTGCAAATCACTTTTCCTGGCGGAGCAGCCGTGCGAGGGCGGCTTCGCTGGAACAACAGCGCGTTTAGGCAGAGGCTCTGAACGTGCCGAGAAACTCACCCAGGAGGGAGAGAGCTCAGCATAACCCCGGGGCTGAGCCCTTCGACTCCTGCCCTCACCCCATGCGCAGCAGCAGAAGCTCCTCGCCCCTGGCTTTCCCTCCTATAGGAAGGAGGAGGCTCCGTGCCATCCTTTGGAAGCAAAGCCGAGCAGATCCTCCGGTCCACGGGATGTCTCGTCTGGAGGCATCGGCAGCTGCTGCTCCAGGTGCCGGCGCCTCTCCCGGCACGGCTCCCGCACGGTGCCGGTGCTGGGGAGGAGGCAGGTGCCTGCCACGGGGCTCACGGAGCTCTGCCTTTCCTCGGGGAGAGCTTTGCTGGGATGCGCCGTGCAGCTGCTCAGCCCTTCCGTCCTGACAAAGCCGCGCTCCAAGGAACCAGCGCTGGAGCTGCAAAAGATCGGGGGGAAAAAGGAAAAAAAAAAAAAAAAAAAAAAAGAAAAAAAAAAAAAAGAGGAGGGATGTGGAAGTTGGGCAGGTGGTCCAGCAGCTACAGTTTGGAGCCTGGCTCCCTGCTGGCATCCCAGCCAAATCCCTCCAGGAATCTGACCTGTGGGCAAGTGGCTTGTGAGCTGCAGGAGGAGCCGGGGCCTCTCAGGTCCTGCTTGTGTTGGGACCCCCGTTATCACCGCCCCGTGTCTGGCAGAATCCCCAGGCAGAAATCAATCCATGTGCCAGCCATGGCCACCTGACCAAGAGAGGAAAAGGAGTGAGCCCGTGCCTCCAGGAGCTGGGCTGTTCCTGGCGCTTACTGTCGCTCTTGTGGATAATTCCTGCAGGGAATTCTGTTTCCTCCCAGGAGAGGGCAATGCCACACACACTGCGGCCACCCTGCAGGGAGGGCTCCTGCCCGGTGGGCTGGGGAGATGCCCTGGGAGTGGGAAGCAGGACAGGACAGTCCCCCGCTCACACAGCTCCTGCTGCCAGCGCTCCCACTGGAGGCAGATCCATCTGAAAACCAACCTTCCCTTGCCTCCGCTGAAGGTGGCACGAAAATCCCAGAGCGTGTGTGCTTTAGCAGTTCAGGAGAAATTAAACCAGCTTATTCTCAGGAAATCATCCGTTTCCCAGAGACTCCGGGATGACGGCTGCTGGCACCCGCCCAGCTCGCTGTTAACAAGCGAGCTCGGAATATGAGGCAGCAGATCCGATGTGAATTATTTTTGCAAAGCCGGAGGATTTCATCTCAGATGAGCTGCCAAAGTGGGAAGTTTTAATAAGTGTAATCCTCCAACATAATTAACCAGTGAAGAGATTGGCCCCGGATGGTTTAAGCACTGCAGTCTGAGGGCTGAGAACGGGTGCTGGGACTGCAGCCTCAAGCTTTCCTCTTCCTAATCAAGGGGCAGGAAGGGGGCCCTGGGTCCTGCCCTCCTTCTGGCGTTGCTCCATCACGCCTTTCCCAAGGCAGCAGAAGCAGGAAGAAGAGCCTTGGATGCAGCAACCCCCCCAAAACTGCTCCTTAGAGAAGCTGTGGTGGGCAGAGCTTCACACCAAGCGAGTCTGGGATGACCCCTCCAGTGCCGGTGTAACACAGGAAGATTTGGAAGCTGATGAACAGGAGCCCTGCAAGATGTTTGGATTTGGGATGAGGTTCCTAGCCACAGGTTCCCACTGGCAGGAGTGGGAGAGCCAGTGCAGCTGATCATGCTTTCTGCTGTCAGCCCCACGCAATTCCCCAGCGAGCGGAGTTGCTTAAAGACGCGTATTAAGGCAATCATGTTGTCTGCTCTGCCCTGCTCCCGTGACAGCTTCCCCCGGCACGGCCAGAGCGGGAAGCTCTAATCACGTCAGGAGTGTGGATGAGCTCTCAGGAGAGCCCTTCTTTACTGGGAAGTGGCATCTCTGTCGTGTAGTCCAGAGAGAAATCAATGAGAACACGAGTCGGGGATCAGTGGACGAGGCTGATGACTCTTTCCTGTTACACTTTGGTTTGTGCAAACAGGAGTAATGGTTGTGGGGTGACTGGAGCTGCCCTGTGGTACTGGGGCTGCTTTTCCCCATCCCACCTGTGTTTCTCAGACAGCAGCTCCCCTGGGAGCACAGCACAGCAGTCAGCAGGTCAGGTGTCCTTGGGGTGAATTCCTTCATGCTCAGCAAGTCTTTCTTGCCACAAGCAGCAAGAGGGAAATAGAGGAAAAATGATCAGATTTTCTCCTTCATTGAAACAGTGTAATATTGGCTCCTGGTAGATAAGACAAAGAGGGGATAAAGGGTCGCATTTCCATTAGATCTTCTTAATTGGGCTTTTTCCTGAAAGGAAAAAATCGATATTTTCATCTACATGAACCCAGCAAGCTCTTTGGGTCACTTGTAATGACACAAATCTGGGGCTTGTATGTGGGGACTGGAGGAGTGAGGGCAGCTGCCTGCTGCAGCCCTGGGACCCACGGCTGGGGTTAAAACTGCCCTGTGCAGGGAGATGCTGTGCTGTGCCACAGGGATCAGAGCTGTGCCACAGGGATCAGAGCTGTGCCACGGGGATCAGAGCTGTGCCACGGGGATCAGAGCTGTGCCACGGGGATAGGGACTGTGCCGTATGGATCAGAGCTGTGCCATATGGATCAGAGCTGTGCCACAGGAATCAGAGCTGTGCCACAGGGATCAGAGCGGTGCCACGGGGATCAGAGCTGTGCCACAGGGATCAGAACTGTGCCACAGGGATCAGAGCTGTGCCACAGGGATCAGAGCTGTGCCACGGGGATCAGAGCTGTGCCACAGGGATCAGAGCTGTGCCACAGGGATCAGAGCTGTGCCATATGGATCAGAGCTGTGCCACAGGGATCAGAGCTGTGCCACGGGCATCAGAGCTGTGCCACAGGGATCAGAGCTGTGCCACGGGGATCAGAGCTGTGCCACAGGAATCAGAGCTGTGCCACGGGCATCAGAGCTGTGCCACAGGAATCAGAGCTGTGCCACAGGGATCAGAGCTGTGCCACGGGGATCAGAGCTGTGCCACAGAGATCAGAGCTGTGCCACGGGGATCAGAGCTGTGCCATATGGATCAGAGCTGTGCCACAGAGATCAGAGCTGTGCCACGGGGATCAGAGCTGTGCCACGGGGATCAGAGCTGTGCCATGGGGATCAGAGCTGTGCCATATGGATCAGAGTTGTGCCATGGGGATCAGAGCTGTGCCACAGGGATCAGAGCTGTGCCACGGGGATCAGAGCTGTGCCATGGGGATCAGAGCTGTGCCATATGGATCAGAGCTGTGCCACGGGGATCAGAGCTGTGCCAGGGGGATCAGAGCTGTGCCACGGGGATCGGGGCTGTGCCACGGGGATCAGAGCTGTGCCACAGGGATCAGAGCTGTGCCACGGGGATCAGAGCTGTGCCACAGGGATCAGAGCTGTGCCACAGGGATCAGAACTGTGCCACAGGGATCAGAGCTGTGCCACAGGGATCAGAGCTGTGCCGTATGGATCAGAGCTGTGCCACGGGGATCAGAGCTGTGCCACGGGGATCAGAGCTGTGCCATATGGATCAGAGCTGTGCCACGGGCATCAGAGCTGTGCCACGGGGATCAGAGCTGTGCCACAGGGATCAGAGCTGTGCCACGGGGATCAGAGCTGTGCCACGGGGATCAGAGCTGTGCCACAGGAATCAGAGCTGTGCCATGGGGATCAGAGCTGTGCCATGGGGATCAGAGCTGTGCCACAGGGATCAGAGCTGTGCCATGGGGATCAGAGCTGTGCCATATGGATCAGAGCTGTGCCACGGGGATCAGAGCTGTGCCATAGGGATCAGAGCTGTGCTACAGGGATCAGAGCTGTGCCACAGGGATCAGAGCTGTGCCATAGGGATCAGAGCTGTGCTACAGGGATCAGAGCTGTGCCACAGGGATCGGGACCATGCTGGCATTGGGATCCCAGCTGGCTGCCATCATCAGGATCCCAGTCTGAGTCTGGTTTTGGAAGCCCAGCCAGGATTTGGTGTTGGAAGCCCATCTGGGAGCCATCATTGGGATCCCAGCTGCAGGCTGGTGTTGGAAGCCCAGCTAGGTTCCAGCACTGGATTCTGTCCAGGGTCTGGTGTTGGGATCCCATCCAGGGTCCCAGCTGGTGCCAGCACTGGGATCCCAGCCTGGGTTTGGTGTTGGAAGCCCAGCTGGGTGCCGGTGTTGGGATCCCAGCTGGGGGATGGTGCTGGGATCCCAGCCTGGCTTTGGTGCTAGAAGCCCAGCTGGGTGCCAGCAGCGTGCGAGCGATCAAAGACTTCGGTGCTGGAGGAAAAAACCCAGTTCTGAGCCCAGCATCCTCAGTCAATACCTGCCAATTCCTAAGAAATTGGCCACCTTGAAGTAACTGAGGTGCAAAATAGAGCCGATTAGAAAAATTAAACTCAGGCTGAGCTGGAAGAAAGGCCATTCAGCTCACTGCAAACATTATCTGCTCTAATTGGAAGCTTTGTTTAATTTGGCTTTGAAATTGAATTCCTTTTCCTTTCTGGAGAACTGTTATTACCTTAATTCTCCTCTTTGAATAAGACCATTTTTATGGTCAAATACAGCTTGTTTGCAGCACAGCAAGCCCATAAGAAGAGCCGCCACAGCCTCTCCCACACCTCCAGCCCCCTCCTCAAACCCTGTGCTGTTCCCTGGTGTCGATGCACGTTCACCCTCCCCATACTGGCCTTGCTTGGTAATTACATTATTCATGGAGTGAAAGATCTGCTCGCACTTCACCCTCCCTCCCAAGCAGACTTCCCACGTTCCCTGTTTGCCTTTGGGGCAGCAAAAGTTAAGGCAAATCCAGGGCAGGGAGACTTCCCAGGGAGGAGAAGCACGTCCTTGTGCATCCATGGCTGCTCCTATTCAGGGTGAGACATCAAAGTGGATTTTCCTGTCTCCACACCAGCTCTTCTTCTCTTGTTCCACCGTCCTGTTGCTTATTTGCAGAACAGCAATTGAGGGAAGACAACAGCGTAATGAAGGCATTGCATCCCAATTTCCAAGTGTGGCCAACAAGATCCATCAGGCACTTTGGGAAAATCAAGAACTCTATCTCCAATCAGCCAGCTTTTATCTGCTTAGGGATAAACAAGGCTGAGGAACCAGCGGTAGCAACAGCTGCATCGTAAACAAGCCTGAAACCAGACCCTTCTGCTGGAAGTAAATAATTGATTTCCCAAAAATTCTGCTTAGGCAAAGCCATTTCAATTACCTGCTAGATGACGATGAGTGTGGGGAGAGGGTAACAGCTCTGAAATATTTAAGGAGAAGATGTTTGCCTGGGCACACCACAGTTTGTCTTTCATTTACCCAAAAGAGATTATTTGAGCAGCAAAGTCATAGGGAGGCACAACTCCCTCCAGCCCCAGGCTTGGAGCAAGCTGGCCTGTGGAAGGTGTCCCTGCCCATAGCAGGGGGATGGAACAAGATGAGCTTTACGGTCCCTTCCTCTGCTCCAGTCTGTTCCCAGGAGGTGACAGGTGTCCCCTTTTGGGTACAGGTGGCAGAGGAGCTCTCCAAGCTCCCAGGAAGCACACGGTGCCGGGCTGGGTGCCTGGCTGTGCCGTGTGCTGTTCACAGAGCGCTATCAAAGCCGCGGTGTTATCGCCACGGCGGGTGCCAGCGATCGGCTTTGGTTTCGTGAGAGCTTTGATCATGCTACCTCAGCTGTGGGAAATGCGTGGTTCCCTTTGTTTCGCTTAACTTCCCTTTCTTCACTTTCATCCTCATAAATAATTTATTCTTGTTTGTTCTGTTCACTTTCATATTTTTGTTTTCTTCACCATTAAAATTCAGCTTCAGTGGCTTGTGGAGAAACTTTGAAGATCTCCCTCCCTGTCCTCAACCTTTCAGAAGGAACAAATTCCTCCCAGGTGTGGTCATGGGAGGGAGGCACTTAACCCCTTCTCTCCTGGCTGCTCCTCACAGAGAGCCCACCCTTAGCCCTGGTCCCCCACCCCTCTGACGTGTGGAGCATCTCCAAGGATGCTGCAGGTCCCAGGAGTGAGAGCAGCTGTGCAGGACATGGACAGAGCCACAGCCCTGCCCAGGGACTGACCGTGAGGATGAAAGTACTTCTGACATTATAACGCATTCTGCTTTGGATCTGCTGGGTCAATAAAAGCCTTCTCTAAGGAGGGAGTGCTTCTCTCGTGTTGAAAAGATTTTAAATTTTCAGAACAAAGCACAGATTTGGTGGACAGAAATGCCCTCATGCAGCTGCTGAGGAGGTCTCTCAAAACCACTGCACAGCTCATCCCCTGCCCTCACCCTGGCCTCAGCCACCTGCCCCTTCCCCTTTCCCTGCAGCAGCTTCCTTAGCTGATCTTTTTTCCTACAGACCTCTCATTTTTTACATTTTACCACTATTTTTCCACACTAAAAGATGGATTTTATTGTGTTCACCCGTACACCCTCCAACACAAAGCTCATCTTCCACTTCCCATCTCGTCTGTTCCCCCCACATGGCTCATCCCGGGTTCAGTAACACCGCTTGAGCCCACATCAACATCTGGGGGTGTAGTGAAACACACCCGATGGCACCGGGCTTTCCCGCTCTGGTGATCATCCCCAGGTGAGAGCTAGGCTCTCTCTCCGGCGAGATCTGTCTCTCTCCTGGCTGTCAGTATGCTGGGAACCAGGCTGTTTGCCCTGCTGGATAAACATGTCATCCGCAGCCTTTTCCGAGCACCAGTAAGGTAATTACTCAGAGGGGGAGTGAGATGCCTCTGCATTAGCAGGTATCATTTGTTCTGGGATCGCAAATTGCGCTGCTGTTGCCGCTAATGCTTTGACAGCAGCACCCGAGGCCCTTCGGAGGGGGAGGGAGCTGCTCCCTTCTGCGCTGAGCCCGGCATCGCTCGTCTCCTCTGCTTTCCATCCGTATTTAAAAGCGAGTCCCGGAGAACTGCGTGTGCTTTCCAGCTCAGCGTGCGTGTGCCACCTCCAGCTGCCCAGTGCAATGCAGGGGCAATTACCGGTGATTATCAAACATGTCAATGATGTAACTTACCCCAGAGGAGCTCTTTAAACTGCTGATCCCGCAACCCACAGTCCAGGGGAGGACCCGGGAAAATTGGCTGAGAGTCTCGCCCCTCGCATGCTGTGAGATCCTGCCTGCAAGGCTTCCTCTGGGGAGACCTTGCTCTGATTGTAGCTCCTGTCTGAAATTTCTGGGTCAGGATTATTGATTGGGATCATTAATTGGCCTGGCTGTGTGAGCGGTGGGGCCGCAGGGCTCCGAGGTGCCTCCATAGGCAGATCTCAGCTCAGCCTGCTGAGCCTCCGGCCTGCGGCTCCTGGCAGCAGCTGCTGGCTCTGTGCCTTTTCCCTGCCTCTCTCCCGTGGCTTTTAAACACCGGGGTGAAGCCCTTTGCCCTCCCCTCTGCCTATCCCACCCTGGTGTGGCCATGCCCTGCTCCTGGACTGTTTCTGTGGGTGTCAGCACCCAGTGCCACCACAGCTCCCTGGCAATGGAGAGGGACTTGATCCCGGCGTGTGTGTGCAGGAGGTCTCCCTGTGCAATCCTCAGTGGAGCTGGCACAGCTTTAACTGCTCCCACAGGAGAGACAGGGTGCAAACCCCACCTGGGAAAAGGCACATTCATAAGGAAACTTCCTATCTAGGACTCTCCTGGAAAATGTGTTTCAAGGGGCTTATGGCAAATAATCACTGTCGGATGTGTGTGTCTCTTTGCTGCTGTGGGATTTATAACATCCAGAAAACAGACAGGATAGCACCTTAACCAACACGTGTTATGTCAGTTCACACCATGTTACCCTCCCTGCATATTTTCCGTGCTAATCGGATTTGACTTCCCCGCAAACTGACAGCGCTCGCAGGTTGGCACACAGGCACACGCCACTCCTGGAATTAAAAATAGTCAGTAATCGGCACCGCTGGGCAGCTTTGATCTCAATCCCATGCAGTCCGTGATGGTTTTCCAGCTCAGGCACACAGGCCATGGGTAGGATTCTGTGTACAGAGGCTGCTGAGCATCCCGAGTGCCTGCGCCTCTGCAGCGTGACAGAAACCATCCAATTTCGGGCTGGGGATCGAGGCTGAGGTCTCAGAGGGACCCGAAATTCCATATCCTGTCAAAATGAGTGGGTTCACTTCCAGTGAGTCATCCATGCGAAGCAGCAGCTGGAGGCTGAGGTGGTGAAGGGCTGAGGGTCCCGCTGGGGCTCGGTGGGCAGGAGCAGCCCGGCACATCGGGCACTGCCCCGGCTGCAGGAGCAGCCCTGCCTCTGGTGACACCTCTGCAGATTGCACAGCTGCGGGGTAACACTCGGCAAAGCGCTGCTGCTCATTCCGATGAGAGAAGGGTCTCCCGAAACAGCGTCCTCGGCTGCTGCGGGAACAGGCTCCGCTCTGGGAGGAGCCGAGGATATCTCACATCGTGAGCTCCGGGTCCGTCGTGACAGACAAAGCCAAGGCTCTTCCCAGAGCTCAACTCCCAACTGCAGAGCTTTCAGCAGCAGTGGCTGGTTTGAAGGAAACAGGAATTTCTTTGCCCCGAGGAGGGAGGGAAGACAATAGAGTTGGGTTAAACAGTAATCACAGGTTGAGGGAAAGAACAGAGGAATTTAAAGCTAATTAAAAGTATCTGCGGTTTTTTAAAACCACTTCTAAAGCAGATAAATGGAAATAACCCACCGGGTGTTGATGAGCTTTGAATTTTGTTAGGAATCACAGAAGAATAAATTTAGCAAATCACCAGGAAAGGCTAATGCAGCCCTGGCGCTCCAGCACACAGCCAGCACTGGTAATTCTCCAAATTCCTGACAATTATCCATTTCAGGAGACACTTCCACTTATCTTACCTCACCTTAAAACCTTCCTATTGAACTCTGCCTGTGATTAATCTTTGTTCTTGCTCACTTTTCTCTGTTCTCCATTATCGCTTTCCTGTGCAGTGACATCCATCCTCACCTGCCTGCCCCTTTTCCTGTGGCTGCTCCATTTCAGAGGGATTAAGCTTTTAATTGCAGGGAGTTTTTTTGCTTCATCACTGCATCATCACAGAGCTGCTTGCCAGCTCTTTGAGGCTTCTGGGACAGCTCAAAGTCTTCCCAGAGGACAGGTGGGATGCTGCAGATGGAAGCTCCCTTCCAGGAGAACAGGATTTGGTCCAGACCCCAAACAGAAAATGGTGAGGGTGGCAGTTTTGGGCTCTTAAGGAATATGGAAGTAGGAATTTTCCAGAAACTGAGGGTTTTTGAGAGAAGGGTAAAGATGGAAAATACCAAGGGAAGAAGGGTGGCAGCCCTGAGACATCCCAGCATCCCTGGCCATGGCATGCAGGGAACTGGGGAGCAGGGAGGAGAGCAATGTGGGGTGGCAGAGTAAGGAAGAGGAGATAATAATAATAAAAAGGGAAATGAAATAAATACAAGAGAAATCCAAGCTCTATCTCAATAGACTGTAGGGTTCAATGAGCAGCTGGGACAAAAAAAAAAACAACCTGCAAACACCGTGGTTCCTGAATAATAGAGATGGGAGAGCAGGTGATGATAAGGCGACCAAAGGAAGGAAGGAAGGTGGGAAAAAATAGAAAGGAGAAATTACTGGAGGGAGAAACCTGCAGGAGATGTGCTATTTTGCTATGCTAATAAAGAGATGAAAGCAACTGGAACAGGAGCAGAGACTGGAAAAAGTCTTACTTTTGTTGGAAAGAATAAGAGGATAAACGTTTTTAACATTTATGAAGTAGCAAAATAAAGCAAAGAAAGGCTCAGAACATCAGCTCGTAGATGAGGAAATTAAAGCACATAAAATATTTATTCATTTGTGCTTAGTGGCTGTCAGCCATGCATGCATTGGAGAAATGGGATGTTTCTAGGCACAGTTTCATTCCTGCTCCTATTTTTCCCTCCTTTCCCAGGGATGAACAGGAACAATTTGGTGAATAGTAGCTCGGCTCATTGTCTACATTCCATCAATGTTTCATTTCTTTATACCCTTGAAACAAAAATGGGAAGTTGGTATAAAACACTATTCTCCCTTCAAAGCACAGAGAAGAGGAGTGTGGTTCCAGGCCAGGCAGCAAGATTACAAACTGGCATCTGTGTTAAAATGGGAATGAAGTGCTGGTATCAGTGCCAGGCTGGAAGAGGCCCTTTAATGAGCCACAGAAAGAGGGATGTAACACAGGTTTTTCCATGTCACCAGCTGTCTCCAGTCTGGCCCATGAGGACCATTTCTGAGGAAAGCTCTTGGCTCCTTGTCTCTGAATATTTCACCTGCCATCCTCACCAACACAGGGAGCAGATTCTTTGCTCCAGGCAACTTATCAGTTACTGCACTGGCAAGGAAAGCAGCTTCCTAATGACAGGTGTGGGCCTCAGTGGCTGGAGGTGGCACCGGAGCTCTGTGTGCTCCCCAGATCTTTGTTAGACACTTCACTCAGTGGTGCTGCAGGAACGGTGCCACCAGCACTTGGAAGTGGCTCTGGACCTCAGTACCACGGAGAGGGGCTGCAAGGAAGATCCGGCTTTGGAGAATCCCTGTCTGTCCCTTCTTGTGTCTTTCTGGAGAAAATCCAGCTGTGCACGGGGGGCAGGAGCAAGGCACAGATCACCACTGGGTTGGAGCACTCACCCCCATCGCCTGCAGGGCAGCGCTGGCCGCAGGCAGTGCCATGTCAGCCTCTGGCCTATTCTGACTTTAATTTGTTGGATGGGGAATCCCGGGCACTCCAGCCTCAGCTGGCACCGCCTGCTGCCTGTCAGATACATTTACACTCCAACAGCAGCATCTAGACTTGACCAGTCCTGAGCTCACTCGCTGCTCCTCTCCTTAAGGAAGCAGTTCATTCCCTTTGCCAGGCTGCCGTGATTTACCTGGGCAGATGTATCCACCTTCCTGTCCTGTTTGGGCTGTGGCAGCCCAGCGGATCAGTCAGCCAGAATTTCCTGGGATGGGTGGGCAGATCTGCCTGGAGGATGCAGGGATGTAATCCCAGGTGTGGAGTAGCTCCATGGGCAGCCTTGGGCTCTGCCTCCCTATTGTGCCTGTCCTGGCTGGGTGGCAGGGGTGGCAGGAGCACTAGGAGCTCTGGCTGGAGGAGGAGAAGAGAGCCTGAGCTGGAGCTGCACCTTCCCGAGCAGTGCTGTGGGCAGGAGCTACCCTGTCCCTCCAGCCAAGGTCGGGTCAGTGCTTGTTTTTGCAGAATTACAAGTGCTAATGTTACATTACATGTTTTCCTGGGTCTCATGGGATTAATGGCAAAGCTGCTGGTTAGCCCAAGGGATTTTCTAAATCCTCCCCTTCCAGGAGCACTATCGCAGGAGAGCTATACATGAGCCTTGAGCAGGGTGGGAAGAACAGGAGAGCCTGTGCTGCTGCCTTTGAAGCCTTCTGTAAAGCACAGAGGTGTCAATATTAATTTCATCATAAAGCACAAAACCTCCCTTGATTTTTCGCTTTATCAGAAATGATAAATTCTTAGAGAATTTCTTAGTCTGGATGCTACAGTTTCCAGTGAGGTACTTGGATAATGGAAGGTAAAATCAATCCATTGACTTCAATTGGGATCTGCCAACTTGTATCAGCTGAAAAGATGCTCTTTTTTTTTTTTTGTCTTCTGGTGACAATCTTATCGAAGTAGGGCTGGCCCTGCCTGAGCAAAGGAGACGCTGATAACCATAACAAACAGTTCACTGCAAACCCAGATGATGCAACTTCCATCTCTGATGTGGGATCAGAATTTTCTCAAGGACAGATAAAAACAGAAGCAGCAATTTCTCAGGGTCGTGGCTGACAAAGCACTTTAACACCTTCTAATGGCACTCGTGGAAGGTGCACAGGAGCTCCTGCCCTGTGGCAATTACAGAGTTTGTGAGCTGCAGGTGCCACGTGCCACAGTTGTGCCCAGCTGGAAGCCAGGTGCCACAGAGAGCTGGTGAGCATCCCCTGCAGAAATGTGCCTAACCCTAACCCCTGCCAGCTGCTGAAATCAAGGAAAGCCTGTAGGGTTCCTTTTTCCTAGGGAGATGAAGCTTGCAAATGCAAGGGTGGGTGACTGAGCTGTGTATGGATGTAGCTATGATTGAGGGATGTGTCCTCTGCCTCAGCTGAGCTGCTCCTGCCTGTCCTGCTGTCCTCTGAAGAACATCCTGTGCTCCTCTCATCCAGACTGGGTTCCTAAACCCTTCCTGTTCCCTCGAGGTCTTCAGCATCAGTGTTCTGTATATAGACTCTCTCGTAAGCCCTGGCACTCGGTTCAATCACTGCTTAATCTAACCCTCTAATTTAATCAATACTTCATGGACAGGGTCTTTGTTTAAAAACCCAAACAAACACAAAACCTTCCAGTCTCTTTTGTGATTGCTTTGTGCAGGTGTTATTAGGTTAATGCAATCAGCAGCGATAAAGCTGCTCTCCATGTAATGAGGGATCAGCTTTGTTGTGGGTGCTGTGGAAGGCAGCAGGAAGAAAGAAACCACAACCTGGGTACTTATGATGTTACCAGTGACACCACCAGATTCAGGGTGACCCTTTGTGCTGCAGGAATAATGGGAGGCACCAGCAAGTGTTTCACCTCCTCTCCAGATGCTCTGATTGAGAAGCAAGATGTGCTGCAGTGTCAGAAGGCCAGGAGGGATGGACACAGGTAGGAGGGTGCAGGTGGTCTGCATGGTTTCCCAGGGTTGCACGACTCTTGCAGTGGAGAGTGTGGGCTCTGGTTGCTCAGGTGAAGCTGGATTTCCTCACTGGAGCTCCAGCTGTGCTGGGGTGCTGGCACATGGCTTCAGCTGCAGGCTCTGCCCACCCCATGCCCACATGCTGGGGGAGCACGTGCTTGGGGCTGGCTCTGGGCTGAAGGAAATGATGCAACAGCTCTTGGTAAACATGAATCCTTCAGCAGTCCTGTGGTTAATCAAATTTGTAGAGCCTCAGGCCATTCATGGAGAAAAAGTGTTTTCCATCTGTAATAAGAGGAAGGTTTGGCTGTCAAGGGGTGCAAAGCCAGATAATGAAGTTATTCTTTCTTGTTGCGTTTTGCTATGAGTTTCTTGAGAATGCTCTCAACAAAGTAATGATGCACGAAGGAGAGGTTTTCAGGCTCTATAAATGGTGGCAGCAGCTTCCAATTGCAGGGCATAGGGATGCCAACACCTCTCCAGCTTCATAAAGCCTGCCCCTATGGAAGTCCAGGATAGGTGGGTTTGATTTAAAGGGATAAAATGCAGAGGTTCCCTTGATACTGCGGGTGGGGCAGAGACTGGGGTCTCTGGAGCAAGACCCATGGTGCCTGCTGGGATATTTTTCCATCCCCAATTGTGTGGATAGTGCTGGTGGACTGTTCTTGCCATCTCTGTCTTCACCTGTTTGGGAAATTTTCCCTATTTTACCTGCAAAAAGCCGTGTTGCTTTGTTCACGTTACACTTCTACTGAAACAAATCTACTACAGGAAAGCCAGCAAGGGGTAAAAATCCTACTGAAACAAACTACACTAAATATGAGGAAGGGGATAAAAAAAACTAACAAAAACATTTCTACCTTCTTGGCTTTTTTGGGAAAGCTCAATTGACTCCCTCGGAGCCCCCAACAAAGTCAATGATACTTCATCTTTAATTTGATTTTTCCCTTCAGTAAGGGTGGTGAGCATTAGCATCACTGTAATTCTGCAAAGTGCCATTAGATAACAGAGGAATATCAAACGTGAAGATTATGTGTGGTATCAGTGGCAAAATACTACACTCAGCAATGATTTAGACGAACATTAATGTCTCAGGCATGCTGCGAGAGATGTCAAGAATTGGACAATAAAACATCTCATTCTCCAAACAATCACTCGGGGCTGATGCCTGGCTGCTGGGGAGGCAGATGGGCACCGTGGAGCTGAGCAGCCCCTATGCAGCCCCTGCCCTGCCTGCTTTTTCTCCGAGGGCAGACTGCTCTGCTGTGCGGGGGAGTGATGGATGCTGCCCATTTCCAGCAGGTCGATAGCGGGATCGCTGCAGACCACCGTTATTTTTGTGTTTAATTCACTGAATAAAATGAACCAGGTAAATCACTCAGAGGAGATGGGAGCGGATGTTAATAGGCACATTTGCAGCGCTGTCTAAAAATGAGCTCTGCAATTACTGACTCATGCCAGCGCCTGTGTTTGGCAGGGAGGCTGGAGGCAGCGCTCATCCTCCCCACCAGTGCCCTAGGGGGCAGCTCCTGGGCTCCTCAGAGAAGGCTGGGGGCTGCAGTTCAGTGATTCAGTGGGGCTTTGCCAGGGCAATGCTCAGACCCTGGCAGGGCGTCACAGGGGAACAGGGCTTTGCTTTTTTGTAGACTTGCAGGCCTGAGGCTGAGCTAGGAGGAGCAGAGCAGGGTTGGGCAGCTCTTCATAAACTCATAGGATTGGGTCGGCAGGGGCCTTAAAGCTCATCCCATTCCAGTGGAGGTGCTGCTGAGCTCTTTGGGCAGTATGGCTGTAGAAGACGTGGTGCCTTTCTCCAGAGGAAAGGCACGGGCTGTGTTCCCTCTCCCCCTGGGGCTGGAGTGGAACCTCCTGTGCATCCTCAGCCTTGAAGTTTCCCAGCCTCCACGAGAGGCTCCGTGGTGCCAGGCTGGACCAGGCGCTAGACAGGCGATGCGCAGCACTCTGCCAGCTCCCCAAAATAGCATCGTACCCAAGGCTGGATTAATCCTTGCGGATCCTCGCTGCCAGAGCAGCCCATGCTGGGTGCTGGGAAGGCTCCCGCCAGCACGCAGCGTTCCTGCCTCACCAGGCGGGGAAGGACAGGCTGGGGGGCCCGGCTGACATGGCCATCGACCCGTTTATCACGGCGGAGCAGAATTAATCGCTCGGATCAGCAAAGTCATTGTGGCTTACAGAAAACAAAACAAAGGCAATTATTATTCCTCCCTTGTCGGGGGGCTGTGGCTAATCTCGTTACGCGCAGCAGCGAGGCGCCGGGGAAATCTCACGGTGCTGATAAAGCGCCCGGCAGCTGCACAAAGCAATTACGGTGAGACCGTGGGGCTGTGCTGGGGGCTCGGCCCCTCCTGGGGGCCAGGCAGGGCTGTCCCCAGCTGAGCATGTCCTGCCTGCCCCCACAGACAGCCTTTTGGCAAGGCCAGGTGGGTGCTTTTCCTCACCTCCAGGCGTCTTCTCCCATGTCAATGTTGATGCATGGTCTGCCAGTACCTTCTCCAGAAGCAAAGCAGTTTTGGGGCTTTGGGACGGATTCCCACACAGGCACCTTGAGTGGTGTCATCATCCTCGTGGCCAGAACCAGCCAGAGGCATTACCATGTCACCCAACAACGATGTGTTGCCCAGAAGGTGTCCCAGCTGCTCTGGGCGCTGTGCAGACTGGGATGGAACAGCGATAGAGCAGTACTTAGGTTTTTTTATAACTCTTAAATCATTCCCCAGCTCTCGCTGCTGCTTTAAATTGTAACTTGGCTTTTAAAAAGTTTATCGTGCACTAATTCATTCAGCCCGTTCATTTCCATTCTGCTGACAGGGGACAAAATTGCTTCTTTTTTCATCCCAGAGAATTCTAACTTTGTCAATTTATGGCGCCTTTTTGATTTAATCAGGAAATTTCCTCAACTTCCGTGGCAATAACAAGACATTTTTCAAGCAGTACCTGGGAGCTGGCTAGGCATTATTTACAGCCCTGGTGCACACAGTATTTCGGAAGGACTTCCCGTGAGTCACTGGTGGTCAGAAGATGCGGGTTGTTCCCAGCATCATTTGATTCTGCTCCTGGGGAGGAACTGGAAAACCCCATTTTTTGGCCTTTGTTTTGCCATTGTCTGAAAAGTCCATGTGCTGCCTTCTCCCTCCTCCCACCATGGAGGAGCCCAGGCCCCTTGCATAACCTGGACATCCTGGCCACCTCCATTGCCAGCACATGACTTATGTGCCATGGATGGAGCCACTTTGGTGCTGCCCTGCAGAGCTGGTATCATGCTGTTCTGTGCAGAAACACTGTTATTTCACTCTTCCAAACACTGTCAGAGCAAGTCACGGGAGGGATTATTTTTGGCTCTGTTCAGCGTAGTTACCTAGCAATTTGCAGGAGGCTTGGTGATACTGGGGAACTACTCAAACCACACGAGCTGCTCTGCAGCGAGCAATTCAGTTGCTGCCTTTGGTTCCTTCTGCTGCTCACAAATAGCCCAGGTGCCAGCTTGGAATCTTACAAATTTGTTCTCGGTTGGACAGATTTCAGCCCCGTTGCTTGTGTGTGAAATATTTCTTCTGATCGTTGCTTTTGAGCACTCACCGCCTGTGATTCCCCCATCACGCCTGGGCTCGGCTGCCGGCGTGCAGCAAAGCTTTTCCTCTGCCTTGTGAAAGGAAGGGAAAACCACGGCATGTGCTGATATGGATGTTCTGTAGGACAGTGCTGGGAAACCTCTTTTGATGTTTTGCTTTCACATTTCTCAAGTTGAAAAGAAATAACGTTTGAACGCCTTCCCCTTCTGCTCCCGTGTGTTCCCCTGCACGCTCTGCATCGCTGCTCTAACCAGCCGTAAATACTGTTTGTATTTGGCTTATTATCTCCAAGGTAATTTATGCTTTTCTGCTCATCCAGGACGTTTACAGGCCTTCTGTTCTCTGCTGAACTCCAAGTGTTGTGATGAGGAGCTGCTATTGTTCAGTTAAGAAGCAATATTGATTGCCAAGAACCAACCAGAATCAGTGTTTTCCATTCTTCCAGTGTCAGACTGGAGGGGAAAAGCCTCAAGGAAAAGGCTGTGTGGGGCAAGATAGGGACAGTAGAATCCAGGTGGCAAAGAGCCATAGTGCTATGGTAAGTTGTGAAGAATCTTAATTAGGAAAAAATTAAAGATATTCCAATTCCACACATAATATGACCCATGTAATTAAATTATTACTAAAATGCTCTACACTTCTTCCTCCTACGGGCATCTCTGGCATCTCTCCCTGGCACTGCTGCTGGGCTTTGGGCCCATCCTGGTGGGTAGTTTCATATCCTGAGAGAACGTTTGGTGTGGGCAATAGGTTGGATCTCAACGATTGCTATGGCTGAAGGACACATGCTGGATCTCATCAAGTTGTGGCAGTGCACCTTCTGCAGTGGGCAGTGGCTGCACAGTGACATTAGCAGAGAGACATGATGCTCTTCAGGGGAAACACCTTCAGGAAACTTCTTCCGTGGCACATCCGTGTTGGCTGGATTTATTATCCAACCATTTTGTTCTCCGAAGCATTGCAGAGAAGACAAAATGAGAACCATGGTCCTTCCGGAGCTCCAGCGGGTGCTGGATGTTTGCTTTAAATAGAATTAACCATGCAAATTGAATCATGTGAGTGCAAATTAGCACTCGTTCCACCAGTGCTCTCGGTGTCGATTAACCTACCATTTACCCCAAGACATCTGCTAAGTGCCATTCTTTCGAGTACTTAAACAGCACCTCTCAGTACCAGAGAGCCCCAGCCCCGCGCACCAGCAGAGCTGCTGCAAGCCTGTAATTATCGTTAAAGGACTATTGTGCTCCTGGCGCTGATGAAGGCAGTGGGTGAGGCTTTCCAGGCTGGTTCCCTGCTTGCCAAGGGGACGATGAGTGGGGCTGGGGCTGAAGCCTGCCTGCTCCCTTCCCGTGCCCGCTCTGGCAACAGGGAAGGTCCTGGCACACCACTGTGATGATGTTGTCCAAATATCAGCAGTGGTAGGCGGCATAAGAAACTGCAAATGGGTTGTCGAAGGAAGGCTCCCCAGCCAGGGTTGCTGTCCAGCAAGGAGATCTCTGCCTGCTGGAGGATTGCAGCCCCCTCTCTCTCTCTTGCTGGCATCTCTTCCTCTGCAGCACAAACAGGAGAGGGCCCAGGGCTGCAGCGAGCACCGCATAGCTCCAAGCCTTCTACAGCGTGAGCTGTTATTTAAGCCTTTGATGTCATAGTTGGGAGAATTAATGTGTTAACCTCGTGGAGAATGTGGTGTGCAGGCAGGCTGGAGGCGCCGGCACTCTGCCCTGCAGCACAGCTTTGCTGCTGCGTGTCAGATCACGGCTGGAAGTGGGATGAGAGGATGGACAGGTGGAGGACGATGGCACTGCTGATGCCCAAGCAGCTCAAAGGGATGCCTTGGATCCTCAATCTGCTCTTTGGCTGGGCCCCTCCTGGAAATGTGGATGTGATGCTCATTGGCTTCTCATTTTTCCAGCCTCTTCCTACAGTGTGAGAAAACCCATTGTGGCTGGTGTGAATGGAGTTGGACACAATTCCTCCACAGTGGTTATGCAAATTCCTGGCCATAATGAGACGTTGTCGTGTATGATGCTGCGAACAGATGGCCCAAAGACAGGCTCAAGATCGGAATTAGTCCTGGGCTCCTGCAACAGAGCTGGGAGCATATGGGCCTCATCGATCCCCGCTTTAGCCTTAATAGCAAAGGGAATGGTAACATTTGAATAAAAGCCAAACAAGAGAAGAAAAAACAAGATTGTGGTGATTCAGTGGCACTCAGGCTCTTCTGAAAAGCTGAAATGGTCCCTCCTCAAACTCGAGCATCCTTCCAGCAACAGACGGAGCTCTGCTGTGGAGGATCCCTGAAGGCTCGAGCAGCTCCTCTCTGCAGCAGCACAGACCGGCCTGCGTGCACCCAGATCAGAGCCCTTCAGCTCTGTTATTTATGCTGTGGCTTCCCAGCGGCACGAAAGCACCAGCGGTGGTTTAGAATTCCATTTGGCATTTTGTTTTATTGGGAGGCTTCGGGAGCTGCCATGATAGATGGCTGCTTCCCTCCTGTTTGTCACATCCATGCCATATGAGTTATCAGCGTCTGGTTCCTGACTTGGAGCCGGTGCAAGGGGCTTTGGAAAATGGGGCATCACTTGTTCATTGCTTATAGCTTTGTAAATCTGTGAAGGACTGGGGTTCTTCTGCCTTTTATTTAGGTCTAATGGTGCTTTAAGGCAGCTCGCAGATGCTGCTTGGGATTTCTCCAAGGACCAAATAGGAAACTGATACGTACTGTGGAAGTGCTAAGCAGTGAAGATTGATTCTGTCAGTTAAACATCGCACAGGCATAAACAGTGTGTGCTGCTGTGCCTGCTCCCCTCTGACATCAGCAGAACCAAACCTTCCCATCAGCAGGCAAGCTGTCACTTCAAGCCCTGAATGCAGCATCTGGATGAAAAGGGAATTTTAATTCTTTTTTTAAGCTCTCCTATTCCTAATCAGCTGGGTGTCTGGGTCCTAATATTTGCCTAGAGCAAGTTCTTTCAATAATCTGAGTAAGTGGTCCCCAAGGCTTGTCGCTGAGTGCACGAAAGGGATCTTGGTGCCTGTGCTGCTGAAATTCATTGATCCCGGTATTTTCTTGAGGAGGGATAAAAAGAAGAGAATAATGTGGTTTCAGAACAGGACAGTTGAAATCCCAGGGAAGATGATATTTAATGAGTGCCCACAGCTGCTTTGCCAGGCTTCAGGGGAGCTCTCAGCCCTGGATGCACTGCTGGCCAGTGGCTGGGAAACACCCCAGGATTTTTTTGTCCTAATTACACACGCCCTGAAAACACCCATAGGAAAGGTCTTTCAGCTCCCCTCAGCCTTAAGGACTGTCTGTCCCTCCTGTAGCCCTGTGCTCTCCGGCCATCACAGACCTCCGCTGGGACAGGCCCCATGCTGACCCCTGGCCCTGGCAGTGCTGTCAGCAGCATCTTTGGTTTCCATGGCAACTGCAGAATGCCAAATATGGAGCTGGTGCACACCACAGCATCGCCAGCTTTCCCTGCTTCCTTCAGGAAGTGGGTAGCATGAGCTGGAGCTGCCCACAGGACCATGCATGGCCAGACCCAGCTGCAAGGGGTTAATTTCAGAACCACTGTGCAGGAAGGGAGCTCTTCCACCCTCCAGAGAAGCACACATGGATATTTTTAGCAGGGCAGCAAGACAAACGAGCTCAGCTCTTCCAGCCATCCATCTGCTTCGTGTGTTCTGGGCCCCACAGCCTTTCCAAGTAAATTGAGTCCTGTGCCAGGCCCCGTTTGCTCTCCTGCTGCAAGGCCATGGGGTTTGCTGTTGGGAAATGCCCATCCCTAGTTTCTCCTGCACAGGGCAGACATAGCCATGACTCCTGTGAATTCAGCTTTCTCTGATGCTGTCCTTGAGGCAAGAATTTAGGGTTTTATCCCCTGCCTTAAGCAGAGGCAGCTCGGCTGGGTGCTCAGGGCAGACTGTGGCTCTGTGGTGTCTGTGGCTGCCCAGGGTCCCTGAGCAGTGCCAGCAGCACAGTTACTGCCACCCTCACCCCAGGCCTGCTGGGATGCTGCAGGTGGGGTAAGGACATGAGGGGGATGAGACTGATAAAATACAGCCCCAGGACAGTTCCAAAAGCAGTCTCCCCGTGTATGAGGCTCCCTGTCATTTTCCAATCACTCTTGGTTGACACTGAGAGAAAAACTCAAGCTGAGCAGCTGTGACCCCAAATGTACTCCCTGCTCCCATGGCAGGTGGTACCCGGCTGTGCCAATTGGAATTATTTATGCTTGGAGCTGAAGGGTAGGGAAAGGTGAGTTACACCTTTCCTGCCAATCCTGGGACTCTGCAGATGCCTGATGCTCCTCTGTTATCTTGTTTTTCGTGGGTTTTGCACCGAGCGGGAAGGTGCACAAAGCACAGAGAGCAGGGAGATTTGGGGCTCACAGAGCGGGGAGATTTGGGACCATCCTGGCCTCAGTGAAGTTGCTGACGGAGCTGCAGAGCCGAGCTCGGTCTCCCTGGCAATTGTTGCCATGCGATCGCTTCTGTGGTGCTGCATCCGCCTGACTTCAGTCAAGCGTGCTCTTCCCAAGGGGATGCGCTTGTGTTGGGGTCCCCAAGGAGGACAGGATGGATGGGCTCCCGCTGATGGGGAGAGGGAATGAAGAGGGAGCAACCTGGAGGTCTGAACCTGACAATGGAGCTGCCCCAGTCTGCAATGAATATGGGAAGCAGATGCTGCACAGAAATGAAGCCCACACTCCCCAAACTGCTGGCAGGGTCCTTCCCAGAATCCCATCCCACTGAAGAACACAGCTGTCAGACAGAGCCCTGCAGAGAATGCAGTTTTCCACACATAACATGGCCTGGAAGATATCTATAACCTGTTTTTCAGTGGCTACTGGACCTTTCCTGGTCGATGCCCAGGATGCAGTCGGTCACTGTGTCTCAGTGCTCCTGGAGTTGATGGAGTAACAATTTCACAGAAATGCCTTCTGTCCCCCTGTGAAGGATCAGAGTTACTCTGTGAGATAACCAACTCTTCTGGTTTGAACAAAAAGTCCTTTATAGGAATGTAAGTTCCTCATTTTAGATCCAAATGTAAAAATTAAAAATTCCATTACCACAAGAAGCTGGTAGGAAACCAGTGGCTTGGGTAAAGTATTTGATCACTCATGGAAAATTATCAAGCCAGTGTCAAAAAAGCTTGAGAAACCCGTGCTGGCTGCTCAGAACCTTCATCTGTCACCGCTGGGCAGACAAAGGTCCTGGAGAGCTCACACTGGGGTGGTTGAAGTTATCCAGAGAGAGCTGTCCCAGCGTTTCCCAGATTCCTTGCATGTGACTTCTGTATCCACTTTTCCACATGAACAATAACACTGAAGCAAACGTCAGTCATCAGACAGGCATAATTGGATTTGGAAAATGTGATATTGTGAATTAAGTTGACTGATGGGGAAGTGTCAGTTTTATTAACAATCTTCCTTCAGATGATAATTTTATATCTATAAGGATGAATTACAAGAGTACTTGAAAGCATCAGTCTCAAATGATGAAGTCATTTTAATAAAGGCTGACTTTCTCTTTCATATACTTGTTTTTAAATATTTTATCTCCTTATGGGAAACTGTGTCCAAATCAGAGCCGAAACCGATGTAAAAAATGCCATTTTCATCTTCGCACAGAGAAACACCTTCACCCTCAGGCGAGCTCCCAGCTGGGTGCAGCCCGGCCTGTCACCTCTTCTTGGGGTTTCAATGCAAATCTGAACATTGAACAAATCTTCTTCCTTTCATGGTATTTTTCCAGAAGAAAGAGGTGGGAAATGCAGTAAGAGAACAAGTAAGACAGAAAATCTGACACTTGGAAACATCCCCACCTCCCTTCAGCTGAAGAAAGCTGTCAGTGGCTTTATCCACACCTTTCACAGCAAGGGGCTGGTTTTCCCCTCATCCTTCCAGCCGTGGTGCTGCTGGAGTTGAAGGATTTGGGTTTTTTTACATCAGTGCTGTGGGGCAGCTCAGATGCAGGTCACCATTTCCCTTTTCTACCTCAGGTCTGTTTGAGAGCGCCTCACTAAGTGTTTGATGAGCCTCCAGCCGCAGTGGACACTGGAGCCGCGTCCCTCACGGACACTGGACTGTGCAGAGCCCGTGGTCCCCTCTGACCGAGCCTCTGTCAGGGCACGGTGGCCACTTCATTATGTCCCTATTGATCAATTAAACGCTTCATGCCTTATTTATCCCACAGACAGGAAGGAGCATTGCAGGAGCAAAGAGCAATCAGGTTGGACTAAAATCTAAGGAAGAAAAATGAGCTGATAAAAGCCTTGCTACACCCAGCTTCCCCATCAGAGGAGCCTTGAGAGAGTTTGAGTGGTTTTTTTTCTTAATCAAAAAGAAATTGATAAAAATCCTTCTTGGCCAAAGTTTCGGTGTTGGCACATGTGATGAGCAGTGAGGAAAGGAAGGTCTGTGCTTCCAGGGGAGGGGAGCCTGAGCACAGCAGAGCTTTGTGGAGCTCTGGGCTTTCATGCCCAGGCAGGCAGTCATCCCCCTGCACCCAGGACCTGGGGATGGACTGATGGGCAGATCCAGCCCTGGGATGAGGCAGGGCTGGGAGGTAGCACAGGCAGTGAGCATGGTGCCAACGCTGCCTCAGGGAGCCCATCCCCGGCACAGAACCCTGCTCCCACCCGTCCCAGGGTGACCTATTTATTTATACTTGAGAGGTGAATGGAGAGAGGCAGCTGCTGGATTGCCCAATGTTGAGATGAAAGATACCTGCAGAGCACCTGGGGAGGCCCAGACAGAGCAAGCTGCTGCTGCAACAGGAGACACAAACCCCTGCAGTGATGAGAGCTGTCCTGACCCACTGCTGGAGAGGGAGAGGTGCCATGTCAGGGTCTGATACGCCCACTATTTCCCCCTCGCAAAAGGAATCCCCAATTTCAAAGTCAAATTAGAATTCCGGCTGCTTTTTGGTGAAGATCTGAATCTGCTGAAGCGGTTTTGTGCTGCGATATTTTGAAGTCAGATGCTTTAGCGGCACAGAGAGCGCAGGGCTGGATTTGCATGTGAAATGAATCATGCCCAATGTGATTAAAAATGCCATAAAGGATGAATTTAAGATTTTTTTCTTACTTACTATTAAAGTTTTTCAGTAATTTTCCACCCCCTCAGTTGAGCATCGTTCAGATGAACTGGAGAGAAACTTTCTCTGCTATTCATTACTGAGAGGTCTGAGGGGAATTCTCTGTATTTCAGTGAAAAAGCAAAGCTAAAAATAAAGGTTTTTCCTTTATTTATCAGCAAAGTATTTGTGAAGAAGCTGAGACTGTGGGGAGCATGAGGGCAGGAATGTATCTTGTGAGTGGTTGGTGGGAACTGACCAGGAAAGGGAGAAGGAGCAGGCAGGGTGTGGTGTGAGATGAGCACAATGAACACCCAGTGTCCTTCAGCACGTGGCAAAGCCCCAGAGCCATGGCTGGGAGGCAGGCTGGCACTGGCATTAACACTGACACAGTCTGATCTGGAAAACCCAGTGCAGAGTGGTGGAGAAAGGGCAATCTCCCTGCCACAGGATGGTTCCACAGGTAGCTCAGAACCGTATACTGTGGAGATGTGCTGGGAAGCTGGGACCTCCCTTCAGTGTCTGCTAAATTTGGGGATAGAGGCAGAGCAGAGGGTGCTCTGGCTCACAGAGGCCATGTAGGGGCTGGGCAGAGCAGCTCCAGCATTGTGAGCAAACGTCAGGCTGGACTGGGATTCCGTTGCTCTGTGTTCCAGCAGCTGAGCATTGCCAGTGTGACCACTGGAGAAAGCCACAGCTGGGCTCAGCCTGGGGATGAGGAGCTGCCACGCTCTCTCCTGCCCATCTCTGGCACCAGTAGAATGAGGCTGTTTCCAGCCCCAGAGCTGAATGCAAACCCCTGAAGTTCACACAGCACCAGTCCAGCTCTGCGTAACTGGCTGGCACAGATGTTCCTCGAGGCCCAGGAGCAGCTGCTGCCCATATCCCCATCCCACATCCCCATCCGCATCCCCATCCCACCTGCATCTCCATCCCACGCACGTTTCCATTCCTCCTGCATCCCCATCCCACCCACAGCTCCTTCCCACCCACATCCCGGTGCCCACGGACACAGCAGTTAGTCCCTGAGGAAAGATTATTTGCATGATTAGAAAAAAGGGGGAGGAACGCTGCAGGCTGCAAAGCACGCTCCTTATCCGTGCTCTTATGAAACAGATGCGTGTCAGCAGATGTCTTAATGCAAGCATCTAAACCAGTGAGAGCAGAATCAGTCCGTGGCTGGGGGAAGAAAGGAGATCCCTCTCCACCTCCAAATGCTGGCTGAAATCATATTTGTATGTAAATGCAGTTTCTGTAAATGCACACTAACTCACCAGTAGCTCCAGGAGCCATTGCGTATTCATAGCAGAAGAGCTTTTTACCCGAACAGGAGTTTTCGAGGGTACTTTGCATGAATTTTTCCTTTTTCTCTGCGTGTCGGAGTTTGACTAACACGTTGAAAATTAAAAAATAATTGAAACGGATCATATGCAGCTCAGCAGGGGCCTTATTTTCCGGTGAGTGGCAAGGGAACGGAGGAGCGGTAACGCGCGGCTTTTGTAGCCTTGTCACTTTGATGAATTCTTTAGCAACATCAGTGGCAGCGCAGGGAGGCTCTGGCTCAGCCAGAGCAGCAGCACAGGCTGGGTCGGAGGAGTCTTATCCCAGAGAAGAGCCTGTGTGTATTGCCTTAATCTGCAATCTCCTGTTTCCTCGTGAGCACAAACTGGAGACGGAACGTGCTGATGGGAGGAGCGCTGGTGCACGGCTGAGCTTCTCCCAGAAATGGCCCCTTCAGAGCTGGCAAAGGTCCCTCCTGGATGTCCATGGCCAAGTTCAGCTCAGGTGTTACATTACCTGGTGCTGTTCAGCCCCGTGACAGTCATGTCCCCGATAGCATCGGTTCATCACCACGCATGGACAGCCACCGACCTCCCACCGTGTCCGGCCGTGCTGCCCCCCAAACCAATCCCCCCCTCCAAAGGCACTGAGCAAACAAACCTGGGGTCACGAGGGGTAGTCCTGGAGGCGCCAAATGGACTCCCAGTTCTGCCAGGGAGGATCTGCCAAGGATTCCCGGGGAAAATCAAACCCAATCATGGCTTGGAATCATGTCTGCATGCAAACATTTCCATGCCACATCTGCTGCTTTGAATTAGGACCTGAATATTCATCTCCAAAATGTATAATTTATACTTACAGCAGACAATTCATAATTTAAGTGTTATTGCTCTAAATTAAGTATTACATTTAAGCTGGCTGTGGACCAGATAACTAAAACCAAGACACCACGAAGAGGAAACCTGCGCTCTGGTGGTTCATACCATGAGGTCCCAACTGAATGTCAGCACCCGGGCACACCCAGAGGGAGGATGCCCCATCCAGAGCAGGGCAGGACCCATGCTCCCACCTGCCCCTCTCTCTCCTCCAACAGCAGTTGCAAGAGAATAAAACGAAAAAGTCAGGAATGAAAAAGGAAAATTAAACATGAAAATTTAATTAAATCACCCTTTGATCACTCTCTGTGGAATGGACTTCATTCGGAAGATTATTTGTTGGAGAGCAATAACAGCTTCTAATTACGAGAGGATTCAATGTGGAACGAGGGGGTTATTATATTTTTTAAATCAACCCGGTTTCCCCTACACCAATCAACAAGACTGCCTGCACATTCCCAGTTAACATTATTAAAGTTGTATTTTACAGCCTGGTTACTCGCCAGTGTTTATGAGTGTGAAATATCTGGTTTAAAGCTGACACAGAAATATCATCAAAGCGGTCCATGGAGAAACAGCTTGTGCCTTAATTGGAGAAAGTGGGTGCTGGGTGCAGCTCTCTCCCATGGAAGGCAGGGTGGGAGATGGCTGGTTTTCCCCACGGAGCCATCCATCCTCTCCATGGGCACTGCTGTGCTAATGAGCTCAGTCACAGCCCCACCATCCTCGGGATCAGCCTTCCCAGCTGGGACAAAGAGCTGGAGACCTGTGGAAGAGGCCTGGTGAAGAGTGGGGACCCTGGGCATCAGTCACCCAGGCTTTATCTCCCGTTGAGTAAATCCTCTGGAAGAGCGGCGTGGTTGCCTCAGCTTTGTGAATGAGGCCCTTAAAGATTTGCATATATCATAATCCATGTGAGTCATAACCAGCCAGTGCTTCAAATGCTCTCCGAAAGAAAGAACCAAATATCCCCATTAGAGCTTTTATCCCCTGCTATTTCATATCACAATAAAATGTCAAAAGGAAAAGAGAAGCAGATTTCTGATATTATTACTTTGAACTTTTCTTGGCTATACTCCCCTGAAGCATGACATTTACTGAGGAGAGGGAGAAAAGAAGAGGCTGGAATATCTCCTTAATCATCTTTATTTCAGCACTGTGGCACTGAGCAGCTGGACTATGTCTCCTGCCTGGATGGGAGAGATGATGGGTGGCACCCCAGCCCTGAACCCTTCCTGTCCCCTGGCACCACTGAGGACCTATCACCTCCTTGATGCTCTACCGAGGCACAGCTGAAGAGATGCAACAGCCAACATCCTCATCATCATCACCATCACCATCATCATCATCATCATCATCATCATCATCATCATCATCATCATCATCATCACCACCTTTGTCATATCGACATTAGGATAAGTTTAGAAACACACAGTGTAGTTTGGTAATATCATAATAATAATATTTAGCACTTTTGAAGGTGTCTGGTGGTCGATCCCAAGCTCTCCTGGAAGGAGCAGCCTGAAGAGCCAGTCCCTGGACATCCTGGCACAGGATCCTGAGGGATCTGTCCTAACTGTGTCTCTGAGACCTGGCTTTGCTACAGGATTTACACCACAGTGTAAAGGTGTCTGCAGGGAGTTACAAATGAGTTGGTTTGTAAAAAAAATCCAAAGTCATTAAAAGTTCATAGTGAAAGGAAAAGTGGGAATAGATGTCATAAAAAAGTTAGAAGGATAAAGTGGTTCTTCCATCAAAAGCTTTTACAAGCCCATTTAAGAAATCCATTTTAACTGTATTTTAATTTCTTTTATGGACCTAGTAAAGCTGAATGGTGTCAGGAAGATTCAGAAAGGTGGGGCATTAACACTGTGCACCACTCTCATTTCTGAAAAATCCTACTTTTTCCATGGACTGAGCTTCCAGGGGCTATTTTGATGTATGGAAGTGAATCAAATTTAATGGCTTCATCTCTCATGTTTAATTTTCACATGAACATGGCAGAGTTATACCCCGGCACAGCAAAGATCCAGAAACAGGATGGGGACTTTCCAAAAGGCAGCACCTGGAGAAGGTTCTTAGAGCCATGCTTTTCCTTTGGGGTCAGGTCAGCTTTTGGGACAAGGGAAAAAATAATTTGAACCACCAGAAATGAAGAGTCTCATGCTGTGGGACCAGAGTGATTGGGGCAGGGCTGGCAGGTGAAGATGCTGACCTGCTTCTGCCAAGGACATGCTGCACATGGGGCTCTGTGCCAGCAATGCCAGGGGCAGCTCAAATCCTCCAACACTCAGAGCCAGGTCATAAATGACCATGTGGAAGCCTGGCAACGATGGATCTGCAGCAGTGCTGGGGGTCCTGCCCACACCAGGGGTCCTGCCTGCACCAGGGCCAATGTGTTTTTCAGGGAGGGGAGCGTTGCCACGCTCAGGATGAAGAGTTGTTATGGTAACAAATGACTCGTATTCTCCAAAGGAAGCACAATTTCAGCTTAATAGGGGGAAAACGCAGGGAAGAAGAAAAAGATAATATTTCAAAAAACTTTAATGAGACGTGAATTGTACACGCTCGTCCTCTGGAGTGTGTAATGGTTCAGCAGGGAGGACGAGCGCTGTTTACAACCAGTCCCACACGCCAAGTGCAGCTGTGTCCACGGAGAATCCAAACTTCAGGGTGCCCTCTGGGCTCCTCTGACACCAGCCAGAACACCAGGGAGATTGTGTTGGCTCTAAAGCCTCATCCCCATCCCAAAGGTGCTGCCTGTGCAGTGGCACCATGGGGAAGCCAGAGCTGAGGTGCCCTACATCAGAAAGCCTTGTGAAACAGAGACCCCAGCAATGCTGTGGAAGGAGGATGATGCCCGTGGGGTGGAGGCAGAGCTTCCCTCACCCTGCCTGTCCACTCCTGCAGCCCCCTGGTCTGGGGGCATCCCTCCAGTGTGGCACAGCTATGCCATTGCCTGTGATGATGCAGCCAGCGCCAGCCTGGGCTGCCTGGGCTTCCCTCATGGAGCTCCACACTGGCTCCTGCCTTCACCTCCTCTCCCCAGAAACCAAGGAAAAGCAGTGCTTTGATAAGGAATGCAATCATTAGGAATGTGCCAGAAACCAGGTATTAATAGAAGCACTATTAGAGGATTTATGGATGATTTAAGATGCAGCCCATTCCGCTCGTGAATGCCTCGTCTGTTTAAGAGCAGTAATTGCCTATTATCCAGCAGCTTCTAATGTGCTTGGCTCGTGCTGGCGTGACACACGAAGATGCAGCACATCTTTAAAACAGCCAATGCCAATTCCAAGGACCTGCTTGTAATTTTAAACACAAGAATCCAGTAAAACTCAGATGGCAGCTGAGAGGTGAAAAAGCCAACGGCACATGGCGGGCACGGAAGCAATGACCAGGGAAGTGCTCATAGCTTGGAGGTGGGCACAGCTCTCAGCAGATGACAGCTCTGCTTATGCTCTAGGTGTGTTCTACCCCTCCTCCCCATGTGCCACGTGTTTTGGGCCCTGCGGCAGAGACAGTTTCATGGATCAAACAGAGCCAGGTAACAGCCAAAGGGACATGAAAAATGCTGCAGCACCAAGCACGCCTGCGAGCCTCCTGGGTGTTTATCTGCCTGTGTGTCCTTTGCAATACACTGATTTGAATTTTTTTCACAGTATTTTGGAACATTTTCACCCTTTGAAGTGCACTAATCAACCAGAAAAGCCTTAACTTCTGAATCAGGGGTGAGATCCCCGCCTCATCCGCTCTTCTCTGTGCAGGAGGCCCTGGGATGCGACGCTCGGGGAAAAAACAACCTCTGGAGATGCACTGCAGATCTGACCTGTGCACACCTGTTTATTGCAGGAGAATGGACTAAAACCAGCTAGTGATGATGCAGGAAGGAGACCAGTGCCACACTCACCCGACGCGGCCCGCCCTGTGCCTCCCTCAGCAGCACAAACCCACCTTCGCCGTGACCCGCAGCAGAGGCTTTTCATATCTGCTGAAAGAAATTTTCTGGTGGTGAAAAGCCTTCCTGGTGGTGGAGGGAAGATCCCGCTGTTCATCTCACAGGCTCTCACTCACTCTGCAAGGAAGAAAAGCCTTTTGAACGCCAGCCACAGCAGCCAGGCAGCGCCTTCCACTGTCTTCTTGGCGGCTTTTAATTTATAGTGCCCACAATTTGACGTGTTGATCTTCCTGATTGCACAAGGAATTGAATTGGATTCAGATTTATTTGTTCTAATTTGTGCCTCCTGTTACTTATCACCGCAGCATTGCCGGCTGCGGACGGGCTTTGTTCAGCCATCCCAATTAAAGCCTGCGAAGTGCAAATACACACAAGAGCAGCTGGAAATGCAATGAGCAGAGAGCAAACAGGCAAACAAGCCAGAGCCCATGGTGACTACAAACCGAGTCATTTTGGTGCGAGTTTCACCAAGAGGAATTGCGGCTCCGTTCCTTTCCCAGGAGTCTCTCCTGCTGCTCCACCAGTGAGGAATTGCTGCCAGGCTGCCCTGGCCACAATCACACTCGGGTCATGACACCCTGCCCCCCCATGTCCCTGCTTGCCAGGTTATTTAGAGCCTAATTTTTGGATAGCTGAGCACTGCCTTCAACCTGCTGGTCTCCCAAAAAGGGGACAGCAAGAGTAACCTGCGTGATCCAATCCTTGGAGACCTGCCCATCCACAGCTGCACCCAGAAGGTCGGGATTAGGAATGAGGAGTCTGAGTAAAGATTAAAGGGCTCTGTGGCTGATCCTTTCTGGCTATAAGCAGCACCCACAGCCTCTTGTTCTGACCAGTGCCTTCCCTGCTTCCTGGCTGAGCCCTCCCTGCCAGCTCGGCTGTCAGGAGAGCTGAAAGAGTCCTCCTCGGGCTGGCACTGACCATCACTCCTCTCAGCATCAGTAACAGCCCGTTGGTGCTACTGGAAGAAAAGGCCTCGCTTTTGAATTGGGGAGTCCCATCCTTTGGGTTTTTTCATGCTCCCCTGTCCCTGGCAGCCCTGCAGGGTTGTGACTTCCATGCCCGGGGCAAATTCTTGCTCCTGCTCTTTCTAATAATCTCACAGACTGAGCTCTTTAATTCCCTTCGGGGAGAGATTTTTCCAGTCCTCAGCTCACCTTTGTCTGACTCCTTTCTGCAGAGCGTTTTTTGTTTCTGCTGCCATCAGGTGGGATTTTCTTCTCTCCTTATTAAACCCCCCTGTGTTGTCCTCACAGGTGGCACTACAGCAATCCATACACAAATAGAAATAGAAAACAAATGCTTTTGGCCAGGCATGCTGTCATTTCTGGGTCTCCAGAGCTCAGAATCTTTTGGGGTCTCCACTCCCTATGAGGCAGCTCAGAGCACCAAGGAGCATCACAGCTGTGCCTGACTGAGCACACGTGCCCTTCTAGGAAACCTCAGCTCCCCACCTCGCTGGTTCCTGCCAACAATGTCATCTCACTCCCCTGGCCTCCCGTTGTGCCCCAGGAGTGACAATGACATGGCAATCAATGGCAATGATCTCCCAAGTAGCCTGGCTGATAAACATGCTCTCGAAGCTGCTACAAGCATGTCTGAGCTGCTCATTCTGAATAAATTGGGGTTGGTGTACACACTGTGAGTTGTGTGTACTTCAAATTTATCTGCTCAGTTCCTGGTGCTTCCAAACTCTGGCTGCTGTGGTGAAAATAGGAACACTGATGAGCTCCCTTAAGAGTGGCCAGGGCATGCTGGTGGGATGAGAGGGACCCAGCCAAGCACCCATCTCTGCAGCCACTCACCACTGCACCTCTGCTCCCTGCAGACCAAAGAACTGATACCTGTGTGCTCCTTAGCTGGGCTGCCAGGCTGCTTACATAGACAGCAAAGCTCTGATCCCAAGTGATCCACAGGCTGGGACAACAGCCACTGCCAGCAGTGAGAGAGGGGCTTTGAAGATGAGCTGGACTTGGGCTGTGACCCAGTGGGTGATGCTCAGGGCCAGGCACTGCACCACTTTAGCCCCATTGGGATGGATGTTTTGCAGTTTGCTTTGTGTGTGTGTGGTTGGTGTCTTGTGCCTAACCCACTGCTGGTAGCTTTACATAAAAACATGGTGTTTGCACAAGCAAAGCCCAGGCTCCCTGCCCCCCATCCCCCAGAGGCTCCCCAGCAGGTATCCATCATTGCCTTTGTTTGGTTGGCTTAATTGAGCTTGCTATTTATAGCTGATTATTGGAACCAGGTCGAACTCATCTCAGTGTGGTTTCCATAAGGAGACAGGCGGTGAGGAACTCTGAGTCCCTCTGCCTGTCCCGGGCGCTGTGTATAAACACAGTGGTGATGGAAAATGGGGGGATGTACACAGAAGAGTTGCACACCTGCAGGACCCCCCCACTCCTCTGCTCAGCACCATCACTGCCCCACACCTGCCAATCCCCACAAGCCCCAGGGCAGCCTGGGAGGTGAAGCCTCCTTTCATTCTGCAGGAAATACACATCCACCTTTTGATCCCCAAAGTGGCTGCCCAGAGGGATTGCTGTGAAGTCCTCGGGATGTGAGGGAGCTGCATGGTTGTGCTCCCAGTAGGATAACGAATGGCCACAGACAGCAGCTCTGGCTGGGTCTCCGTGTACTTCAGCTGCCGTTTAACACAATCGTTTTCTTTACTGGCTATAAATATGTTGGAATACTCTGACCTCGTGAGCCAGCATTATTCTTGGAGGCAGAATTATTTCTTGCTCTGTGGCTCATCAGTTAGTGTTGGCCTTGAAGCTGCCTGGCCCTGACAAGCACGTGAAGCCCGATTTTACACAGCAAATGAGATACTCACAGCAGGCCTTGGGGAAGGCAGGGCAACAGGGTGGAGCACCCTACCCGTGCCAGCCCTCACCAGTGCTCTCCAGGTGGTTATCCAGGTGCTCACAGTGCTGCAACCAGAATGCTCGAGTGGGCAGTCAAGGTCCCAAAATCCATGGAGCTCGTCCTCCCACATGCAGCACCCCTGACACCACGTGGCATTGCCCATCCCTGTATCCCTGTGGAGGCTGGAGCATCTCTTCCCATGGTTGCAGCTCATCCAGAGCAGGTGACAACCCGCCTCACGTCCGCTGCCTGCTCCTGCCCACATCAGCACTGTGCTCTCCCTCCATCCGCAGCAATTTGCTTGCATGAATAATTAAGGCTACAGTCTCCCATGACTTGCTCCTTGTATTCACTGCTAATCCCAGCATTTTGTCAAAAACCTGTTTCTTATTAATGGCTTGTTTTACAGTTGCTCTCAGCTGGTCACTTATTAGCAAACCCATTCCTGCTCTGCTGTTCTGCTGGCAGTGACCTTGGCCCTTCACCCCTCTCTGCTACTCTTCCCCATGAAATCCCAGTGCTGGAGCAGTGCTAGAGCAGAAAGAATTTACTGGTTAAATAATTTATCTAGATTCAGTACAGAAAGTCTTTTGAGGAGATTCATCAGCTAATAAAGAAAATTGATTCTGGATGCCAAAGTCAATATGGGGTTAGAGAAATGCTGCCACTTGCCATGGGCTCCCTTCCAGAATCCTCTGCTGCCACATCTGGCTCGTTCTCCATACGCCTCCCTGGCACTGCCACCTCTCCCAGTTTGGATCAGGTCTGCCTGCCCACCCACCAACCCTAGAGAAACCTTTTTTGAAACCCTGTGCAAGCTGGCAGGCAAACACAACGAAATTTAAGGAATGGAAGCATCCAGAAAATGCTCAGATTGGCCTACAGCAAGCGAGGTGGGAGTTAGTGCTGGGCCTGGGATCTGCAGGATGGAGACCCAGCACTTTTGGAGCAGCCCATGGAAGATCAAAAATAACCAAAGGAAAGCATGGAGTGAATTTGGCAGCAGCTTGTGCCCATATGGCTGGTTTGTACTTTGTGTGTGTGTCTGTCCATATGTTGCACGAATGTGTGTTTGTTCGCCCCCGTGCACTTTGCACGCCAGTGCCAGCCTCAGCCCCAGCAAAATCCTCTTGTAGCAGACTGAGGAGCTTTAGGAATGCTCTCCTTCCCTCGGCTGCTCCTCAGAGCCATTTATCCAAATGTCTGTGACCATCAGGGACATTTCCAGCCATCTTTTCCCTGCCATGACCTTTGCCCTCCATGAACTCTCCCCGTGAAGCCTGGGCTGCGCAGGCAGCACCTGGGGGGCTTGGTCAGTGAATTTGCCGCAAGCTGGGTGAGGTTTGCGGAGAAGGAGCTGCTCTTGCTGCCTTCAGTGCCTCTGCTGGAGCTGTGTTCCAATCAATAATTCAGGTGCCCTCGCAGCGGCCACCAGCAGATCCCTCCCTGTCTGCTTAATGGGAAATCATGTTCTGGTGCTGAGCAGGCAGCTGCAACCCAGAGAGATTGCTGGCATTCTCCCACAGCCAGGAAAGCCTGTGTTGCTCTGCCCCCCCAGCAGGGTGGGCAGCCAGGAGTGGTACCACCCTCTGACACCGGTGAGACCAGACCCGAGGGTGAAGCTGACTGTGGAACAGGGAATGTTCCCATGGCATTGCAATCACTACAGCCAAATGGGCCCCTCCAGGTTCCAAGCCCACCCTCCAAACATGATTTGAGCTGAAAATTCAGACTCATTTCCTGGTACACATCATTCAAGCGAGGTGGAACAATCAATGGGAGATATCATCTGCAGTTTGCCTCTCCAGCCAAAAGCATCTCATCTGTGAACACAAAGTCATTAGGAGTGTGATTAATGGGGTCTGAAGGCAGGAGCTGGGGCAGGGAAGCTGTCTGTGATCTCTGCCCAGAGCAAGGGGTGCCCAACAGCACGGCCACCTCTCCCAAATCCCAACATCAAGCTTTCTGGAGGGGCCAGTGCAGGGCTAATGAACCTGCACCTCATCAGCTGCCTCAGAGTGACGGAATGCCTTGGTTTCCCAGCAGCTTTTCCTTTGCTTAAGAGAAGGATGAAATTTTGCAGTGACTGAAGCTGAGGGGAATATCCAGTCCCCTCCTCAGCAGGATAAGTGACTCAAGAACTAAAGATACAAACAATGACCAAAACCAGTCTAGAGGAACAGAAGCCCTTGTGGGAGGACACAAAGAGAGGAGAGTTGACCACAGTGACCAGGTGGCAGATGAAGGGCTCTGCCCAAGGACAGAGTAAGAGCCAGAGGTTTCCCTGTAAAGAGGAGAGGTCCATCCTCCACCTGCTGCCCTGGGGCTTGGTGGGACTCAGCAGTGCTGAGCCACAAGAGCAGCCAGCAAGGATGGGCAAGGTCAGGCAGGATTAGGGAAGCAAAAAGCCATGAAGATTTTAGGAAGATGGTTCAAAGAGTGAGGGAATTAATTCTGGAGGTGCCATGGAAATGATGGCCCATAAAGTTAATGAGATATTGCCAAAGAAAGGGTAAACAATTAGGACTATTAGCTGCAAAGATAAACCAAGACCTATTGCCCTCAGAAACACTGAAACTAATTAAATTGAAAATTACAACATGGGAGTACAAAAACAAAAGCAAATAAATTGAGAGAAAGAATTAACTGGCTTAATATCATGATGATAATATTATTAGTAAGAGGAAGTGGGGATTGTATGATTAAAGCTGTTTATTCTCAGGCTCTTTCTCTGGAAGCAGGCAGTGAGGGACACAGGGCAGGCAGGAGGGTCCTGCTGCTCTGGGGGTGAGTGGGGGTCCTGCCCCAGTGCTGTGACCCCTTGTGAAGGAGAATTGCTCATCCTGGTGCCCTCACCAGTGCCGTGCCCATGCTGTCCCTGCTGTGCCAGGCAGGAGGTCAGGCTCATCTGCCCACAGACCTTCCCATGCCCTGGTAAGGAGAGCCCTCCAGGAGAGTCATTATCACTCCAATTACTGGTTCTGTTTAAAGGGATTAGAGCCAAATTAACTTTGCAGTTTGCCACCCAGAAATAATCCTGTTTTAAGTGGACATATTCTCTTGTAATGTCCAAGGAGATGATGAATGGGCGAGGTGATGCTGGAGTGGATTCCCTGCAGTGAAGGGGCTGCTGGCCCTTCCTCGAGGGCACCTCTGGAGTGAACAAAACTCATTTCCTCAGAGCTGGTGAGGTGGGAGCTGATGCATTGGCGATGGTTACAGCAACATCCCAGCAGGAATGACAGGTTGAGGAAGAAAATGCAGGCTGGAAATAATAGGAGGACACTTTGGGCAGAACTTTGTGCACCTTGGAGAGAAAGGCGAAAAGAGGAAGCCACAGCCAGCCCTGTCCCAGTTCGGACTGCTGCAAGACTCCAGCTGATAAAACAGCCTTCATACCTCTTTTGTGCTTTTGCCCATTTCAGTAAAGTGATCTGTCAAAACCGAGGCTCGGGTATGTGTGGCTTTTCTGGAAAAGGATGTCTCCTCCCTTCCCAGGTTTGGGAGACTCAGCACAGGCTTTAAAGCTGCACACAGGGCTGCTGAGGCCCTCACTCGCTTTCAAAGCATGGAAACAAAGCCAAGAAAAAGGCAGCCAAGACACTGGGAATTAGGAGAAAGCTGAGAAGCAAGTGAAGGCAGAAAGAGGCAAGTTTATGGCGTGGTTCCATCCGAACCCTCCACGGGTGCCCTAGAGCCACAATGGTGTTGGCAGAGTCGCTGCTGCTCGTGCCCAGCTGGGCTGGGTGCAACATCTGCGGTGTTTGCGATCCGGGGAGTGAGCGAGGGGCCTCTTTTTATGGTCGTTTCATTATAATGCTTAATTTCTTCTGCTGAAGCAATTACCTTCTCCGTGAGGAAAGCAATATCACTTTCAGGCGTATGGCTGTTATTGCCATCCTCCAGCTCCGCCGCTGCCAGCGTTTCCGCCGCCGGTGGAATAGCAATCGGGGTGGGATGCGGGAGCCAGCGGCCCGGGCTGCACCGGGACAGATAAGAGACTTGCAAAGAGGAAGATAACCCCATCCACTGGCCAAATATTTACCTGAGGGAGGTTGTGTATCGCATCCGAAGGACAGTCCACAAGGGCTGATCAAACATTATGTGACCTCCAGGAAAAAACAAAAGTGATAGCATGTACCTAGGCTGGTGATTTCATGGTCTGTTTTCATCACCAAGTTCTCTATTTGTTGAGGAAACTGGAGCATTCTGCATTGTTTGAGTTCTGATTATTATTTCTTACACCATCTTCAATTAACAAAAGGAATTAGCACCAATACATGTAATTTTCTATTTTCATAGGCTAAAAAAAATGTTACTTCTTCATCCAGTTAAATGAATATGGGAGGAAGTCCAGTATTTTTTTCTAGCCAGGCCCACTCTGGACAGGTGTTGGAGGGGTGTGACTACAAACCATCTCACCCCATTCAGTGTGATACAGCCATCAAACAGGAGTTTGTTGGGAAGATTACCTGACTTAACGATGTTTCCCCTCTTATTGAAAGTAGCATATCAAGGGTTATAGTGCTGGGTTAGAAACTGTGAAGACAAAGGAAAGGATTGCCTGGTTCCATGTCAGAATACCTCCACAGGAAGCAGCTGGAAAGGTGCTAAGCAGGACCAGCACCACACAGCATCCATGGGGACACGGCCCAGTGAGAGCCACGGGTCTGGCTGTGACTGCACAGTGAGAGCACTTGGGAGGAGGTGACAGAGAAGTGATGGCCACTGTGGGGACAGCATTGGGCAGGGATCGTCCTGGCATTGTCTTCTGAGGGATGAAGGGAATTTATTGTGGCAATCACAGCCGGGTGGGACAGTGATGACTCCGCTGGGCACCACACAGGGCATGAGCTGGGCAGGACGGGGATGCTCACAAACGGGCAGTGGGATGGCCTCAAAGCCGGTGTGTCACTGCAGCTCTCCAGGGTGTCGTGACATCGGCAGGGCCCAGCGGCACCGGGAGCTGTGGAGGAGATCTCTGAGGACACAAGGTGTGATAGATGCTGCCCATCAAGAGGCAGCCAGAGCTGAGCCCCGCTTGCCATCCAGTTGTCTGCTTTTAATGGATATAAATGGTTATCTTTAGCGCTGAAAAAGCTGAATAGATACAAATATTACTGATAGCATGTGGGTGCACTGGGCCTCATTATCCTTGGGTAATCGAGGTTATGTGGAGCTCTTCTCCTGTATCTGTCACTGTCTCTCTCAGCAATGTGCTGAAGCAGGGAAACCTTGAGGACAAATTGCCCAGGGAGCTGGGGAAGGGCTGGGACCCAGATCCTCACTGGGCATCAGCCTCCCATTGTCATGCCACACAGCCCCAGGCAGCCTCTGCTGGTACATGGCTTCAATTCAACCCCTGCAAGCAGTCGAATATTTGGTAACTTCTGTTTCTCTTGGTCTTCATGAGTCACTGGTGAGAAGCCAGTGATGTTATCAGATGGAGCCACAGTTATTCCCGAATTTCTGCAGGAAATTGTGAACCATACTGCATGCACAGGATTGGTGACACAGGAGAGCACCTTTTCCTCCCCCAGAACCCATGAGCTGCCCTTTGCGCCGTGTAAATGCCACTCTGCAGAGCTACACCAACATCCTTTCTGCAAACAAACCCAGTTCTGAGGCTGCCCTTGGCAGGGAGTTTTGAGGGGTTTCTCAGCCTGGTGAAGCTGGGGAATCCCACAAGCCACACACAGCTCTTCCCACTCTTGATGGGAGTTATCTCACAGTGCACGTTGTGTGTTTTACAGCGGAATCTGTAATACAACATTTGCAAGCGCTGAACACTGAGCGCTCACGCTGAGAGGTGCCTTCCTGCAGGTATTGCTACTAATGAAGCTGAGGCCATAAAATATTCCTGGAAAGTGCTTACAAAAGGCTTTCAGATATGTCAAATGATGTTTTTCATGTTATCTCAAATTTCCTTTCTGTTTCTAAGGAACACTCAGACTTTCAGCTCCTCCCCACCCTTCCCCCCCAGTTCAGAGGAGGAGGAGGGAGGTGTGCTGTGTGCATAATCACAGAGCTCCTTACCCAAACCTCTCAGAAAATACTGAGCTGCATCTTGGCACTGAAACACTCAAACAGACTCATAAAGGTCTGACTCTGTTTACTTCTTGATTAAAAGGGGGAAAAAAAGCCAAGTGTCAAATGCTTCTCCTCCCTTTGGCTCGTTGGCTGAGGAGAGGAACAGGCCACAGAGGCCACATCATATCCTCACCCAGCTGTGCCATCCCTGGCAGGACCCAGCAATTCTGTGTGTGCCCAGACCCATCGCTGATTCTTCTCCCATCATTTCCAGTCTATTCAAGTGACCACCAAAACCTGCTTCTCAACAGAAGAGCAATGCCATTGTGGAGCTGATCCAAGGCCATCTCCTTGACTCCCTTTTTACCATAGGCAGGAAACCCATTAATATGATGAAAATGACCTCAAATTGCTATTGCTGGTTTATTTAATCTGGCCAGGCTCCTTTCAATGCTCAACCACCATCAGCAAAGACAAATTGCCTGTCTGATGTTGAAAGGTTTTGGGATGTAGGACAGCATTGATTTTGTGTGTCTGAAAAGGTGACGCTCCCTGGGCTTGCAGGGAGCGGGAGCTTGGTGACAAAGATCTGCTGGTGCTGATCGTCCCACTGATCCCATGTGTGCCGCTGCCACACACAGCTAGTGGCCAGCGGGCACTGTGGAAAACTCAGGGAACAGAGTGGGAAGGGGAGGTGAAGTGATGAGGAGGAAGAAAAGCACCAGGTCCCTGGGCTCTCTGCTGTTACTCACCTCACTGCCCACCCTGCAGCTCTGCCAGGGGTTGGCTGGGACCCAGCGTGGCACCATGAGCCTCTCTGTGCCCGCTGCTCCTCCAGGCAGCCAAAAAGCCACCACTGACTCCTTCAGGATGAGTGGAGCAGATGGAGCACTTTGCCTCTCACTGGGAAGCGTTACTGCCGGTCATTGACTCAACAGGGATAAGCATTCCCAGGTCCAGGCAGTTACTGAGCCTGGAGGGCAGCCGGGTCCCCGCAGAGCTGGGCTGGCACTGCAGCCACCTCCTGCTCTCCCAGTGCCACCATGGAAACAGGTGGGAAAGCCTCCACCACTGCCAGGGAGTCACTGGGGCCACCAGCCTCCAAGAGAGCCAAAATTGCCCTCCAGGACTACCTGTCCCTTCTGAGAGCCCCTAAGCTGGTGGTGCAGGGCTGAGCACCCCGGCTGCCCCTCCGCAATCATGTGCCTCTAAAACCAGGGCAGTTCCCCACCTGATATAGCCTACATGCAAAATAAAACTGATTCCTTGTTCCTGCTTCCTCCCACAAATTCCTAGGAATAGCCCTCAAAGGGGACGCTCCAAAGAAAGGAGCGATTAATTCTCGGTGGCACATTTAAACACCGTTTTTATTACAATTCAGCCTTTCACGCACTTTGCCCTTTTCCAATTCATTCTTGCTCTTTTGAGGTGGAACGAGGCTGATGTTTTGCAGCTCCTGTTTTCAAGGGGAGTTTTTAACTCCTGGTTTGCTGTTGTGGCTGTGCCAGGGATGAGAGCCTTTCCCAGAGGATGCACCTGGGATGCTCCTGGGGAGCAGTGGGTGCTCCGCTCTCCCAGCACGGGCATGATGCAGATGCAGTGGGATTCAGTGGGGTACAGTGGGGTGCAGTGGGGTACAGTGGGGGGCAGTGGGGCTCAGTGGGGGGCAGTGGGGCTCAGTGGGGCACAGCCGAGCCTCCAGTCCCCCGGTTCCACCATGCAGTGCTCGTGCCGTGGTGTTTTACAACACACAGCAACAAAACCTGAAATGTACTGGAAATAATTCTACTATCAAATGCATTCAGCTCTGTTTGTTTGCTTTTAAATTAACATTGGGGATGAAATGATTCACTGAACTACAAAGAGATTCCTCGACTTGACAAGAATCGCAGGCAGGATTCCTTCCACTTTCAGTTATCACAGGAAAAAACATTTCAACATCTTGTCTGCTCAGTGCAAGAAAAACAGTTTTGTGCTCTGTACCTGGGAAACAAGGAGCTTATCAAAACAATCTCCAGCATCAGAGGGACGAGATGGCAGAGCCTGCAGTGAGGCACCTTTTCTCTCACTGTGAACAGCCCTGCTGTGAGGAAGGACAGGGCTCTGAGCAGCTCAGGGCCACTTTCATGGGCAGCTGCTGCCTGTGACAAAGGGGATGGATCCCGCAGGAGCCAGAGCAGGAGGAGCAGCCACTCTGAGAGGATGCTCAGGGCCAGTGCTGCAGCCTGGACCCACAGAAATGGGGAAAAGGGAATGTTTCTCAGAGAAGGAGGGAAGTGTCCCAGAGATACAGGGAGAGGACAAGCAGCAGGCTCTGTGCTCCCATCACCCCATGCCCTGCATGTAGATCTTTGGAGGTCACTGATCCCTCTGCACTGTGCACATCCTCTCAGCCTGAGCAAAACTGGATGGACTCAATGATCCTAAGAGGTCTTTTCCAACTTAAATGTTTCTCTGGTTCTAAGAAAAGCTTCTCCCTGCTCCCTGTCTCCTGCCTGGATGAGGATCCTGCCTGCAACCACAGCAGGGCATTCCAGGCTCCTGCAGCAGCCGCTTGAGGTAACGATTAGGAGCCACAGCACAGCAAGCATGGGTGGATAAGCCAGACTAGTCAAAGAGCACATAAGCTGGGAGTCATAATTAGACAGGTCTAACGGGGACAGGGGGACAGAAGCCACGACCTTGAACATATCAGGGAAGAGGACTGATAACAAGGAGGCAAAAGGGCTGGGGGCAGCTTTACCTGTTCTGAAAAGTGGTTTAAACTGCCTTGAACAGCTTCATTGCCAAGAAGTTTTGGAGGATGTGCTGACAAACTCTAGCAGAGATGAGTGAGTGAGGAGCACAGCGGGCTGGCAGCAAGGCCACTCTCTGCTGCACCCACCCCCAGTCCTCCTCAGGCTGCTCCTGCCACCAGCCAGGGATGGACACTCAGATCCCAAACAGTTCCTGAGATGTCCCCATCAGCCTGCCAAGGAACAGGAGCATCCAACAGCTCCCTTTGCAGGGCTAGAGTCTGTGCAGCAAACATTTCTGGGTGGTTTAGGGCTGAGGAAAGATGTGTCATTCCAAAAAGAGACTGGAACGTTCTGCTTCTGGGAAAAGTAGATGGAAAGTGGATGTCAAAGAAATGCTGTGAGAAAGCATCATATAAAAAGTCATAAATTTCTAAATCATTTTAGTGAGCAAATTCCTTTAGTTTTGGTGCCTTGGGACCAAACACAAAGCAAAGAAGCCTAAGGAATGAAACATTTCTCTCCATGGCTGCCCCTAATGAAGAAAATTCCAATGTCCAGGTCTCCATCTGTGCAAGGACTTCCAAAAGTTCCCTGGCTTGGCAAGGCCTTTTTCACACCACACCAATACTTCTTCTGTGGGTGGGCTTTGGGGGAAAGCCAGAGTTTGGACAGATGCTGAGGCATACGGAAGCATAGACTTAGGTCGGGTTTTATTTCTTTTTAATCAAGATGGTTTGCTAATTCCGGTTTGAAAGCTTCCGACTTTTCCAGAGTCAGCAAGGTCACCTGACAATCAGGCTCCCTGGCTTCATCAGGGCCCTTCCACCCACTTAATGAAAACAAATGCTGCTGGGACAAGGGCCATCCTTCTTTCTGTCTTCTGGGGCTTTGAGAATGGGCTTGCTTGAGGCTTCTGTTTATAGATGTTGTGTTAACAAATGAGCCAAGTGATATTCTGGCTGCTCCCAGGTACATCTAATTCCCAAACTATAATGGAGCTGTTCCTGGTCCTGGGTCACTAATGCTGATGGTGTCAGCCTCTGTGTCTGGTCCTGGGCACATGAAATTCACATTCTTCTGACAAGGTGCAAAGTAAAACCCCTTGGAAGCCATTTCCCACAGCAGGTTTTTAAAGGGGCAGAAGAGAGGCTCAGGGACCAATTAATGATGGCTAATTGCCTCTTGCCTCCTTGCCCAGGTTCATGCCCTCAGGAGGAGGGAGCTGGCACTGCCCGGTGGTGGCTGAGCTGTTGGGGGGGTGGGTTAATCCCCTTTTATGAAGTTTGAGATCCCAGCTTTGTAGTAAATCCAGTGTTTCAGGAGGTGAAATGCCACTGCCTTTTAAAAGCAGCGTTAAACCTCCCTAGACAGGTCATGGCAGGTCCTGGCGGGAGAAAAGCCCAGAGAAGCCAGGCAGCAGGAGGGGATGTTTGTGCCATAAGGCAGTCCTGAGGCCGTGCAGGGAAGCAAACATGACCTAATGGGGATCAGTTGGTTTGCAGCAGGACCTTGGCTGCAGCACATTCTATTTCCAGCAGCATCGAGCTTCCCTCACTTCTGAGGGCCTCCAGCCTGTAGGATGTCTTTTTTCCCCTCAGTATTCAAGTGCTGGCACAGTCTCTGGCTGCTGGCCCTGCGGGTACCGGGGGATGAATGAGGGCAGTTGGAACACAAGGGAAATAACAGCTTACTTTTATTGTGAGATAAAGAAATGGAGACAAGGCGGGAGTGGAGAAGGGCTTAAATAAAACTGTGCATCTCAGGCTGGAGGCAGTGGAAAGCAGCAGGGAAGAGGCAGGAGATGCCATAGGCATCTCCAGGCTGGTGAACAGTTCCTACCCATCTGTCTGTCTGTCTGTCTGTCTGCAGCCTTAGCCCATGCTGCCAGCACCTCAAAGCCTCTGGCACTGACTCCAGGAGCAAGTGGGCATCCTTTTGGAGGCAAACATGAGGAACCTGAGCCCCCTGTCCTGCCCTGTCCTCCCCACTGCTTTCCTTCCCTCATTGCTGCTCCCCTGGGGGAAAAAAAGAAAAAAGAAAAAAAAGAAAAAAAAAAAAAAAAAAGAAAGAAAAAAAGTAAAAAAAAAAGTGTTAAGTGCTTTGTTTGTGGAATAGCCCTAATATTTAGGCTCTTCTCCTAAACTCATTTCATTTGTTATTCTCCTGGGAGTGTTTCCTCTCTGCGCTGAAATCAGCAAGTGTATCCAGCAGCAGGAGCAGGGTGGATGAGGAACAGGAGGACATGCAGAGCTTTTCCCTGGCTGTTCTGGCTCCCCAGAGCCCTGCAGAGGGTGGGATGTTGGCTGTCACCTCTCCATCCACCCTGCCCAGCGGGTGCAGGGGCAGAGGAGCCCAGGAGCCTCGTGGGATGGTCAGGATGCTGCTGGAACAGCTGGTGCCTGGGAGTGCTCTGGGGAGAGCAGTGGGGGACTGAGGAGAAGCCGTGTTCTTCTGCCAGAGGACAGTGCCAGCACAAGCAGTGATGCGCCAGGGGACATTGCCCACCCTGGGACCCAGGCAGGGCCACCCTCGCTGGCACAGGGAGCTGCTGGGGGGGCTGCAGTGCTGGGGTTTTACCCTTGAGCTCTTGTTTTTCTGTTGTTCTCTGGAGCAAGACACCTTCTCTTCCCACAAACAAAGCCATAAATCCTGGTGCAAGCAGGCTTCACAGGGAGAAAAAGTGAAGCTGGGATGACAGCGCCAGGGAGTTGTGTGAGGAGGTAAATTACTTGAAATATTGCTGAAAACTTCCATGCCGTAAATATAGTTCTGATCCCAGCTAATCAATCATCACAATTATTCTATAAATAAAGGAAAGGTTGGCTGTGTGGTACCAGACTTTTTTCCACAGGCCTCTGGAGCAAATTTGTTAGCATCTTAAAATAAACTATTTGCTCCAGGTAGTTTGTTTGTTCTCTCCATGCTGCACCATCCTCTCATTCATTTTTCATCACCTTAGGATTGGTCATTGGGAATCTTTTAGTGCTTTTTTCCCTGACTGGGTCTCGCAAAGGGATGCTGTGGGGAACAGGTTTAAAAAGCAGCCAGACAAAACACATGCAGACGGGTCTCAGCCCAGAGCTCTCCCCCCCAGCTCCTCCCAGTGCTCATGCTTAGGAAGCCTCTGTTTAATGTCTTTTCCACACGGCTATAAACTCACAACAGGCCATTTTTTCCCTTTTATAGATCAGCATTACTAATTTATTGGCAGTTTACTATTTGGAAATGTTCTCATATAAATTAATGGGAAGGTGATATTACACCTGAGTCCCTGGGGGAGGAGAAAGCCAAACAAACACACAGTCCCAGCGCTCAAGGAATGGCAGCATGTTAAATCACCCCTTTGCTCTGCAGAGGCCATTGTTCCAAGGGCAGAGCTGGGCTCTGGCTCCTCCAGGGTTCCCACAGACCCCATCCTGAGGTTCCAGGGCGCACAGGTTGGCATTCTCTGCTCTCCATATAATTTGCTTCTCTCCAGCTCCTAGGACCACCTGATCCTCCTTCCTAACTGTGCTTTCCATAGTGCTTTCCAGGTGTGCAGGCATCCCCAGCCACTTCACCAGGGATTTAATTACATGCCAGACGAAGAGGCACCCGGCTCAGACAGCTCCAGTCGCTGCTGTGAAGCATCAGCATCCAGTGCAAATCCGTGCAATTGTGTCAGTGAAATGGGATAAAACCGGTTAAACCCAGACAAATCGGTACTGGGGAGGGGGTGAGGAGACACACTACATGGTGGGGCAGGGGGAGGAGGAGGGAGATTTTCACAAGCATGAGCCATTATTAAAGAGTGATCCTCCATCTCATTCACTTCAGGAGCAAAAATGGAAGTTTTCTGCCCCAGTAAGATATCTCCTGTTTGATAGAAGTTTTCCCAGTCCCAGGCGCATCCCACTGCAAGATCAGAGCTGGAGAAGGGCTGAGCTCTGCGGCTGCTGGGGTGTCCTGCAGTGTCCCACACACAGGGCAGGACGCAAAGCCACTCAGCTGAAGGGGAACACCGTGTTCACTGACACGCTCCTTTTATTTTATCAAACTATTGCTATTTATGAGGGAAGCTTATTGAGTTAAATCACTTCTCCTGCAGTAATATAAAAATGCTGCAACTCGGGAATGCTGACAGGCGGGAGAGCCAGGCTCACTTTTCTTGCTGAGCAGACGAGGAACAGGAATGATTATTTTGTATCGCTTTACAAAAGAGACCTTCTTGTAATATACCTGCTGTGCATTGATAAATAGCACCAGCAGATAATAAGGGCCTTGGGCAAGGAGCAAGGAAGAAAAAAGGCTTTCCAGCATGTGAACACAAATGCTTTAAATGTGAACTAAATTGGCCTGATCATTCCTCAGATTTGCAGAATTAAACCGTGCCCAATTGTCAGCATCACTGAGATTGATGAGACAAATACAGCCAAAGCAAAGGGAATCTATAACAGCCCTGCTAGAGATGCTTGCAGGGTTTAAGAGCCACACACTGTTCATGAAACCCAGTGCTATAATTTCATCCCCCTCCAAGCCACCTCCCAGCAATGGGGAGCTGGGAAAGTTCATCAGCCAGGAGGGCAGGATGAGGACACTGGTGCTGGGGCTGGAGATAAGCTGAGATCAGTGTCAGACCTCTGCTCTTACAAAAACCTCTTTGCATGGGAACTGCAGGGCTCAACCTGTGGGTACTGTGCACCCCATCGAGGTGAAACCCCAAAATTCAGCACAGATAAGGGTCCTAGGAGGCAGGATAGGTTTCTTTACTTCAGCCTGTGTAGCACACCAGGAGGGGATTAGTTTTCCTTTCCCTGTGATAGCTCCTCTCCTTCACAGGGCAAAGGAAACCTTTGCTTCAGCTTCACTTCTCCAGGCTGTTAACATCTCCCAGCCGGCAGCCACTGTGAAGGAGAGATGCCTCGCTCCAACTTGCAGCAGCTCAATGGAAAACCTGGGGAAACCATGGCAATGCTGAGGCCAGTGTCACCCTTCTAATGACGCCAAGGATTTTTCAGCAGAGGTAACAAAGGCAGGTACCTCTCCTGCTGGTGAAAGCACCGCTCCCAGGTTCCTGCAAGTGCTGTTTCTTAGGCACCTGTTTTTGACCCCAGACAGTGCTCCCGGTCTCTCCATCCCCTCTCTCATCCTCCTAGGCTCTCCAGACCGTGCTTGGCCCCCCTGGGCTCTCAATTCCCTGCCTGACAACCCTGGCTCTGCAGCTCACGTGCCAGAGATGAATCCAGCCTAGCACTGCCTGTGTCTCTATCAAAATAAAAGGTACCCGAGGACAGTGTGCAGGGTGGGCAGGTGGATTCCTGCTGCCTGTGCTGAAGGTGATTAGGATGCTCACTCATCTGTCCTCGGGGTCTTGATTCAGCCAAGGCTTTGCAGCCTGGCCAAGGAAGCCAGTGAGTGACAGATGACTGATTTGAGCTCATTCCTATCAGCCCTCACTCCTATCAGCTCACATCACCCATGCTGGAAGAGTGGCAGAGCCTGAATAGTTCCATCAACACAGTCCTGGACCTGCCTTCAGGATTCTTGTACCTGGAGATATCTCACAGGAGGAGTGTGTCCGCACCCCACACACAGGCATGCTGAGGATCGTGGCATCCCACACTGCCCTCAGCTCAACCAGGGGCTCATAAATTTCTTAAGCCTGAGCTGGAAATAGGAGTGTAGGAGAACCTCAGGGCTGCTCCTGAATACCAAGAAGAGGAAGCACTGAGCTCCCTGCTCAGCTCCAAGGACAAAGCATTCCCCAGCTCCATTCCCATCCAGCAGCCTGTGGCTGGCTCCTAAGGGACCTGCAGGCAGTTAAGGGTGAGGACCAGAACCTGGGCAAGCTCTGGGGCTGTCAGAGCCAGAGCTTTTGGGGATTCGGCTCACTCTGGGGCTGGAGGAGGGGGATGCAGGGGCAGGCATGTTCCCTGCTGTCATTAGGTCCCAAGGCTTTAGCGCAGTTCTGCTGCCGGGCTGCTAAGTCAGGGCTTCACGCTTTCTAATTTTTTCTTTTGTCTTGCATACACACACGAGACAGATTTTGCTTCCACAAGGGATATTTATAGGACATATGTTGGAGCTTGAAGAAGCTGATTAGCGATGTTTAGCTTGAAAAGGAAAGAAACTGCATGAGAGCAGCCTGGCCAGACAATTACTACACAAGATGTGAGTTTTGGGGAGCAGCTCTGTGAGAGACTCAAATGTTGAAGGTTATTGACTTAAACAATGCACCATTTTCAAAGCATCAGGTGCCAGGTTTGCAGCCCACAGCCGAAAGGGAAGAAGGGAAGGTTTTGGGAGTGTGGTAGCTAAACTTCTGATATGCATTAAGAGCAGCCCAGGTTCAGAGGGGGTCACCACAGGATGATGACCACGCCAAACCAATCTTTGTTTGGCAACAAGCTGGGTTTGGAGCCAGAAAAAGGAAAAGGCTGGTAAGAAGCAGATCCTACGAGGTGTGATAATGTTTTTTTTATCAGGGTAATGTCCTCCCTTGCATGAGGCTCAGGTGTAGAATTCTGCCTCCCCAGGGGAAGTATCAGGATATCCACACATAGGCCTGAGGGTCTTCATTCCTACTCTGGGGGCTTAGCTACAGGTGCATGAGAAGCAGCTGTTGTGTCTTAAAAAGAGAAATAAATCATCAAAGACCCCCAAAGTCCCCATTCCAAAGTCCCCCACAGACTCATTCCTGGGGTCTTCCACCAGAGGACTGCGCAAGACCCACAGTGTTGCAGCACTCAGCATAAAACTTCCATCGGGGGAGGTACCTGGGCATTCCCACCTGAACCTGAGCCTATATTAACACATTGAACTCTGGGATTTGTGGGCTTTCCCCATCCCCAGCAGATCAAGACTGAGACCACCCCTTCAAACAACAGACATCTAAACAGCAACAATCAAGTCTTGTCACTGGATCCCCAGGTGCTGAACCTTTCCACTATCTACTCTTATCCCTTCTTGCTCTCTCTTTCTTTTCCTTATATATTTTCTTAAGTGATATCTTTATGCTTTCATATTGCTATATTTTTATTAATGATAACCAAAACGGGTTCATATCCCCTTTCCATTGCAACCAAGTGTTTTAAAATAAACCTCTCATACATATATACATATAAAAACACTGGTCATTCAGTGTTATTTCACTCTGATTTGTCCCAAGGGGCCTGTTAACAAGAACCTCTATTGCCCCATTTTCAACTCCCTCCCTCCCTCACTGGGCCCCAGCCTGAGACCTCTGGGCTCCTGAAGCTGGGGATGTGAGGTGGGCTCTGCCTCCCCTCCTTGGGGAAGGACTCTGGGGACAGAGGCAGCACACCTCCCTGGAAAAGTGAGCTGTGGCTGGAGAGCCGGCTGACACCTCCAGGCAGGCAGTCCCCACAGCTGGGAGGCTCTGGGGGTTTGGATGACTCTTCTGGGCTTGCAGGATGGAATCCCATCCAGCTTTTCCCCATTTCAGCCCTCCCCTCCCACTCTCGTGCCTCTTTCCAGGGGTCCTTTGATTCTCTTTCAGGGAGTCCAGCATGCCAGGTAGGACCTCTGCCTTGCTAGTCGATCTTAGCCCATTAGAGGAGTTTGGGGCTGTGGGGGATGCTTTCTGAAGGGAATACGAGTCTCAAGAGAGCTGCTCAGTGTATAAAATCCCTGGGGTGACCTATTCCCTGTCAGCACTGGTCTGAAAAACGAAAGGACGATGCTACAAGGAGGCAGAAATTGCATTATACTCCTCTGTGCTTCACAAGCTCCAAGTAACACTTCTGCTTCTCCCGTATGAAAGGAAAATGGGTAATGACAACCTACTTCTACTGAAGAGACAATTTTCACTCCTCCTTGGCAAGTGTAGCTGGGGCAGCGTCTTTCTCTCCACTCAGAGGCAAATTAACAGATTTTGCACAGAACACGGTGGTGAAGTGCAGCACAGCTGGCAACGCTCCCCTGCTGTGGTTCACAGCACCCTTGGGGTGCCCACACCTGGCCCAGCTCAGGTGAACACACAAGGGCTCTTAGGGACAACCTGGGAAGTGCAGACCCGATTGCAGGGAAAAACCCTCTTTTCTCCCCGAACACAGGTCTGTGTGAGCATCTGTGCCCCACAGCACAGCAGCCAGCCCCAGTCAGCGCCTGCAGCTTTGCACCAGCATCAGGAACTTTATCGGAGCCATGACTGAGAAGAACAAGTTAGACAAATGAATTCGCTAATGACTTCCTTCCCTCCTACTTAAATGGGGGGATAATTCATGGTTCCCGCAGCGGGCTGCTCCATCGCCTGCCCGTGGCAGGCGGCCCCGGCAGCGCTGCTGAGGAGATGAGCGAGACAAAGGGGGCCAAGATTGCCGAGTGGCACCGCCCGCCTTTTCAAACACCACGAAAAAAGCTGTGCTGGCTGCTTTCGGGAGGCACAGTGAATGCTGCACGTGTGGCTGGGCCAGGGACAGGCAGGGCTCTCCGGAGGCCAGCAGTGATGCCCACACTCCGGCCAGGTATCTCCTTCCCTGTGAGCTTTCCGCTCCAAACCTCACAAACTAGCCCTGAACCCAAATAATTGCCTGCATTTAAAGCTTGGCCTGCACACCTGCTTTGATACTGTCGAAAACCTCAGCTCTCCTTTGATCTCTTTTGTTTCTGGAAGCTTCTGGCCAGTGATGATGCAATGTGGAATTGAAGCCAGAAGCTTGAGAAGAGGCTTAGGGCCAGAGGAAGGCTGATGATGAGGGCACGGGGCCTTTCCATGCTTGCAGTCACTTGTCTGACCAAGGTGTATAGACTATAACAGATATTTATAGCAAAAAAATTCAGAAGCTCATCCCGCACTGCCAGGCCCCAGATCCCCAGCATGGTCCTCCCTGCAATCGCCCACCAGCTCCACGCGTTTGGCACAAATGGGGAAATAATATTTTTTTAAGTGGGGCTGAGTTAAGAGGATTTGTTTGTGATACAAGATAGCTCTCATTAACGTTTGCTCGTTTGGGTTTATTTAAGCCTTAATTGATTGTCTTTTACTTAACTGCATTCCAGTATCTCTCTCAGCCTCTTAAGAGACAATCACACACTCTTCCCTTTTTCTCGCTCGGGATCTTTCATGTTAGTGAGCTGGGTTTAATGGCTGATAAAGTCCATGGGTTTGCAGTAAAGCTGAGCTTTCTCTTTCAAGTCCCTGCATATGCAGCCCCCAGAAAGGTGTGCCCAGGTGAACCCTGAGTTTTGTTACCTCTCTGTGCCGAAGCTGCCTTAATCAGCAGCTGTGAGCATTGTAATAATGGGATTTTTTGTAATGAACACCCTGGGGCTCGAGGCTCCTTCCTCCCCAGAGGCAGACTTGACAGAGTCACAGCCAGTCTGTAACTGGCCTTGCTCAGGAGGTGAGGAGGGGACAGTCGGCTTTGAGGCGCCACCAAAGGTGGGATTCACCCGTGGCTATGAGGGAACCAAGCCCTAACCACTCTGACAGGTGAGGATTGTGCTTAGTGAAAACCAAACACTGCCCGGCCATTATTTAGGTACTTTTGTAGGGTTGGTTCTGCCTGGGCTGGGGTGGGAGACATCTGTTCCCCAGCCAGCTGCCACCTCCTAGGACAAGCTGGTCCACAGTTCAGCCTCCAGCATTTCATCCTTCCCACATGAGGTTCCTTCTGACCAGGAATCCAGCTCTGAGGAACGTGGGGATTTGGATGCTGAACTACAGCACTTCTAGCAGCAGCTGGAGCCGATCCAGCAGGGGCACACAGGAGGAGCAGGGGCTGGCACAGTGTCCAAGGGACAGCGCTGACCTCCCATCCAGCTGCCCTGCTCATAGGAGGCTTCTTCCCTCTGAGGAGTAAGTTTCTCTGGAGGCAGAAAAGAAACCCGGTGAGTCAGAAAGGTAGCAGAGAGACTCATCTCTACACAAGCCTTGCTTTCTGCTGTGACTGTTCAGAGCCAAACAAGCCGTGGATACTGACATGCCCCTTCCTTGCAGGTGGTTTGTCCCTGTGAAGGGACGCCCGGCAGTGCTGGCTCTGTGCACAACGGCTCTGCTCCTCGCTTGTAGCCGGGAGCAGCTTTGAAGAATCTATCCCCAAATGCACACAAAAACTTATTTTATTGCAGCAACTGAACAGAAAGGCAGCTCGGCTTTTGAGAGACACACTTTTCTTACAGTACACCAGGAATAATGTCGCTCCTTACTGGCAGCACCCCCGGAAAGAGAGAAAACGCATCAGGCTCTGATGAAACACCTCCCAAAATAACCAGCGCCTCTCCCCGCACGCTCCCCTTTGTGCTCGGCTGTCTTTGGGCGAGCACGGAGCACGAAAGGCACTTCCAGCCGAAGGGAATTCGGTGGTGGCTGCGTATCTTTCGGTGCGGGGGCCCCAGGCGGCGGTGGCGGATCCGCGCTCCCGCTGGCCCGACATTGTACCTGCGGGCCAGCTGTGCAGACCGGGATGGAAACTCTCCCAGGGTTGGCTCGGGAGCAGGATGCCCGCTCCGGGAGCAGGATGCCCGCTCGGCCGGCTGGTGGAGCCCGCTGCAGAAGCAGCCGGGCCCGCTCCACCGGGCAGCGGGCCGGGGCTCCCGGGGGCTGCAGAACTGCGGGGTACCCCTCGCCCCGCCCGCAAAGCACGGATTGAACCCGCACTCCCCTGCTGCCCGCTGGGCAGGGACGGGCCGTACGGGACACCGGGGCTCCGCGCGGCGATACCGCGGAGCTGCTGGGCCAGTGCCCACCGGCGGAGCGGGGGCTTCGATCCCCGGGGCCGCCGACGAGCGGCTGCTCGCGGGGTCCGGGGAAAGAAGCTCTCCAGCGGGGGAAACGGCTGCCGGAGTCGGCGTCCCAGGGAGGGACGGGCCGTTCTCCGCCGGGGTCCCGGCACTGCCCGGCGATCCCCACGGAGACGGAGTCGGAACGGGGTCCGGGTGCCGAGCCGGGTCCACCCCCGCTCGGCCGCGGCGCGGAGGGGCCGCGCTCCGCCCCCGCCTCCGCCCCGCGCAACTTCCCCGCGCCGCGGCCCCCCGCCCCCGCCCCGCGGGTGCGCGCAGAGACGCGCGCACCCAGCCCCGCCGCGCCGAGCCGCGCCGAGCCGAGCCCCGCTGAACCGCACCGCGCCGAGCCCCGCTGAACCGCGCCGAGCCGCACCGAGCCGCGCATGGGGCGCGCAGCCTCCGCGGGAGCGCAGCTGCCCCGCCGGCGCTGAGGGGCCGGAGCACCGGAGCACAGAGCCCCGTCCTCGCCGCCGCCGCCGGGCATGCCCGCCCCGCCGGCCGCCGCCTGCCCCGCCGCTGAGCGCCGCCGCGGGCGCGGGGCGGCGCGCCCGGATGGAGCGCTGAGGCGCTGAGCCCCGCCGGGCCGGGCCGGGCCGAGACGTGACGATGTGGATGCGACGGCTCCCGGGAAGCAGGTAGGACCGGGGAGCGATGGCCCCGCGGGGCAGCGCTTGGGGCATCCCGCCGCCGGGCGCGCTCGGGGACCGGCGGAGTTAAACCATGAACTTGGAGCGGGGAGTGGGGAGAGGGCTGAGGAGCGGAGCGGGGTGCGGGATGGGGAGCGGAGCGGGGAGCGCGCGGTGCAGCCGCCGGCTGCCGGCGCCCGGGGAGGCGGCCGGTCCGCGCTCCGCGCGGTGCCGGGCTCCCCCCACCCGGTTCCCTCCGCCCCGCTCGCCCGCCCTGCCCAGGAGATGGATCCGCGGTCAGGGTCCCCTCGCCGGCTGCTCGCTCCCCCCTGGACGCCCCGGCGGGGGCCGCTCGGGGGAAGGGGCTGGGGGGGCGTCAGGGACGCGGGCAGATGGATGGATAGACGGATGGATGAATGGATGGACGGATAGATGGATGGATGTGTTTGGGAGATTAATCGAGAATTGCAAAGCAGAGGAGACGGAGGCAAAGTGTTACGTAACACATTTTCATTACCGCTGCGAAGTCATCTGAGCCGAAATCTTGTTATTTCCATGGTGCTGTGGCTGGAGAGCCCTGGCCCCGGCCCCTGCCTGTGTGCAGCCCCGGAGCAGAGTGTTACCTGGGTTTCAGTGGTTTGAGCCCATCTCAGTGGAATCGAGTGAAAGCAGCAGTGGGTAAAACAAGTGAGACCCTAAGGAGAAGTGAAATCCACGATCTGTTTCGTTCTCCCCGACCCGGTTTTGTATTTGGAAAGTCCTGGGTTTGAGCGGTGGTGTTGGGCAGGGGTCAGACCTAAACGTCCCTCCAACCGAGCGGGACGGTGGTTCCGGCGCATCACCTGCTGCTGGGGAGAGGGGTCCCAAGGCGAGGAGTCCCGAGCGGCCACCCCACTCCCGCAGCTCGCAGCGGGCCCTGTGGCTGCTCCCCGGGGAGCAGGACTGGGTGGGCAGGGGAGCTGCGGGGTGAGCGGATGGGTGGGTGCAGCCCCCACCGCCAGCCCTACCCCACGCAGCACCTCGGGGAGCCCATCAACCCGCGCCGCCCCCCGCGTCCTGCGCTCTGGCAGAACATGGCTGCAGCTTGGGGGCACGGAGGGAGGCGGGCACGGCCCCCCGAAACCACGGACAGCGAGTGGTGATGCGAGGAGCCTTTGTCCGCCCCCCGTGGGAATCGCTGCAGGCTTTGTCCCTCTGCCCGGGCTGTGGATGGAGTCCTGAAGGGTGAAACCTGAACTGAGGTTTTGTCTGTGCTGAGCAGCTGGGGGAGGCCCTTGGCCTCTCTGTTACACTCCCGCGCCGCGCCGCAGATTCCAGAGGCACGTGGCGAGCCGGCTTCCAATGCCCCCCGTCCTTGTCCCGTGCCTCTGAGTGCTGCACCCCGACAGCCCGGGCACACGAGCACCTTCACGCTGCTGCTGGAGATGTCTGTCCATCCTTCAGCCGAGGATGCGCTGCTGCGTGTGGGAAGGACAGAGTCTGTGGTGATGTAGTGACCTTAGGAATTCCTCCCGGTGAAAGCACCTGAGGGTTTTCTCAGGGTGCCACGCGTTTGGATTTATTTCGTGTCAGGTGAAAAGCCCAGTGGAACTGGAGGGCCGTTTCCCAAGGCTGGCGCGGCAGAAGGCTGTAATGCTGGGAACAGAGGACGCCCTCTGCTTTGTTATTTTTGAGGAGAGTTTAGCAATGGAAACAGGAGCCCTCTGCTTGCTTCCCTCCTCGATTCATTCGCCTTGTGAATTTCTGTGCTGTGCATCCTGGATCCCCAGCACCAGGCTGTCCTTTCTGCCACCTCATCAGCTGCCAGTCCCTCCGTGTTTTATTTTTAATAAGAGATAACTTTACTGCTAACCTTGCCTGCTGCTCTCCCTTCTCTCTTACTCTAATTGCTTCTGGCTTTATTTCTGACATTTCCCATGTCATTTCTCCTCATTTTCTCGAAGACTACTAGAAAAATAGCTCCAGGAGAAGCACTGGAGCTTTGCAGCGCCCGTTTCACCCCGCGCAGCCTCTGCCTGGAGCGGCTGCCTGCGGCGGGGAGATGCTACCGTGCTGCTCCTTTCAAGTCGGATCCCTTTTGCCCGGGGCGGTGGCAGTGCCTGACCTCGCAGTGAGTTGCGCTCCTCTGCCGGAGAGGGCAGGACCTGTGCAATGCACTGCTCGGAATTATTCGCTTCCTGTGAAGGGGAGCTGCCGCTCCCCGGTTCGGAGCGGGGCTCAGCGAGCAGCGCTGCCCTGAAAGCCCCTGTGAAGTCCCAGGGATGCTCCAGCCTCGCTCTGCTCTTGGCAGGTGTGGGTGCTGCGGGGCAAAATCTGTTCTTTGGGGAGGTGGCAGTGGCTCTGTCACTCTCTGAGTGTGCACAGACATTCGTGTGCGTGCACATGCCTGCGTCAGTGCCTGCGCCCGCCTGCGAGGGCACGGCAGCTCTCTGCAGCGTGCCAGGCTTCCAGCGCAGCCGAGGACTTCCCCTCCATAGCTATGAATATAATGTTTTAAACAATATGCCACAGTTTTTACAGCATTGAGCTCCGGAGTGATTTGCAGTAGGAGTAAAACCACCGTTTGCAATTTCTCGGCGATTGTATAAAACAACTCATTAAAAGCATACATCCCTGCACATTGGCTCCGTGGAAACTTTATGGGCCCTGTAGTTACTGCCAAAGCAAACATTTTCCATGAATTTCACTCATCAGGTTCACACTGTCAAATGTAGATTCAGCCGCTCGTCAAAGATGCAAGCCTTGCAGTCTGGGAAGTAATGAGAGCAGTAAGCAGTGGGAGTTAATGGCCTCCACTGAGGAGTCCTTACTCATCCTGCATCCACACAGGGGCTGAGCTGGCTGCTCTCGGGTGGATTGATTGCCACAGAAATTCATCTGGTGTCACTGGCTTTGATACTTAACAGCCACAATAATGCTTGAATAAACCCCACTTTTATGCAGCGGTTCGTACCTCCATGCTGGCAGCAATTTCCCAGATGAGGCGAGGGGAGCGGCGCAGGGCTTCAGCAGCCGCATCCCAGAGCATGAATAACTGTTGTAATAACACCAGAGACACCACCTTGTCATTGTGGTGTGTCCAGAGGGGTGGCAAGTGGGAGTCGTTGTGGTGCTGCCACTTGGCCAGGATGCTTGGGGGCTGCCCTATGTGGTAGCTCTGTGCCAGCCCTCCACAGATGGGACACAGGACGGGTGAGCTGCCCCTGGGGCCAGAGCACCACAGCTTGTCTCTGCCATACGTAATGGTCATCTGCTGGAAAGAAGGAGTTGCTAATGTTCCTTCGGAGTTCAGCCTGTAACAGGGAGGGGCAGCCAGGCAGAGAACAGCTCTCCAACCTTGTTCCCACTTCCCTCACCCAATCTGATCTCAGGCTCTCCCAGTATGCCTTATTTACCTCATTGTCTGTAGGTATGTATGGATACAGGACAGTGGTGGGTGCTGCAGGCAGCTCCCAAGGACAGCTCCATAGGGTGTGAATAAGCCACGGGACTTCCAGCAGATCTGAGGTTTGTTTTGAAAATGTATCTATGCCTAAGCCTTTGAATATAGCTAACGGGAGAAGGACTGGGAGGAAAGACTACCAGGATTACAGGAACCCCATTGTGCTGAGCAGCAGGAGCAGGAGCTCCTGTGCTCTGGTGCTCTGGGCTGTGGCACCTGTTGCTCTCCTTGAGGGCTGGTGGTGTCCAAGTGGGCAACAGAAGTTCAAGCCCAACCGAGTTTGGGTTTGACAGCAGCACTCTTCTAGCAAGATGATTCCTGGAGGCTGAGTGTGTTGGGTGAGATCACTGGATGGTGTGACATTGTCGGTGCTTTCACCCCCTCCTTTAAAACAAAGGGGGTTTACTTCTGTTCTTCCTTCCATCCTTCCTCCCTTCCATCTTCCTTTCCTCCCACGTTAGGTGGTGCTGCTGGGAGGGGGTTCCTGGCCAAGGCCAGCATCCCAGCAGCCACTATGGGTTATGCGGGACTGTTCTGAACCTGCTTGCTTGGCCCCTCCTTGCCTTGGCTCACCGTTTTCATCAGAGTGGGTTGGTTTGGTTTTTTTTTCCCACTAAAAAGAACATTAAACTTTGGACCTGAAGTGACTCCTTAAAAATGGAATTTGAGTTGATATGAATATTTCCTGTGGCTCTTCTTACTGGGACTTGCACCTACAGACTTTGATAGCTTATATAATTTCCTGTGATGGAGATGTACTTCATCTAATTTCACTTGGAAATGCATTGATTAAATCAGAACTGCTGAGAGATTTAAACTGAGTCTCAGTGGCCTGAACTTAACCGTGGGAGGTTTACCTGCCTTCATCCTTCAACATTAATTTGGTTTTATGAGGATTCCTTGTGAAATGAGGTTTTGTCTTCTGCTGAATCTCTTCTGCTTTCTGGGTTTATCAGTTGCTTTCTCTGGCCTCAGCAGCTCTGCAAGGCGAAGCTGCACTAAAGCCTCCGTTCAGTGCAGTGCTGAGCTTCTTCACTGGGGACATAGTGTGGACCGATGGGCATTTTGGCTCCATCACCTCCCAGTGCCCCTTTAACTCTGCCCAAGCTGGAGGCAAAGCACCCACATTGCCTGTGGTGTGGTGGCAGGGCTGAGTGTTGTGTAGTGCGGTGCTCATGTGGGGCCAGGGATGCTGGGTGTGATGCTCTGGGAGCAGGGTGGAGACCTGCCCAAGTGCAGCTGTGTGGGAGTGTCCTCCCATCAGTGCTGAGAGATTTGGCATTTATAGATCCAAGCAACACTGAGAAAAGGACGAACAGCCCAGCTTGGCTGGAGGTGGATGAGCAACTCCATGGAGATGAGCAGGGGTGGGGTCAGCAGGCACTGGGTGCCTGGGGCAGGAGGCCAGAGCACCCAATTGGACTCGCCTGAGGACTTATAAAAATAAATAAAGCCAGTCATTCACAAAGTGCTCATTTCCAACTCCGATCTGCAAAATGTCTCCTTGTGACTTGGAAATGATGCGTAGGCAGGAGATGCGCTTTGACATGCGATGATTTTTGTTGAAGTTTGCTCTGAAGGTCTTTCTCGGCAGCTCCGCTTTCCTGGCAGTGCTGGAGCATCCCAGGGGCACTGTGTCCCCGCTGCCAATGGCTGCTGTGTCCCCACGAGCCAGAGCCATTGGGAGCAGAAGCTGTTCCCTGGCACAGCATCTCTGTGGGTATGGAAAGGACTCTTCAGCTCCTGCTGCAGAAGCTGGCAGGGAGGAGAAGCAGCGCCTTGGCTGCAGAGCTGCTCCAGACCCTGGCTGAAGCATCCACAGGATGAGGCTTAGCTGTGGTGAGGCGGGAGCGGTGAAGCTTTGCTGGCCTGGCTGCGATGCCAGCACTGCCAGCTCCACTGACTTCCAAATAAAGGCTGAGCAGAAGCTGCTTCAAAAACAACACGTAGCCTGGGAGCGGCAAGGCGCTTCCTTCAGGAGGCAAGTCTGGATGCTTGAGGTGGAAAAACTGGAGCTCACCCGAGGGCACGTGCCCTAGCACAAGAGAAGCGTGGAGATGGGGACGTGCTGGCACAGGGGTGACCGTGTGCCGCAGGACACCGGCAAGCACAGCACACGCCGCGTGAGGAACTGGGCTGTGCCACACAGGAGAGCGGATTTGTGGCTTTCAGCTACAGCTTGGTGAGAATTGATGGCTCCTGTCCATGAGGGTGTTGGCTGTGCCTTGTCTGCAGCATCCTGGGACGGTCAGGAGAAACTCCAGCTATGTTTTATAGCCCTATAGATGGGGAATGTGGCTGCATTATGCCAGCTGAGGAGCTGTGTAGAGCTGCTGTGCTCAGCGTGGGAAGGCTGGGGACTCGCTGCTCAGCAGCAGCGTTCAAGGTGCCGGTAAGAGCAAACGCCGCTAATTGATGTTGCCACTTGACTGCACGCCATTCAGGTTGAAGATGTGACAAAGTCAGGGGCAGCCCTGGTTGTCCCCCTTGGGAATTGCCTGCCTAGCAAGCACAAGCACACACGGCTTCCTCAGGGACATGTTCCGTAATTGCCCAAGTCCCGTGTGTGACCCCAGCCCTGCCCCGTTGCCTGCGATAGCATCTCTGCTCTCTTTGCAGGACTTGAGTAATGAAGCATCAGTTAATTGACATGGACGAGGCCATCCACTTAAGGACCCACTGGAACGTGGGTGATGAATGCCAGGAGATGAAGCTGCACATCCCTCCGGGAGCGTGGTTGGCTCTGCCTCTTCCCGGCCAGAGCCAAAGCTTGGCTGAGTCCTCAGCAGTGGGGTGTTTATGTAGGGAAAGTGTGACCACTCCGGATGCCTGCAAGTGTTATTTTAGGAAGAACTTCCAAAATGAATCAAGCTTTTTTCTACAAGTATCTGTCATTCATGGGTTTTCTTACAAAGTTTTTCATGGAAAGGATAAGGATGAGTTATTCATCTTGTTTTTTGTCTTTGTAAGAAGCTCTACTTTAGCATCATCTGACATGGCATTCTCTGGGTTCCTGTCAAACTGACATATCCTCTGGCAAAATCAATTTTGCTAATTTTGATGGGACAAGGATGGAAGTAAGGCTGCTGGCACAGGTGCCTTTGAAGGAAGTTGAGATACTGAGGGATGCAGCTCAACCCCTGCTGCAAACCCATTGGAGATAATGCTGCAAAAGTTTAATCTCTCCTGAAAAGGGGATTACTGTTTTTTTTCAAATGAGATGCAGAGCACAGTGATCCCTGACACACTGGCTGTTGGGCTCCAAGGGGCTGCTGTGCCCCCAATGGCACAGTGTTTTTGAGGTCCTGGAAGCAAATCCTCACTGTCACTTCAGTCCGCAAGGATTTTGCCATGGCTGTAGTGGGAGAGCCTGTGAGCTGCCTGGTTGCTGTATGCACAGTGAGATGGCCATGCCAGGGAGAAAGGCTCTTCTCCATGGCAAAGAAATTGCTTGGTGCTAAAAGGGATTTAAAACTCTGTGACAGGATCAAGAGTCTTTGCCCCAGAGTTCATTCCCGCTGCCTTTGCTTTCTATTTTAGCTTGGCTTTTTCATCATCTTTTTGGGCTGTTCTTTCTCCATGCTGAGTGTCACGCTGACCCTTCTCTGGCAGCAGGATGTCCCTGTGGTGGGGCTGGGCAGAGCCGGTGCTGTCTCAGGAGCCAGGGGGGCTGGGGGTTCCCCAGGACCACCAGCCAGAGCCTCGGCTGGGCAATGCAGTGCCCTGCACTGAGCTCCCAGCTCCTGCGCCTTGGCTTTCTCCAGGCTTCCCTACTGACGTTTCACACCTTCAAAGAGAGCTCTGGTGCTCCATTTTTTCCTATTGTATTTTTTGCTCCATAAAAGCCATCTGTTCCTCTTTCTGCTTTCAGAGTCTTCATTCCTCTCATCTTCTCCATTTCTGTTAGAGTTTATGGAGCTTTTGAAATTATTGACGTGTTCCCTGTGTTCATTCCTGAGGATGGCTGCTGAGGTTTCTGGGCAGGCTGTGCATCTCTGGGCTGCTGGGGACTTCCCAGGAGAGAGACACATTTGGATCTGTCACTGCAGGCTGAATTGAGAGCAGCTCCATCCGGAGACTGTGGTGCTGGAGTGAAGACCTGAGTTAGTTGGACTTCCCTGTGTGGACATCCAGCCTTTGCCAAGGGGACGGGTTGGCTGGGCCCTGTGCTGGTCATCCAGATGCATCCAATGCTTGTCTTTGCTCCTGGGAAAGCGGAGCACTTTGGGAGGTCATAATTTAAAATCCCATTGTGAGGTATTTTCTCCCTGGGTGTGTTCCATGGTTGGAGGTGTTTCCCGTTGATGCGGATACCACAGTGGGCTCTGATGCGCAGCTCCTGCAAATACACATTGTGTTACAAAGACACCACAGACCTCTTTTAATTGTTTTGTTTTAAAGCTTGTTAAGCTGCTACTTTAGATGTACTGAGCCAACTTATTTTTTTAGATCAAAGCATTTCCTGCATTCATTGTAATGACACCCTTGAGCACATTAATTTAGAAAATACGATCAGTGCTGGGTTATTTATCTGGAAAGCAGTGGGGTTAAAGGGCAGCATAAGCTGTAGCTTTGTGGCACAGTTCTCCTCTCTGTAGGTCCTTCAGTGCCCAGGGCTGACTTGACTAAGTTGCAATCACTTAGAATCACTTTGTGGATATGCATTCAGAGGAACAAAACCCTTCATAAGGCTCCGGCTCTGGTCTGAGATCTGGCAGGACTATTGCCATCCTGCTGGGGATGCCATCCCCTTCCATCCCATCCCATCCAACAGTGCTGGGCATTGCATCCTGCTTGGACATGCCACTGCAGGCCTTTTATCCAAGGGGGAGGCCTGATCATCCTGCAGTTGGTTGTACAGGGGGTAGATGTGTGGCAATGGAAGAAAATTCATGAGCAAAGCAGGAAAAGCAGGAATTCCTCGGATGGTGGCTGTGGGGAAGTGCACTGTCCTGCCTGTGCCTGTGTCCACAGCAGGGAGCCACTCAGCTCAGCCAGTGGCCTTATTTATTGTGGGCAGCATTAACACCAGGGATGATCTCTGAGCTCTGGTTTTAACACGTCACAGCCCTGTTCCCTCAGCAGACTGATTTTGGTACATGGGACAGTGTTTTCCACTGCTGTGATGGGGATGGGAGAAGGCAGAACCGTCTTGTGTGCCATATCCTTGGTCACTGTCAGGATATAAAGCCTGGGCAGCAATTCTGTGGTGTGCATGAGGAGATGGAATACATGAGGAGGTTTAGGTAGAAGCTAAAATAAGGAGGGAAAGCCTTGATTTCCTTAGGTTTATGGATTGTTTTTAATATCAGCAAGAGCAGAGCTTGAGACTGTGGCTCTTCTACAAGATTTTGGTGGATCTGGAAATCTGAAACTTCCCAGCAAGTTGTGCCTGAGCTGGAGCTCTTGCTGCTGCTTGGTCCCAGCGCTGGTGCGGAACTCAAGGGGGGGACGAATGGGGTAAGTTGGCGACAGGTGCCAGTTTGGGCTGGAAAGCCAGTGCTCACAAACCTCCTTTATCCGGGAGGGACAAAAGCCGAGTGTTATCGCTGCTGGGTTGATGAAACACCCCACTGTCCAGCCCTGCCACACTAAATGCACGCAGTGTTTGCTGGCTGGGGCGGCCGGGCGGCGGTGGGGGAAGCGACAGCCGTGCTGTGCCCGCTGAGGGGGATGCTCCAGTGGTACCCACACTGTGTTTGCTGGGAGGGATGCTCCAGTGGTACCCACACTGTGTTTGCTGGGAGGGATGCTCTGTGTTGACCCCCTTGGGGAGCACTCAAGGCAGTTTCATTCCCTGGCTTGGCTGGGACATGTCACACCATGCCATGCAGATGAACCTGCAGCACTCTGAGTCTTCCCAGGGGTGCCAGACTGGGCTCAGAGCTCCTGCTGCCCAAGTGGTGGCAGGTAAACTACCAGGCACTGGTATTGCACAGAAATTTACAAGAGACATGTTTTTGTCTGAAGATGCATGCAAACTTTTGGGCTTCCCACTCTTTAGGATTTTCAAATCCTGTTTGAAATAATCCCTGAAGACCAGGGAGAACTCTCTCAAGCAGATGTCCTTGCTCTCTCTAGAGCAAGCTAAGTCGGGCTGACCGTAATGGACAGTGTTGGCCAGCTCACTGTGTTAGCTCTCACACTCATCCTCAGGCTGGCTGGAGGCACTGGGCCTTTTGTCCTGTCAGTGTATTTTAAAATATGAGATAACCAAACTTGAAACTCAGAGTTAAAGGTTGGCTCAACTTTGGCAGCAACTAGGCACAGCTCTTGCCTCGGCAGTGATGCCACATGTGCCTGCTCTCTGCCCACTCCTTTCTACTCTTCCCCACACTGCCCTGACAGGTCCCGACTCTTTCTGTGGTGTGGGTGCGGGGTACATCGGAGAGGTCCTGCGCTGGTGGGGTCCAGGTGCCTGCGCTGGGGCTTTGCCCTTCCTCTGCCTCTGGCGAAGGACGGGCCTGGAGGCGAGAGCAGCCGGGGCTGCATGCTGCGGAGCCAAAGCTGTGCGCTGACGGCGTTGGCAGGGGCTGCACCTCCCGCATCAGCACATTGGCTGATGGTACCGCTGGGTATTAATTATGCCTTCCGCACTCGCGGCTATTCAAATGGTAAAATTGTTTATTTGCAGCTGGGTGAGCTCAAGGCAGAGGCAGAAGAGTGAGTGGCTCCCCCCTGCCATGGCCACCCTCCTGCCCCCCCTCTCACGACTCCCCAAGCACAGCCAGGGATGGATCCAGCTGCCTCCATCTTGACATTTCCATCCTGGGGGGACCCGTGGCTTCCCAGCCCCACCCAACCCTTTTCTGCCCCGTTTTCCCAGGGAAGTGGATGTTTGCTGTCTGCCTGGCCGCAGCAGCGTGGCGGGGAGGATTCAACCTATTTCACCCTCTGCTGATTTCCCTCCATGATAAATCCCATCCCCTCCGCTGCAGGAAGCGGCATCAGTTTAATTACTTGTGGGGAGAAGGGGGCAGCGGAGGAACTTAGGACTTGTTTTAAATATCACTTTTATTAGCAGGTAATCCTGAAGCTCAGGACTGTAATATAGATAGGTAGTGATGTGGCACATTTAATTTACTTAGGTGCTACTGTGTGTCAGCCTTTGTGCCTTCAGTCCCAGTCCTGGCTTTAAAGAGCTTGGCAGCCATATTTTCACAAATTTATAATTATCTGGAAAAAAGCTGGGGCTACAGAATGGAGCAGTGGGTTGTATGTTTCCAATTCCCATTGGGTCTGGGATCAGAAAAACTCATCCCATGGCAGAACATGGCTCAGGAGAGAGGTCTCCATGGTGCTGCTGATGCCTGGGGTGTGGGGTAGCCCATAGTGGACACCATGTGGGAGTGGTCCCCAAGGTCACCTGCTGATCCTATGTCAAAACTCGCCACGTGCCTTTTGGCACTCATCCATTCTGTCCTCACATGGGATGGTGAGGACACTCATCTCCTCCCAGCCCAGCCCTGGGGAGAGTCCTGGTCCAGCCCAGAGTGCAGAACGGCAGTGCTCCATTTCCATGGTGATGGTTGGTAGTGTGACAACAAAGGACAGTCACTGCACTGCAGGGATCATCACACAGGACAGCGGGATGGAGAGGAGAGCGGCTGCGGCGGCGGCTGCAGTCCCCACCTCAGCGAGGACACACAATTGCGGGCCAAGTATCTGCCACTGAAGTTTTCCCCTCTTCTTCCTGCTCCAGTGTGAAAGTCACCCACTGGGATGCAGCGGCCTCGTTCTATTTCGTATGGAGCCAGTGAGTTCCTGCATGTACTCTCATAACCTGCCCCGCTCCGAATGCCTTTGTAGGACACACAGACCCGCTGCCAAGGATGCTTTTCCTAGAGCATGGTGCCTGCTTTCCTGCTTTGTCTTGCCTGGGTCAAGGAAACATCACCCCAACTGTCTGACCACGGCTCCTGCTCCAGGCGTTCACAGGAATGTTTCTGTCTCTGCTTCACTTGGTGTTCGGAGATATGGAATGCTCAGGGTTCGTAAATCACCCCAACAAGGACATAACCTTGATTCCCTGTGCAATACCAATAGATTACCTAACAGGGGGCACAGAATGGAAGAATGGCTCCATTTGTATAATTCTGCATTAAAAATCAGCCTATTCTACAGTTAATGCTCCTGTGAAGTGTCTCCACAGGCACAGGAGAAAGGGGCTGATGCTGGAGAGCAAAAAAGGACCTTATGAAAGGGACTGCACTTGAGTGAGCCTTTGAGGCTTTGGGGAAGTGGGTTAGTGCTGACGGGTGGTGTTTTGATGTTTGTCAGAGCTGTGATCCCAGTTAATTTTCAGACACATTACCAGAGCCGGGGGGGGGGGGGGGGGGGGGGGGTGGTTCTGGGAGCACAGCAGGTGCACTGGATTAATCCATGTCCTGTTGGCAGTGTCAGGGTTGCCTGAGGTGCTGCCACCCCTCAGGGTTCCCAGGACTGGGGCAGGCGTCGTTCTGTCCCCTCCATGCTGGATGCCCCTGCTTTCCCTCCCTGCACGTGGAGTTTGGGGGGAGCAGCCAAGTTTCCCCACTGCCGAGGACCACGGTGAGCTCCTTCAGCATCCTTGAAATTAATCTCTCCCTCAAGTGCCAACTGTCCTCCTCTTCAAAGCACAGGGCTGCACCTGGAAAAATTCAGGAAGGGGTTTCATACAGGGGAGGACCCTGAAAGGTGTGTTGAGCAGGGAGGCTGTGGTGGCTCCAGTGCAGCACCCACTGTTCCATCACCTTTGGAACCAGGATGGGCTTGGATGGGCTCAGGAAATAGTTCTGGAGTGCCTGATCCATGTCATTAGCCCAGCAGTTTCCTTGAAATCTGCTCTCATGCTTCTTTCAGGTAAATATTTATAGGAGTTCCATTTCCTGTGTGCAAGCGCAGCCGCCTCACCATCCATGCAGCCGAGGGAGCGGATTTGTGGCTGGTGGGAGCCAAGGCCTCGGATGAGGAGATCAAGGACGGGATTTCATTTTCTCAAATACATCCACTCTGCGTTTCTTTATCTAACCCACTTTCAGAGTTTTATTGAGTTTTTCCTGGAGTTTGAACAGTATTTTGGGATAACATTCCCATTCACCTCCAAGATGGGAAAAGAAGTAATGTGAAAATTGCCCACGCTCCTCAAATTTCCTTGCAAAATAGGTTGTGTGTGCTTGTAGGGGGGTGAGGAAGAACCAAAGCCCTGATTCTCGAGTGAGGAGTGTAACCACAGCTCTGCCTGATGCATCCCTCTGGCCGATGTGTACCTCCAGCCAGGGCTGGCTCCGTGCTCCCAAACTGAGGCAGATGGATGCAATGTGTGGGTCTGGATGATGTGTTCCTTCCCCTATGCCAGAGCCCTCCGCCTCGCCCTGCTGTCCCTGAGGAGCAGCTCGTGCCGTTGGAGAGGTGTTTGAGCTGTTTGATGTCTCGGCAAAGCAGGAGCGTCCTCCGGGCCTCCGAGCAGCGGTGACTTTGTGCTCCGGAGAGGCGCGGTGCTGTCCTGCCTGTGAGGCACAGGGACTCCCGGGGCGCTGTGCCAGGCCGGGCCGTGCTGTGCCAGCTGCGGCGGGCTCTCCTGGGACAGCCCAGGTTTTCTGGGGCAAGGACGAGGCGGCAGGAGATGCGGGCGGGATGTATCTCCGTTCTCTGGGTGTCCTTCGGGACGTGTCGCTGGCGCTGCCAGCCTTGTCAGGGTGCTGGTGTGGGGCGGGGGTGGCAGGGGAGGGCTGGGTGGTCCTGCCTCTGGCCGCGCCACGCGCTGCCGCATCCATCCCCGCCGCCGCGCCAGGCACATCACGCTGCGTTGCCAGGACAACGGCAACTCCTACACGCTGCTATTTATTCTGAAGGACACTTGCTCTTATCTGTTGTTGCAAAGCCCTCAGAAGATCGCATGCCACGCAAAATTCCTCCGAGGTAACCAGACTCGCTGCTTCTGTCCCTGAAGCCATCTCCTGGGGACGTGCCAGCTAGCGTGGTGGCCAGGAGGACACTCCTGGGGTGACAGCCCCTTGGGTGGCATCACTTGACGGGACGTCGGTGGGAGGGTGTCCCAAGCTGTCCTGAGGACAGAGTGGGATCTGCCCCATCTGGGTGTCCCTTACTGTGTCCCACCCCCATCCCAGAGCCCCTGGCCTGGGGAGCGGTGGCAGGAGTGAGAGACGCTCTGGTGCTGGGTGTCACTGGTGCTGCCTGGCCATGCTGGGACACAAGTTTCCAGCATGACCCAGGGGAAGACAAGGGCTGGATGTTGCCTCTGCCCACACATCCTTCTGATGCTGCTATGAACGATGCAGCCATGCCAGGCAGGTTCTGCAGGAGCAAGCCCCTGCAAGTTCATGCTGCCATCGCTGCAGCCTGAAGTGCCACAAGGAGACAGGAGGAGATGGAAGCAGGGGAAATATCTGTTTTTCCTGTGGGCTGCCAATCCCAAGCATCAAGGACAGGCATTTTGTCTTTCAGAAGTTTCCAGGCAGTGGCTGGGAAGCAGCAAGCACCAAGTTTGGGCTGGGTACATCTTCCCTTGCTCTGTTCAGCAGCTGTTCATAAAAGTTCTGAGTGTGAGCAACACAGAGAGCTGGGAAGGGGACGAGGTCTGGGGGTGGCACAGATGGTGTGAGAGGTGGCACCTGGAGTGAGTGACATGTCAGGAGGTGCCCAGCACCTTTCCTTCCTTGCAAGGAGATGTTTCAGGTGATGTTGGAGAGTTGGGCAGAGGCTGAAATCAAGCCTGACATGCTACGGGAGTGATCCTGAGCATTGCAAAGTGATTGATGATCCGGCTGGAGCATGAGCTTGTGGCTCCTCACCACTGGAAACACGGCATTGCCTACAGCACGTGGGGGACACTCTTCGTGCTGCCACCACTCTGTCGGCCTCTAAAAAAACCCACCACCACCACGACAGTTTGGGTGGTTTGTGGTTTTCTGAAGCCTTGAAATCCTTCCTCCCCCAGCCTGAACTATTTTGGTTTCTGTTGTCTGTTTCTGGCTCTTCCCTTTCTCCTTCTGCGCTCTTTCCTTGCGTTGCCTTCTCCCTCCCCAAAATAAATGTTGTTACGCTTTGAAAAAATACCCAATTAGGAAAAAAAAGCAGAGATCCTCTGAGCAGAAAAAGCCTGTGCCTGGGAGTATCCAGGTCAGCTCCTTTAGCTTCGCTTGCTCACGCACAGAGGGAGTGTACAAATGCTTCTGTCAACCAGATGCACATTCTGTCGTGCTCCCAAGGACTGTGCGGCGCCGCTGCAGAGGATTAGCCCGTTTAGCCATGTAAAGCTCTCATTAACTCCTGCTGAGTTCGACAAAAGTCTTTCTCGTGTAAAAGCTAAGTAAAATGGAGTAAAGATTTTTGGGCTTTGGCCTAAGGATTTTTTTTTTTTCCATGGTGAAGAAAGAAAGGCAACAAAAATTTGCCTATCAGAGATTTTCTTGCCACTTTACATGGGGCAGCATCGTAGAGAAGACATAAGGGGAGCAGAGCCTCAGTGCGGTGCCACTGGGGAAGGGAGAGGGCTGTGACGTGGTGTGACGTGATGGTGACATGAAAGCAAAATTGTTACTGCTGAAGCTGCCAGCAGCTCAGGGGTGTTCCAGCTGCTCTGTGTCAGAAAGGGCAGCAGAAGTGACTGCTCCTGCTGCCCTCCCTGTGCTGCAGGGTCATGTTCAGCTTGGCTGCCCCATGCCGTGGGAGGGGACGTGCCGTGCTCCGTGGGAGGATGTTCCTGCTGCGGCATGGGTGACTGCCATAGTGGGAGATGGGCTACACGTGCGACTCGTCTGCTCCAGTCCTTGGAGGGATTCATCATGCTGCCTGTGGGCTTGGGAATCCAGGGATGGGATCTCTGATACCCTTGCATCTCAGCGTCCCTGGAGTGAAAGCTTGTGCTGCTGGAGCTCCAGTGTGCGGTCTGCTTTGGAAAATTCATCCAGAAGGGCCGAGTTTGGACAAAGCAGACACTGGCCGCTCCTCCAGGGTAAAACCCATTCTCAGGTGATTCCCATCATTCCCAGACCAACTGAAAAGTCACAATTGTGAATGGAGATCTTCAGCTTGCCATGTTGGTGGTGGTAGTTTTCAGGGGGAGGGGGTGTAGGGTGCCCTACGATGACGTTTTGGGACACTCTGGCTGGAGAACCAGGGAGGACAATGATCTCCGTGGAGCTGGGGGATGTTTTGGGTGGCTGGGCTGGGAGACCTAGGGTGTGCCATACTGAGAGGGAGAGCGGGGTTGCCCCATTGCCCTTCTTAACACGGTCCCCGTCTGTCCACAGGTCAGGTTGCCCGCTCGGAAGCCATGCTTGGATTTTAATAGCCATGTTCCACCTAGCCATGGACCTTGCCAGCTGCCAGCCCCCAGCCACCGGCGCTGCGGGGAGGCTCTCGCCACGGCCGGCGCTCCGGCACAGACTGTCCCGTGGCTCGCTGTGGGGCACGGGGAGCGGGGAGGAGCTGCAACGCCCCGGCCCCCCCTGGACCTGCGCCCCCGCTCCCCCACTGCAGAGACCCCGCTCCCGCCGGCCGCCCCCCGCCGCCCCCCTGCCCGCCGGCCGCCCCCTGCGCCGGCCGCGCTCCCGCCGGGGCCGCCGGCACCTGCGCGGCCGCGGCTTCGCCCCACGGGACGGGCGGCCCACGGCGCTGCCCGAGGTCATCGTCTGGGGCCCCACGGGCGAGGAGGACTCCCTGGAGAGCAGCACGCTGCCCAGCGCCTTCGCCACCACAACCACCACCGCCGCCGCCACCACCGCCGCCACCACCGCCGCCGCTGCCACTTCTGTCACGGCTGCCACGCCGCCCCGCCTGCCTCCCAGCACCGCGGCTCCCGCACCCGCCGGGGACGTGCCCCGCAGCAGCCCCGGCCGCACCAGCACCGCCGAGCCGGCCGCCGGCCACAGCAGCGGAGGCAAGGACGCTCGCCCGCCCCGTGGGCTGGGAGACAGCACAGGTAGGGTGTGCCGGGGGCCAGGGGGGTGGCGGGGACATCGGGAGGCCTGGCGGGTCCTGGAACAGAGGATTCACCACGCCACGAATGTCCGGATGGCAGCGCTGCCTGGGACAGGAGTTAGTGTGACATTAAAGCGCTCGGAGAAGAACGCAGTGCTGATTATCGCTTTTATCCGAGGCGTTTTCCAGCCACTTGCTGTGTTTTCCCATTACAGCCTCTATCCACAGCCCATCTCCCGTAATCGCGCTGAGCACCACGCTCGGCGCAGCGATGCCTTCCCCCAGTGCCGGCTGCTGCGTGGACATGGATGGGAAAGCTGCTTCCCATTTATTGCAAATTATATTTGTTATTGCTGATATTAAACCGTGGGATACCGGTGGATAGTTTACAGAATTTACTCACTGTGCATCGACTGCTTTGAGCCCACTGTGATTTTCTAGTCGAAATGAAAAGGAATTTTACGGCCTAATCTTAATCCCAATTAATTTATCCAGCCTGCCTTTCTTGGCAGAAAGAGACGATGCAACCAGGATGTTGTTCCTGACTTACAGGAGTTATTTATAGCCGAAAAATGACTCCCAGCCTACACACCTTTTACAAAATGCTGGAATTGGCTGTATAGATCCGTGAAGGAGTATCGATAAGGGCTGAGGCTTTTGCTGCTCTCTGCACGATGAGAGCATCAGCCTGGTCTCCCCAGGCCTGCCATGGTCAGTTCCTCTGGCCTGAGTAGCATCATCCAGTCCAGGCAGGTGAGGTCCAGTTGACTTGTTGCCATCAGCCAGCTGCAGGAGCCCCTCTGCCTGCACCAGCTGTGGGAGGATGGCTCCTGGCATGTGTTGGGGCTCTGGGACTTACTGGTGTGGGCTGCCTTGATTAGGCGAAGTTGAGTTGACAGTGATGCCACCCACCCGCCGGTGCCACCACTGCGGTCCTGCATGGCCATGGAACAACGGGAGCTGCAGCCCCAGCAGCTCCCAGGGGGCCAACTGCTTTAATCTGCAGGCTTTAGCTCTCATTAGGGGCTTTCTCCAGGATTGGAGTTTTTGCTAATTAACTTCTCTTCAAGCAGTGAATGTGATAAACTCTTTCCCGGGTCTAAAGGCCCTGTTTGATCCCAGCTCGTACACCCTCAGTTGAAAAGCTCCTGAGCTCCAGATCCGCTTTTCCTTCCAGTGCTGGGGAAGAAGAGCACCCAAGAGAGCTCTCAGTATGATCCCAGTGGGAGCTCCATGCCCCTGCTGTGCCTCGGGACAGCATTTTGGGAGCGAGCAGCCGACACTGTCTCAAAGCAGGGTCTGTGCCCGTGCCAGTTTTGCTGGTGTGGCGCCTGTGCGAAGCCGTGCAGCTTCCCAACCCTGCTCCGCTCTGTTATATAAGCTGTAGCGGCTGGAAGTGTTTGTTCTCTGCTGGGAAAAACATATGGCTACAAATGAGGATGAGGTAACTTGCCTGTACGGTTTATTTGCCTCAGCAAGCATTGCCAGTCCCTTTCTGGTGAGGTGCCTTGACGGGAGCCCACAGCAGGCACACAGTGCTGCTCTTGCTGCCTGTGATCCCTCGGCTGTCCCTGGCACATGTCTGGAGGGTCAGGGTGGAACCACCTGTGTGTGGCACCCACTGGAGCTGGGGTCGCTCTGGGAGCTGGCAGAGCTGTCCCAGGGCTCCTGGAGCCACGCAGAGTCCCCCGTGCTCAATTCCATCGGAGCAGGTGGCTGCTGTTGTGCTGCTGCCCCCATGTCCCTCCTGTGCTGCGTCCTTGTACCCCTCCATGCTTTGCCTCTGGCTCCCTGGTGATTCTGTGTGACCGTGGGGCCCTTGGGGTGCACATGGGGTGGTAAAAAGAACCACTTCAGCAGAGGCAGCAGTGCTCACTGAGATGAGCAATGGGAGCAGCTCTGCTCTGTCAGATGTTCCTCTCGCCCCCCTTCCTCCTCGCTGAGAAGCGAGAGAAAAAAGCCAGAAACAATGCCTCCGTGAGTCGCTGACAGCAAAAACAAGCTTTAAAAAATTCCCCTGGAATAGGAATTACTCGGCTCACAGGTAGGAGAGGCAGCAGAGGAGTGATGGCAGGGTAACACTTGGGATGAGAGCAGAGGCTGGCGCGTGCCCTGGCCTGGTGTGTGCTGCCGCAGGGGTTCAGGTGACCTGCGGCTCAGGTGTTCCTGTCCTGGTGCCACCCCTGCCGCACAGCACAGCGCTGCTGGCATCAGCTGGGCATGCAAGATGTTCACCCAGGCGTAGTTTATGCTTGTGCTTTTCAAAAATGTGCTTCCTTCTTCAGGGCTGTCATAATCATTTTGCTCTGGAGCAGGGAAGGAGGAATAATTAAAATTCCAGCATGCTGTAAGTGGGGAGGGCTGTGAGGAGCTTTCACCGGGCACTCTCCACGTGGGCTGGGCTCCTCCACCAAGGCACAGCATCCCTGGGTCCCGCTGCCTCAGCCAAAGCAGAGAAGAGTGGAATGAATCAGAGCTGTCAGAGCAAGGCAGCAATTGCACTTGCTGGTTTGTCCGAGGCTCCTTTCAAGAGCTTTAGGATAAAGCCGTCTTTAATTAAACCTTTAAGTGCTTTATAAGGCAGAAAACTCCATGTGCTGTCTGCTGCTCTTAGTGGTATTTGATGGCCAGTCACGGTGCATTTGGCACTGCACTCTGTGAGCTTGTGGCAGAGCTGATGCTCAGGGACATCCCTTTGCCAGGGCTGGGGTTCTCCTGGAGGGAAGGTGGGGGCCATGTGGGTGTTGGCAGCTGGATCTGAGCTGGTGGTGGCCCCAAGCCACTCACTGCTCTCTCCCCACTGTCAGCCAGCAGCATGTCGGGAATAAATAATAACAGAGGCGTTGCTTCCCCCTGATGATGACCCTGCATCCAGAAAGAGGGTGCAGTAGGGGGGTGCTGGAGGCAAGGAGATAGTGGATGCAAAAGGCTTCAAAGGAATTAATTAAAGATAAAATGTGTTTAAAAGAAAACCCTGGGCAGTGAGGATGGAGCTGCCTCTTTGATCCGCCGTGCCGAGGCGTGGGGAGGTGCCGCAGCTGGGGGATGGAGAGGAGGTGAAGGAGCTGGTTGGTGTCTCCTGGGCTGCCACCACCAGTTACCCTTCCTGGGAGCTGCCCAAAGGATCCCTTGTAGGGCTGTGCATCAGCTGCAGTTCTCCTGGGGCGTGGAGGATGACAGTGGAAGCAAGGAAGGAGCGTGGCCACCAGCTGAGCTCTCCCTGCGAGGGAGACGGGACACTCCCGGGATGCGCGGATGGCGAACGTGCCTGAGCACATCCTCCCACGTGCGTCTCAGTGAGCCAGAAACTCTCCTATGCTGCTCTCCAAGTATTTATTGCTCAGTGATACTTGCTGTAACACCTGAGAAGATAAGTCCCAGTGTCTTTAGCATAAGCCTCCAGGATCTTCCTTCTTGGCAAAAGCATTTTGCAGCAGCAACAGCAGAGGGAGGATGTTTTCCTGCTTTCATCAGTCCAGCTCAAAATACCAGGAAGTCACCAGGAACCTTGAAGGGCTTGTTGCTGAAAAGCTACCTTTTCACCTCAGGCTGACTAACACCCTCTGGGCTGGGTTTCAGAGACATCACTGATTTACCAGGTGGAAAACCAGGCAGCTCTGCTGACCCCAACTTTGCCAGCAAGAAAGTGTTGAGAAGAGCAGACCTGAGGCGGTTTGTGGTGAGGTGGATTGGGCAGCACAGGAACTGGCTGTGTACTGTAACAAGGCTTTTCAACAAGGCTTCTTCTATGTCTCCTCCCCTGTATCAGCCCCTTGTGGCTTCTGTAAATTATTTTCCTTACAAGCTATTAACCAGCAGTAGGTTCATGTTACGGCCAAATCTGGCTGATCCCCCCTGGGAAAGGCCAGTGGTGGCAGCAGGGAGGCCACACCACGCTCCTGATTGAATTGTTCTGTCCGCAAGCAGCTTTATCAGGGGATGAGGCTTTTGGGGCTCAGATGTGATTTCTGATGGCTGGGAAAGTCGTAAAGCCTCTTGAGTCCAGCCGCTTTGCCCCAGCTTCTCCACAATGCTCAGGAGGAGGCATTGACATCCTGGTGCTCAGGGCACATGAGAACAGAGGAAGGGAGAACGTGGCAGGGATGAGGATGGAATGCTGAGGAGAGGGAGATCCACACAGCATTTGTGTGGGAAGAGGCTGGGGGTAGCCATATCTGGCCCATAAGAGTAACTCCAGTTTTCTCCCTTTCAAATGAAATAGAGTTGTTTTCTCCTTTTTCTAATTTTATGCAGCTTCAAGGCCTTGACGAGGGTCTTCAAAGAGTTGCAGCTCGTAGCTGTTTTTATTGGGAAAATGAAAAATACAGGCTCCCTAACCAGAGCTGTTGAAATACAGGCCTTGGGGGATAGAGGTTCTCTTTGTTTTTAATTAAGAGCTTATATCTCCTGTTCTCTGCCATTGCACGCTCCTGCAGTAGCAAGACATTAGTCTCAAATGGATTTTCTCATGGAATTAATTCCATTGATGCAGAGCTGTCCGGGAGCCGTTTCAAAAGGTGGCTAGAAAGGCCAAACCTCAGCACTTTCATCTCAGCAGCAAATATATGGTCTTTAAAATAACAGATTAAAAAAAAAGCCCTGGCATTGGCTTGCTCTGAGAAGATTGGGGTTTTGCCCGGGATGTGGGGAATCGGGAGCTGGGTTGTGCTGCCTGCTGGGATTCTGTGGCCCCTCTCCCCCCACCGGGGGGATTAGAGGCCCCAGTGAGAGCAGAGACGGATGGCACGAGAGTGGAAAAACCCAGAGATATTTCAGCATTTCCGAGGGTTCAGAGAGCGCCTTTGAAGAGCTTTCCCTCCTGGCAGGCGGCAACGTGGAATTCTGCTGCACTAGCAGAAGCGCAGAGGCTTGGACACACTTTCGGCTCCATTAAATACTTCTCCTGTAATTACCCTCCAGTTAAATGGTCACTGCGTCAAATTGCCTGGTAAAAGCCTTGGCAGGGGGAGCCCTCGCCGGGCCCTCACAGGGCTGAGGCGTTCGCAGGTGCGGGGGCCGGTGCTGGGTGTCCCTCCCTGCTCTGCCCTCCCTCCAGCTCCCTGTTTCCATGGTTAATAACGTGTGATTACGTGCCTGCCGTGTTCTGTGACCTACTGGGATCGGAGCTTTTGCCATGCAGATGAGCAAACAAAACCCAGACACTGCAATCCCTGCTCCCACGGTCTCTCTCTGGGGGCACAGGCTCTCAGGGGGAATTATGCCTGTGCCAGGCAGCTTCCTACACTGGAGGAGGAGGATTTTGCTCTATGAGTTATTGGTTTTATCTTCCAAATCCCCTTCCTCCATCCAATTGGGCTTCAAGGACTGTGCCTAAAATACCGCTTTGCCCTTGGCATCATCTCTCTCCATCTCCACTCACTCCCCAGGATGCTTTATGTCCCTTACAGGACATTCCCCTCTCAAGGGGTGCCCCACCCATTAACCTCACCCCTCACAGATTGGATATTTGCTTGATCTTGCTCCTAACGGCCCTACATTCTTTGAAGGCCTAGAGGAAAAGATTTGCTGTATTTGTAAATCAGGAATAAAGACCTGGTAGTGTTTATTGCAGCAGGTATGGCTATAGGGCTTCCCAGGGAACCATCACAGGACACCTGTCGGGTCCCTTCCCTGTGTTCATCACCACCATTGAAACAAAGATCTGCCGTCCTCTTGAAATCCCCCTGGCTTCTGGTGCAGAATTAATACATGATGCAAAGGAACTTTGCTGTGCCGGTACATATGGCAACTTATGTGTGTGATGGAGTCTAAAATTATCCAGCCTTTCTTAAAATCCATGTGTCCTGCTCCAAGGAACTGCCATCCTTCCCAGTGCTCAGCCACCTGCAATCTGTTCTGCCTGTGCCTTTCCCATTACGTAAATGCAAGGATTAATTGCATCATTAGGTTCTCCCGCGGCCCTGCCGCCACTGCCTCAGCTCCCAGTGTTGATGAAGGTCTCGTCCCCGACTCCGCTTCTGTTTTCAAAGGAATCGGGCACTGGGCTGGTTTGATTTTATTTTTAGAGTCTTTCCTTTTATCTTTTTCAGCAGCGTCCCACTGGGAGCTGCTCCAAGACTGCCATGCAGGATGCGGCCGGGCTGGCTGCTGCCAGGGTGGGCGTCACTCCTGACCTGGCACGCGTGGGCACGAGCTGCCACCGCACTTCTCGCGCCCGTCGGGACATGCTCCCATCGTCACACCCTCTGGGAGCTCATAGCATGGGGCCGGAAGTCTTTCTCCAGGCCTCACCTTCAGGAGGTGGGGTGCCAGCGGGAGGTGGGGAGCCTCCCATGTGGCATTTTCCCTGTGAATTCCCCTGGGAGATGAAACCCAGAGGTGCAGCAGCCAAGGAGTGAGCTCTGGCTCTGGCTGGAATTGGCTGCTGTCCACCCTGCCAGCACGGGGGCCACAAGTGAATCCTTCCCCATGAGCAGTGGCTGCCCCAGTGCTGCTCAGTGGCCCCTAGGCACCCCCAGCTCCAGCTGAGCCGTGGCCCTGGCACTGACACCGTCCTTGCCACAGACACATATATATATAAAACTGCTTATTTTCCTGTCATTCTTAGACTTATTTATTTATTAAAACTACCATCCATCAGGAGCTGCAACATCTGTTTGTGAAAAATAGCACATCCTTGGGCTGCAGCCAGGAAAAATCATTTCATTATGAAATTGCAACTGTAAGGCAGCACAAAATCACAAACATAGTGTACAGCGAGCTGCTTTTGTTTCCAAACTGCTCATTAGGAATGATCCACGAGCCAAAATGATACCCCGTGGAAGGTGAAGAGGGGGAAATGAGCCCACCCGACCTGCAAAGCGAGCAGCCGTCAGTGCCGTAATTATTATCCCTGGTGAATCCCACACCCGGTGCAAGGCTGCGCTCGTCTCCCTTTCTGTCCCAGAGGGGAGACGTCTTCACTTCTCTTCCGTTCTTCGTGCCTAATTCGGGCTGACAAGGAACATACTTGAGAGGATAGGAAATGAGGAGCCTGGCTTACAGATTATTTTGTGTAAGGCAGGAGAGAGGATTGCGGCACCACTGCCAGGGGCTGTGTGTGGCCCTGCGCTGGGAAGGGCTGGGAGTGGGTGGTGGGGGGCTGTGTGGGGAGGGGGGCTCTGCCGGGGTCCCCTCAGTTCCCATCCCCACTGTCTCTTTTCTTCTGTCTGCAGGTCTGGCAGTTCATCAGATAATCACTATTACAGTGTCCCTCATCATGGTCATAGCTGCGCTGATAACAACTCTTGTCTTAAAAAATTGGTAAGGTCCCTCCTGCTCTGCTTGACTTGGGGAGTGGTGTGGGATGGGGACAGGGTGGGGACAGAGGTGCCCATCCCGCTAGAGCTGCCAAAGCCCGTGGCACCTGCCAGGATAGTTTGGGAAAGGCATTGCAGGAGGAAATGGGGGACTTTCACCAAAACCTCCAAAGGAGGTTGGTGCACCAGCTGTGACCCTGCAGCTTCCCCACCTCATACCCCCTGGCTGGTGGCTTTAGGGACCAGCACGTGGCTGGGATTGGGTGGACAAGTCTCGTGGGACACGTGCACATTGCCATTCGGGGGCTGAGTGCCTCAGCACGGTGCCACCTGGAGAGGTCAGAGCCGTGTGTTGGGCCACAGCGGGTGTCCCCAGGATCTGCGTGGTGACAGCAGCAGCTCCTCCACCGCTTTCCCTAAGGAGCTTTGATCCTGCTCCTAAAACGCCCAGCCTGGCTTGGCAAGAAGCAGCTGCATCTCCTGCCCTTCCCTGGGACCCCAGGGACGGAAGGGCACCTTTGAAGCCCCTCAGGCACCATGGTTTGAAGTGTGCCCCAACCCCCAGGGCACTGCTGTGCTCCTCCAGTTTCATTTGCTCCCGTTTATTCTCTCAGCATGGCTGGGCGTATGGCAAAATAGGTTAGCTTTCGCTCCGGGCGCTCCTCACTTTACCTATTTTCCCAGGGAAACTGGCCTACTTTGAGGTCAGCGTTGCTGGCGTAGCGACACGGCTGCAGCGCGGGGCTCTGCCGGTGGCTCTTCCCTCTGGCCTGGCCGAGCTCTGCGAGCAAATTGATTCCTGCAGCCAGGAGGCAGTTACAACACCGGGTTGATGAGGAGCCTGCTGGCTAACTGGGATGAGAGGAGAAGCCCTTTGCAGGGCTATGGAGGCATCCTCATCTTGGCAAAGCCATTATGTGGCATAGCAGCTGACCAAAAGTGCTGAGATTCTGGCCCCACAACTGAACTTGCTTTGGGGAGCAGCCAGTGACACTCCCTCCTGTATCTCAAGTGGGATTTAATTCAGTAAACTTCCCTGGTTGCCACGCTGTTTCAGTGAAAGAGCAGGGAAAATAGTTTATAAAACACTTGTGGGATTTGTCTCCAGTCGCAGCAGTGAGCGGTACGAGTCATTGATCCGGCTGACCACAGCTTGGCAGAACAGCTCAGTAACTGCTGCTGAAGCCAAAAAGGGGAAAAAATAAATCCAGTGATCGGTGTAGAATAGAAATGCGTTACAGTAAGTGAAATTGAGAAATCACCAGAGAAAATCCTTGGCAGGGGAATGTGGGCAGCACCCAGGTCTGTCCCAGGGGAAGAAACAGTACCTGGGAGTTTGCTGAACTCTAACCAAACTGCCTCGGTTCATTGGGTGACCCTGGGCCACATGTGGGTGCTCCGTGGCAGGGCTGACCCACATCACACGCTCTGGCCCCGTCCCCAGCAGGGACACAGTCGCCGTCCCTGTCCTTCGGCTGGCGTTTGTCCCCCTCGAGCAGGACGGGTGAGCGATGGCTGCGTGCCAAGCCAGCGTCCTTCTTGTCACTGCTCCTCCTGCACACGTGCCGTGGGGAGACAGCAGTTGGTTTAGGGCTGTCTCTTTCAGTTGCATCAACCCAGCGGAGCTGGCAGTGCCCTGCAGCTGGCAGATGCTGCCAGCCCGGCCAGCGCTGCTCCCGGAGAGCCCCACGCTCCTGTCCCCAGGGGTGCCCCTGCACAGACAGTGCCAGCATCCGCAGCTCCCACCACCCTCGGAGCTGCCACCTCCCAAAACTCCAGCATTCTGCAAGGCGCTGTCAATCCCATCTGGAAAAAGAGGCATCTTAATTAAATCAGTGTCTAGACCCTGAAATAGGACCAGGCTGATTGAGGGCTCCTGTGAGCTGGGGTTCTCCTCATCTCTGACGTACTGAGCCAGAAGTGTTGTGCAGCCACGAGATCCTGATGAAGCCTCCGGAGCTGGAGGAGCCCCTGGAGAGCAGGCCTGCCCTGCCAGCCATCCCTCTGCTGTGTCACACCAGGTCCTGAGCTCATTTATCCTGAGAAGTTCCAATCTGTTGGTGTCTCCCAAATGGAAAGGGTTTCACTTCATTGTTCTCACCTACATATTTTCACTTAAGAAAAGGCTTTTGCTTCCTGCAGGTACAAATGTGTGACTCATTAAGTCATTCCTCTGATGGGAAAAAGCTTGTGTCTAAAATGTTAATTTGATTCTTAAAAAAAAGCACTGAGACAAATGACTGCTTGTGGCTGATCTTTCCAATTCTGAATTGGAATTGGAATTTTTGAATGCTAATCTAGTATTGAGCACTCTGTAATGACTGGTCAGTCAGGTGAGTTCCCTTGCCAAGTTTCAGGGATACACTGTGCCTCCCATCCTTTCTGCTTTGGCCTTTCAGGCTGTCACAGACTTATAAAAATCACAGCGGGCAACTTTTTACACAGACTGACAGTGGGATGGGACAAGGGGAGTGGCTTTCAATAAAGGGAAGACTTAGGTTAGATCTTAGGGGAAATTTCTTCCCTGTGAGGGTGGTGAGGCCCTGGCACAGGCTGCCCAGAAAAGCTGTGGCTGCCCCATCCCTGGAAGTGTCCATGGCCAAGTTGGACAGGGCTTGGAATAACCTGATCTAGTGGAAGGTGTCTGTGCCCATGGCAGGGGGATGAAACTGTAGGGTTTTTGAGGTCCCTTCCAACCCAGACCATCCCATGATTGTCTGATTCTCTCTCCCCCTCTCCCAGCTGCGCACAGAGCGGACGCCCGCGGCGCAACAGCCACCAACGCAAGCTGGACCAGCAGGAGGAGAGCTGCCAGAACCTGACTGACTTCGCCCCCGCCCGCGTGCCCAGCGCCCTCGACATCTTCACCGCCTACAATGAGACGCTGCAGTGCTCCCACGAGTGCGTCCGGACCCCCGTGCCCGTCTATGCAGAGGACACGTTGCACTCGCCCGGGGATTATAAAACGACCTTCAATGGAAACAGGTGAGGTGGGCACCGTGGTTTCCCAGTGGGTGGGGAGCACCATCCTGCTGTGGTGATGGGGCTCTGGTGCTCAGGGGTGATGTTGTGGGAGCATTTGGCAGAGCTGCCTTCCTCTTGGGTGCTCACCCACTCGTATTTCAGTGTGGGACTGGCCCCCTGGGCCACCAGTCCTGGTTGGGAGGCTGGGTGGGTGCCTCAGCCACCCCTGGCCCTGCAGGACTGGGCGAGCTCAGCACCACACGCTGTTCAGTTCCCAGCTGCTGCTGCTGCTGCTGCCAGCACATAAAATGCCACTGGATCCATTTTTCCAGCGCCTGTGCTGTCTCCTCAGTGGCATCGGCAAAGCTGCCGGGCTGCAAACAAGCGGGTGATTAATGGAGGAGCAGGCAGCTAGAGCCAAATGAACCATTTGGCTGCTGTGAAATAACGGCAGAGCGTTAACAAGGATCATCACTGGCAGCCAAGGGATATGGCCATGCTCTGCCAGCCCCTTGCCTGCCCAGAGGGAGGGGATCAGGAGCGATGGGGCTGGGACCGATGTTTCCCCCACCACAGGCTGTCTCCAGAGCTCTTTCACTTGGTGCTGGTGTGGTTTCACCATATGGTAAATGTGTGCCCCCACCAAAGGTAGAGGGGAAGCCAGGTAGAGAGTTTTGATGGAAAAAATGAGCAGCTGATGCTTCAGGCAGCCTCAAGGAATCACAACATGTGTGGCAGCCACAGCCCATGTCTGCCTGCCCCAAGGACAGGCCTGGAGCCAAAAACTTCATTGATGCCTGTTCAGTCAGCATCTCTTGAGTGTGTGCAGGGTTCTGCTCATCTGCACTTTCCAGGGTTTCTACACGTCTCAGAAGGTGAAGAACTGGCAGGGATTGTCACAGCATTTTTTTGAGTGTCCATAAGCCTTGGTTTGATATGAACTCCAGACAGGTGATAGAGTGTGCCTGTGTTCTGGCTGGCAGAGATCATGGCTTTTCCACCGTCCAGGGATGCTTTTTGGGACCCTCTATCTCAGAGCACTTCCAGGCAGCCTGGTGAACCCAGGCCCACTCAAAGCATCACTCTAGAGAGATGTAAAAAAGCTGATTGTGCAGCAGGCCACCCCGGCTTGCACTGTGTGTGTTACGTACCAGCGTGTACAAGCCCCTCTTTCTGCTCACCGCAGACCCTCTTCTTCTGACCGGCATCTTATTCCCGTGGCCTTTGTGTCTGAGAAATGGTTTGAAATCTCCTGCTGACTGGCCGAAGCCTGTTTGACTTCTGGGGGCAGGGCAGACGCCAGCGGGCTGTTTTCTGGTACGTACCGCGCTCCCTGCGTCCATCCCGCATCCATCCTGTGCTCCCACTGTGCCCATCTTACCCTGCCTGGTGCCATCCTCCCGTCTGCACTTCCTTCAGTGTGACTGGATATAATTCATGCCGTGGATGGGGCATTGGGAGCCAAATGGCTTTTCCAGAGAGGTTAATTGCAGACAGGCCCACTTGAACAGGCAGGGACTGGGATGGACAAGGACTCAAAAGCAAAGGGTCCCTGGGGCAGCCTTGAACTTCAGCCTGATCCCATGGTTCCAGCCCACCTCTAAAACCTCAACAAGCCACAGTAATTTCTGTGCTGGGAAATGTCCTGATCTGTAATTAACCTCTGGTGGCATGATGGACAGCCCGCCTCGTCGGAGCGCCACACGTCCAGCATGCACGCTCCACCAGTATCTGAAAGCTCATTTGGTGATGTTTGCTGTCATGAACACTTCCATTCTCACTGCAAGGGCGCTGGGGTCCTCCTCCTCCCCCCCCCTCCCCTCCTTCTCCTGCTGCTGCTCTGCAAAGCCAACCCTTCGAGCACAGTTCCCAGCAGCCGGTCACACCTGGGTTGTTGCTGTGACTGAAGGAGTGCAGTGATGTTCTGGTTGCAAGAGTACAATCTGGGGATTTTCTTCTCTTTTGTTGAGATGGTCTGAGCCATTTCCACCTGCTTGTGTTGCTTTTGAAGGTGGTACAGCTGATAGCAGTGGCAGGAAAGGTCTGTGTGTGCCAGCTCATCCTGGGCAGCGATGCCCGCTTGAGGCACGTGCTCAGGTGAATTAATTGCTCTGTCCCAAGTCCCTGCTGTAATGAATCATATATTCAGTGTAAATGAAATTTCCAGCCTTCCCTGGCTGCAGCTCACTTGGAATAGCCTGTTTAACATTATGCACAGCTATTGAACACAGAAATATAATTAGATTAGAATGGAAGGGAATAAAAAGTTAATGGTCTCGGCCGTGCTGGGGCTGGCGGTGTCTAGACAGGGCAGGTGAGGTGTGTGCCAGCGCAGTGGGGAAGAGAGCAGAGATTCATCTGGCATGTCCCCACTGCCCCCCCAGAGTCTCTTCTGGCTGCAGCAGCTTCACTGGTGAAGGTGAAAGGCTCTCACTCCCCATCCACTGATAGCCTCATGTTTTTTCTCTGACTCTATTGTTGTGGCCACTGTTTCAGGAGACAGAGGGCAAAGGAACACAGGCAGGAGGATGATCATGGAGGATTTGCAGGGAACACTAGCCTCAGCAATAACCCACTGAGCCTTTTCCACCCTCAGTTTTGTAGTTTGAGATGTCTTTCCATTGGCTTAAAGTGAATGAAAAAGAAATAACACATAAAGCAAGCCAGCTACACTCAATGCCATCTACAGCTCTCCATGCCTCAGGTAGGGGGAAGGAAGGAGCAGCTTGAAGCATTGTAGGAATCCTGTGTGGATCCCACTGCTCCTGCCCCAGGTCCTGTGAAACCCTGGGTGAAAGACTGTGCCCTGGTCACCTCCATAGATTTCTTTAAATAGCCTGAAGCCGTTCCATTACGCCTTATTAAATCCTTGAAATTCTCATTGACCCGTTTTCATGGAATCCATAAAATGCACATTGATGCGCTCTGGAAAAATCTATCCGGCTCGTACCTGGAGCATTAGCTCTGTAATGGCACTTCAATTACAGATGCAATTCTGGAAGCTGCTGTTTGGTTTCATTAACTATAACAAAATGAGATTGATCCCAAACCTGTTCTACCTGTTCTCTGCATGTTTACTCTGCATAGGTGTGTTTGCACCAGCGTGTTTCTGGGACACACTTGCATAAGTGGTGGTGTCCCAGTGGAAACCAGGTGCCAACGGGAAATCCCTCAGGTGAAATGAGCATTCCAAGTTTCATGTGTCACTGTGGAAGGTGCAGATGGCATTGAGATGAGCTCCCTGCTAGGCTGTCCCTGCCACCGTGGTGGCCTTGTGCTGTCACCAGCTGCCAAGTGCCAGAGGAGCAGTGGGATGGAGGGAAACAGAGGAGTGGAGGCATGGAGGATGCCTCTCCAGCTCTTGTTTCTAGGGGAGAGGCTGGTGGAAAAGGAGATGCAGCTGCTAGGGCTGCACCGCTTCCGGGGGAATGAGTGTTTCCTGGCTGGCATCCACAGCCACAGCAAGGTCACCTGAAGGGGACAGTTGCTGTTGACCCACTGCACTACAGCAGAGGAGAGGGATGCTCTGGAGCATGTGCAGCTTTTTGGCTGGAGGGGCTACATGCAGCTTTCTCCTCACAGCCCCTTTCTCCTAGTGTTTTACAAATTTTAATTGACAGCTCTGAGCTGTCTCATTGGCACATTAGTGCTCTTGGTGGTGTGGGGCCAGAGCTGGAGGCACAAGGCAGGTGGCATGTCCCAGGACAGGAATAGCACGACAGAGGTGCTGCAGGTGTTTTGTTGAGATGACCACAGAGAACCAAGGTGGAATTTAATATGAACTTGACAGTCCATCAGCCTGCTGTGAAGACTGACCATAGTGCTGCCCAGCTGGCACCCAGGCCTTGGGTGATGTCAGCAACCTCACCAGGCTGGGCTGAGCAGTTGAGGCAGCAGATATAAAGGACAGCACCGCAGAGCATCTCCAGCCCAGAGAGCTGCAGGCAGCACTGCAGTTGTGTCAGGAAACCCGGTGAAACTCATCTAGATATACGGGGAGCAGATGTTGAAGCTATTTCCTGGGGTCAGATTCCTCCTGTGCTAGCAGGAGCCATGGGGAGGGTTCCTGTGCTGCAGGCGTGGTCCCCACCAGGACGCTGTCCCTCCCCACAGCAGGTGATGCTGCCCATGGCAGGCAGCTGGTGGAGCTTTCCAGCAGATTGCCTGTGCCGGTGCTGGGCCCCACTGGAGCATCAGCTCCTTGGTAGATGTCACACCTCAGTGGATGTCACACCTCAGCAGCGGCTGCTGGCAGCTCTCCTGCAGGCAGAGAAATCTGTCTGTCTGCAGCAGCCCAGTGCAGAAGTGCAGCCTCAGTGTGGCCCTGGGCTGGGTAGGTGAAGAGTGGAGCAGTCAGTGGAAGCTCTCAGGAGTCAGAAGTGAGGGATGAAAAGGAAAACTTCTCTTGACTGGTGCCAGTAGTGCCAGAGGAGCACCCAGACAGAGGCAGGAGCACTGCTGCTCTGCAGACCAGTACGGGACATGTGCCAAAGACTTGAGTGGCACCACAGCACAGGGTGGCTGGTTTGGCTTGATTTCATCCTGGCTTTGGGGCTTTCTGAAATGAAGTTCGAGATTCTGCATTATTCTTGTCCTTAATCCCACTCTCTTTGACTGAAAAACCCCATGGAATGAGATTATACAAAAATCTGTAAGGTTGATCAAGCGCTGACCTACTTTGCACAAAGAGGCTATTTGGGATACAATACCAATTGTACATCCTGCCACGGTGTGTTAACCAGAGCTCACCCAGAGCCACGGGACACTCGGCACCGCTGGCAGGGAGGGGACAGTTTGGGGCCCAGCAGCTGTGCCTGGCTCGGTGGCACCAGCCTGACCCTGCCCTGGCACAGGGCAGTGAGAGCCGACAGCGTTGTGCGGTGATGCCGCGCTCAAACACGGCAGCAGCTGCTGTGCTGGCTGCGTTCTGCCTAACAACAGCAAATGGTTTGTGTTAACATTAACAGATAATGAGTCATCATAAAAGATCCCGCCTTGTCTTCAGAGGAGTAGCAACAGTCCCAGCACAGCCCCGGCACAGGAGATTAAGGACTCTGGAAAATCTGTCTCGCTAATTAAGACATCAGGGTTGTTCTTGGAGATAGTGTATTGGGCATCTTGCTTAAAAATAGCGGGTTTTTAGAGAAAGAACCATGGGACAAAAAGCACACTGTGTTCTGGATGTTGATCCCAGCCAGCCGAGGGCACAGATTAGGGATGTGTGGATTAGGAATGTGTATCCTGAGCACTGCTGTATAGGGTGTAGGTACCTGCTGGCAGCTGTCTTTGGCACACCCAGCTATGCTACAGCTCACGGACATGTAGAGCAAGTGGCCACACGCCAGTGATGGGGAGTGATTGTCTTCACACTGAGGGTCCAAGATTGCATAGGGAGACATTTTCCAGTAGATGGTAAATAAATAGCTTAAGGACTTTGATAGGATCTCTGGTTTGGTGCTTAACCAATTCCCTATTGATTCTTTAGATTTAACTTTAGAAAATCTTGTTAGTGCTTGTCATCATCTACTCGTCCGCCAGAGCACTCGCTGCTTGAGGCCCGAGTATGAGAAGCTGCAGAACGCAGGGATGATCCCACTCTGGAAAAGGCTCCGAGGAAGGGAAGTAGTGATCCCAATCCCCAGCACAGACCAGCAGCTGTGGAGGAGGAAGAGGTCATTGATACCCTGCTCCCTCCATGCTCTGTTCCCCCAGGAATCCCACAGCTCCACAGCCGAGGGGAAGGAGGAGGAAACCTCCAGGCTGTGGGGGATCATCCAAGCAGTGATGCAGTGCAAATTCCCTGTCATGACTAAATCTTTCTTTTTCTTCTCGTCCTCAACAGGATTCCATTGGTGAACCTGTAAAAAATATAAAAAAATAATGGGTTACCTGTACCTACCATTTCTGTTTACCAGTAGGAGACTCAAAGAGCAGCGTTCTATGGGCCAAATATATTTTTATAAAAATGAACATGCCTATAGGTAACTGCGTTGTCAAGGAGCACGTTTTTGGGAGGAGAGAAAGGAAAGTGTGCAAGCAAAGAATCCCGTGGAGGAGGAGGAGGAACCAGCAAGGGATGGAAAGGGGAAGGATGAGCGCCTGGAGCCCGGCCATGGACGGTGACTCTGAACCTGTGCCAATAATACCATTATGTGCCATGAACCGATGCAAAGACTTTGCAGAGCCGAGTCAATAACTCCTGGAAATGTTGTGGAGGACGAGTGGGGCATCTCTTCTGGTGGGGTCATCCATTCCGGTCCATACGCGTACATATGGTATATGTAGAGAGAAAATATATATATATATACACACACAAACACTTTTTGTACTGTAGCAATTTTTGAAGATCTTAAATACTCATTTTTAAAGAAGATGTCATGGGCTAAAAGTCTCATTTCTTTAACACGCATCATGCAAACTGGGTGATCTGATGTTTTCTACTTTGGCAGCTTGCCTGTCAACCTATATGTGTATATATAGGTAGACATATATACATATATATACGTGTGTGTGTGTATGTATAGACATATATATGTATGTATACATATATATATATAATTTTGGTTCTTTTTGGAAATGCTTCTCCAGCGTCGCGACGTGACCGTGGTGGGAGACAGCTGGGGCTGTGCTGCCAGTGGGAAGCAGAGAAAAAGCTTCCCAAAACCATCCAGAGCACAGCTCAAGGCAGTGCTGGAGGTATTTCCAGGCTTCTGTATCCCAGTACACCATCAAGGTCAATGGGAAGAAGCTGTAAAGCCTGGGCCTGCCCCGTGTCCACAGAGCTGTGATCTACACCTTGCTAGGCATGATACCTCGGGGCTGGACGGGGCAGATTTTAGGGGTGGACTTCCAAAAGATGGGCCTCTCTTGGCACAGAAGAAAATTTTAGGAGTGGGGTGTGAGAAGGCTTTTGGAAAATGGCTCCTAAATCAGCCACAGCACCAAAGGTTACTCAGCCCTGTGAGAGATACAAGAGGAAGGAGCTGGTTGCCCCCTGACCCAGCCTGGGGCTGTGGGATTGAGAGAGCTTCTTCCTTTGTTCTTGTCTTGGCTGGCTCTGCTGCAGCAGGAGAAGACACAGCTGGCTGTCCACAATCCTGGAGATCTCTTCATAGTGTTTTAAGGGAATTTTTGCCAGGGAAGCATGATTCTGCAGGCTCCAGTTTGGTGTGTTCTAGAAACACATCCATGCCCGTCCAGCTCATGCTGGGGTGGGTGGTGTTTGTGGGTGCTGACCCTAAACCCTCTGTCCAAGTCTTTCCATGGAGTCCGGTGCTGCCATGCTGTGCTGCACATCAGACACTGGGATGTGTCTTGCTCGGGTCCCTTCAATGTTAAATGGGTGGAAACGACAGCAGAGATCAGACCAAAGTCCTCCAGTTCTTTTTGTAAACTGCCCTTGGTAAATACTAGTGGTTTTTTAGAATTGTCCAGATCCACGTTTCTACTCCCCCACTGATTACTCAGCTCCTTTTCTTTATGATAATGAACGTGCAGTTTAAAAACAAAAAAAAAAAGTAGAACCCTGTGGTGTTGCGCATAGCCACGCGTGTGGTCTCTTGTTCCCGTGTCCTTTTCTGTCCTTTTCCCATGGAATTGCACAGTCTGGATTATTTGTCCTGAATTTTTGGACGCTGCCTCAGACAGAAGTCTTCCTTGCCAGCCCTGACAATTACCTGCGGACTTGAGCCAACCATCCCCTGGGCAGAGCAGCATCTCCTGGGTGGCTCGTGTCCGGCTCTCCAGAGCATTGGATGCCTCCAGGGAGGAGAGGGGACAGTGTCCCTGCTAGAGCAGTGGCCCCCAAAGCTTTAGCTGTCCCTGGGAAACATGGGGAGTGTCTGTCCTTGGGAAGCATGAAGTCTGAGCTACTGCTCCAGGGTCATCTCCGTGTCCTGGGGCTTTCCTGTGACACTGGTGTCAGCCCCTGCCCACAGGCTCTCCTCCCTTTGTGACTTCATGGGAGTCCATCTGCGCCAGCTTTGAGCCATGTTCCTTGTGCTTCTCCCCTTAATCTTCCTATTTCTTTAATTCCCACAGGTATTCCAGTGTAATCATGGTAGCAGTATGACAAATATATCTCAGCTCACTCTTTGCAGGGCATTTGAAGCAGCATTCTGTGTTTCTGCATGGATGGAACCTGCTGCCCACAGAGAAGTTGTCAGGCAGAGCTGGGAGATGCCAGGGCAGCACAGGCAGCACTGGTGCAAGCAGTGGTGATGATGGCTGTGGTGATGGAGAGGCACCTGGCTCGCAGGAAATTCCCTGTGGAGCTGGGGAAGAGGAGGGGAAAGCGTGTGAGTATGTGTGTGTGTGTGTGTGTGTGTGTGTGTGTGTGAGAGAGAGAGAGAGAGAGAAGGAAGGTGAATCACTGTGACCCCAAGGATGGGCACAGGTTCCAGAGGGCAGGACTTGCATGAGCTTCCCCCCCAGTCTGCAGCAGGACATATCCTGGTCTCCCCGGAGCTGAGCGGTGAACCAGGGAACAAAAGTAGATGCACAATCTTCCCTTATTTATAAGGACCAACAGCACTTGCACTTTATCAGAGGAAACCTCCCCCCATCCATGCTGGGCCACTGTGGTGGAGGGAGAGGAGGAGGAGGAGGAAGGGCTGGGATGGAGCCACTGATGCAGTGATGTACAAGGCAGGATCCAGGCATGCCAGGGTCTTGCACAGTGAAGAGAAATGAGCTGTGGTGATTTCATTCCCTCCTATTGATGAAAGCCAAAAAACAAGAAAGAAATGAAAATAGAAAGTCACATTTCCATGGCATAGTCTATTGAGTAGATCTTCCCACCGTGGAAAAGCAGGGAAGCATGGTGTTCTCAGACACGCTCCTGTGGGAGCTTTTTCATGTTTTGGGCACATCATCTCACCCTGAGGTCCTGGAAGCTTGAAAAAAGAAAAGTTTTGTTCCTTGCTTTGCTGTAAGCCCTCAGCCCACTGCTGCTTGTTTCCTTTCAGTTCATTTTCCAGATTCCTTAGCCCCTGAATAGTCCCTGAGAGACACACCATGGCAGCCAAGAGGCTGCCACATTCCCCAGACATGTCATGGAGTGTCTGTGTGTCACTTGTGGCTCTGTCTTAGAGAAAGTGGTGTAGGGCAAGCCACCCATGGCAAGGAGAGGTTGTCTCTCCTTGGGCCCTGCAGCAAGCCCAGGCTTCCCAGGGCTGTCTGGGATTCTCTTCCCTCCACATTCCTTGCAAACCCTGAGCAGGAGCCACAGGATGTGCCGCTCCCACCGGGCCAGGGAGTCAAAGCACCAGTGTGCTCTATCCTGCCCCAAACTGAGCTGGTTTGGGGCTCCAGGTCCGAGCTCTCATGTCATGGCACCAACAGGTAGGGCAAGCAGGGTTTGGTCCTCAACCCCCTGACCTTTGGAAGCCAGGGTCCCCCGAGGGCAGCTTCACCCCACAGCACCCCGGGCAGAGCCGGTCCTGGGCAGCCGCCCGTCTCTCCAGATCCGATCGTTTACCTTCACTCTGTCTTCCCAGCTGGAGAAAGGGCAGCCGGTGGTGGTGGCAGGAGCCATGCTCCAGAGAACACCAGTGCTCCATGGGGCTCCAGAGTTCCGTGGGGTCAAGGGCACCGAGCCTGCCAGGAGGTCACCGTAGCGATGGCAGAGCCAGCGCGGGGACAGATTTCAGGTTACCTCTTCTCCACTGGCAGCTTGTTGCGAAGGAAGGTAGTTCAGCTGAAACGGTAGTTAAATAGTAGATATTCTACACATAATATATATTTTGTAAAAAAAAAAATTAAAAAATAAAATAGAACAAAAATATATCTATCCTATCTCAGCCCGCCCATTTCAGGATGAATGTGGTTGGAATTTTCATTCAACCAGATATTAAATCTGTACGCAATTTTTTCAAAACCAGCAAGAAATCCCTTGCCATTTCCAAGTCTGTGGGTTTGGTCTCCCGAGCTCATCTAACGCTTCTCACACATTTTTAAGAATTACTCTCAACATTTGTAGGTACATTTTTAATAGTGTCACAAGTGGAGATAATATTTACTTTGAAAAAAGTATATGTTGCACAAAAATACACACTAAGGGCACAGATTTCTGACCCAGATTCTTCTATTTTAGGTTCCAAGGGGTTTATTTTTTTGTTTGATAGGACATGTACAGTGAAGTTTACACTTTATTTTTATTTTGCCAAAACCCGTTTTCTAACATGAGACAGTTTTACTTTGTAACCGGTTTTACATCACTGAGTACTTCTTTCTTTTCCTGGGAAAATCCTGCACCAGGAGGCATCCGGTGGAAGCGCTGTCGCCTTTTGGCATTGTGGCTGCCCCACCCGCCCACAGCGCGAGCTGGGACAGTGCCAAAAGGACCTTTTCTTCCCGAGCGGTTTTTAATTTGTCTCTGTCCGTGGAAGCCGTGTATTTGGAAGCACTGTAAATGCCACCCTGTCCCCTTGCCCTCTGTATATTTAGTACTCTGATGTTGCTATTAAAACTGATATGAGAACCGCGCAGACGGTGGTGACTGGGTTCCTCCGCGCGCGGACACGGTCCCTGGGGAGGGGACAGCGTTGGTTTGGTGTCCAGAGGATCCATGTCTCAGCAAGGAGTCCAGAGCTTCCCTGGAGAAATCCCCCTGTTCCTAGCTGTGCACACCTCAGGTGAGCAGTGGGGAAATAGCTCTGCCTTTGTCCTGGGAAGAGGGTCCTGTGCATCCCCTTGGAGTCCCCAGCACAGCAGCACCACCTCCACTCCCTGTGGCACAGGCAGGAGGGTGCCAGGTCCCCAGGCTCACCCAGTGTCCCCCAGGACTTTGAGGGGACCCTGTGTGCCTTGTGACAGCTGCTTGGAAGAAGGAAGCCATTGAATAGGGCTGTTGGGGAGTTAATTAAACATCACTAATGATGCCTTAAAAAACAGCTCTGCTATGAAATCACTTCACCCAACTACATCTTTTACCCAAGGAGGAGTCCTGGTCGTGAGCAGGTCCCTGGTAAGTGGTGGCTCTGGTTTGCACTTTGTGTTTGGAGTGAGTGACGATGGATCACACTCAGGCTGACCCTGCTGCTGTGCTGCTCAACAGATGGACAGAGAGATGGACAGAGAGGTGTGGAGACTGTGCAGCACAAGGAGGGCTCTTGCCAGGCAGCAGGACAGCTCCCACAGCCGCCATCCCCCTTCCCCAGGACACTGTGGGGTAGCACGGCTGTCATCCTCACAATGCATTGTGACCTGGAAAGGGGGAAAAGCCTTCAATGGTGTCCATGTTGGCTTTGAAGAGGGATGGCCTGGGAAGGCAGAGACCAGCACAGCCACCTGCCACTTGCATTCCCAGCCTGTGGCAGCAGCTTTCCCACAGTGCCAGGACCCTCCACAATTTTCTGTGCAAGACCCTCCACAATTTTCTGTGCGAGATGATGCCCAGTCCAGCCAAATCTCCAAAACCTCCATTCTGCAGGAAAATATATAGAAAAATGGGGAGGGACAAAGTGAGCTGCTCTTCATTTTAGGGCCAAATTGCCAGCTTAAATCACTGAGACAATGTGTACAAGCGAACAGGATGCGAATGGCCTTAGAGCTGCATATATCAGCCGGAGAACTCTGTTCATTTCCAGATGCAAGTGGGATTTCAGGGCATGAAATACAGTGTTAGGCTCTCATTCCTTTCCCTGCTATTTATCACAGCCGGAAACATACTCACCAGCCTGAGCTGTTCCAAGTGTCGCTGCTGGGAGCGTGGAGGAGAAATATTGTGCTGAGCTGTGGGAGAGGGATTGGGGTGGGACAAGGCAAGCAGCCAAGGGGAAGAACCAGCATCCCTACTCCCTCCAGCACCCATTGCCCCAGCATGGAGCTGGGAGCATCCCCTCCTGCTGCTCATCCTGCCGTGCAGCAAGGGCCAGGGCACGGCCACCAGACACAATGCCCTGGGTTAAACAGTGCCATGAGTGGTCCCCAGGGCTGGAGGGACCGTGACAGGGTCACCGTCCCCTTGTCAGCACTGGAGACTGCCAGCTCATGTCCCTTCCAGCACTGCTCGGCGGGGCGAGGCTGGAAAATGAGGCTGGAAACAAAACACCACACACTGGTGCCGCAGCACACAGTTCTGATAAAAAGTAGGACTAAGCATTATCCAAGTTTAATTATTATAATTATACCGGGGCGAAGTAATTGCTGGGGATATTTTAAGCTTCAATCAACACGCTATTTTGAAAACTGAAGCCCTGATTTACCCAGGGCGAGGTGGTAACCATCAACAGGCACCCATGCTGCTGGCAGCCAGAGGAGCCCACCAGGAGGGTTTGTGAGCTGCTTGGAGCTTCCTGTCTTAAAATAGGGATTTGAGAGGGTGAGACAAGCAGTGGGAAGGTGAAAAGGGGTCCCCATGTCCCATTAAGCATTGACTAGAAGCCTGGATTCAGCACCAGGATGGGCTGCAGGAGCAGCATCAGCTTCAGGAAGAGGAGCCATGCGGGATGGGCAGCCCCAGCTCAGTGGTGGCTCTGAGGAAGATTGGCTGGGGCTGGATGATGTAGTGATGCTGAAATCATTTAAGCTTGTTATGGTGGTTTCTATGGCTCTCTGGCTGGATGTAACAAATTGTCTGCATCATTTTCCAGATGGATCATTCTTAAATCATCCAGGACAGGCTTCAGGGCTCTGCACTGAAGCAGCGGAAGGCACTTCGGTTCAATAAATGCTGGAACGGTTCTATATCAAGTGCTATTTCTTATTAAAAGTGTAAGTACATCATCCCACCTGGTAGGTTTCACAGCCAAGATCTCCATGCTGTGTACCCCTCTGGGTGTCCTTAGGTCCCCAAGTGGATGGGGGACAGGAATGGGGGGCCACATGCCTGTGTTGGCAGGCAGAGTGGCTCTGTGGTAGAGCAGAGGGAACAGTGATGGATCAGGTTTCCCAGCAGCTCATCCCTACTCCCTGCTTCCCCCTCCCCAGACAGGTACCAACCCCCAGCACACGTCCAGCTCCCGGCGAACGGCATGGCCCAAGCACGTCTGAACAAAATCTCTTATTAGAGTTGGAATTAACTGACCCATCAGTAAGTTCTGTTGCATAACCAAGGGTTTATCACTGCTGTCATCACTGGAGCAGCCCGTGGGTCGTGCTGAGCCCCAAAGTGCCCTGCAGCAGAGTGAGCTGTCGATGTGCCCGGCTCCATCGCCGCACTTTGGCCGCGGCCACGCGCGCCCGATGAATGACGAGCGCTGAGAGAGCAGTTTGTTTCTGCCAGGCAATTTGTGCTAATAAGCAGTTCGAGGCAGCGACGCCTCTCAGCAGAGATGAGTTATGGCAGGAGGGCTTGGAGAGGAGAGCCCTGAGGGTGCCGCAGTGGAGGAGACCTGCATGGCACATGTAGGCGCAGCCCGTGGTGAGCTCAGTCTGTGGTGGGGCTTGTCCATGGGGGGCTCAGTCCAGAGTAGGCTCAGCCCACCATCTCCACCTGGGATGGGCAGGGAGGTGGCTGCCCATGACTTGTGCTGTGGACTGGCTTTCCAGTGGGACTTCTTCTAAGGACTCAGGAAGCGCATGTGGATGCAGTTCCCAGGTTTCAAATGTCAGGCTTGTATTTGATCTAATCCCGGGTATTTCTGATGCTGGTAGGGACTGAGCCCCAGGGCTGTGGGACCTGCTTGGCTCTGTCAGCACTGACATGTCTCTATGTGTTTAATAAACGTAGGAGAATTAAATCACCATTGTTCCTGCTCATCTTCCGAGTATGATTTTAACTGAAAACTGACATTTATCTTAGTTCCTTGTCAGGCCAAAACCAGGACAGAGTTTCTTGGGGGGGTTATTATCTTTCCCTTGCAAATTTTCAAGCATGAATAAGTGCTGTGACTGGCACAGAGGACGGAGGCGGGAGTTGGTTGTGAGTGTCCTGGGATGCAAGTCCTCACCTCTGCCACAGCAGGACCAGCACAGGAGGGGTGGGAGCAAAAGCCGTGGTGGCACTTGGGGGCAAGGTGACATCCCAGTGTGAAGTCCATGTGACACCCAGGTCAGCAGCAGCAGACCACAGCAGGGCATCACTCAAGCAGCAATGCCAGGGGAAACACGTCCACCTCTGCAGGCAAGCGTGTCCTCTCAGGTGTATTTATTGACCTGTCAGAGGGCTCCAAGGTGGCTGACCGCACTTTCCCCCTGCAGCAATTGATTCCAGTCGGCTTAGATCAGGGAACACTTGATTTCTCTGCCTGATACTCATTCTGGCCTTCAATAACACAGTGTTTAGGAATAGATCACAGGATTCACTGGCGGGAGCACATCGCCTGATGTGTGCAATGGGCAGCACTAGCAGGTATGGCCACATGTGGCCTTGGGGGTTTAGTTTCCCAGAAAAAGCCAGAGTTAAGCAGCACCAATGCAGCCTTTGGCTGCCAGTAAGTGTTTCCAAGCTCTCTGCTAACCCAGAGGACTGTTCTGCTTGTGGTGTCATGGGGCCAACCCTGCCTGAAAACAGCTCAGTCCTTTCCTCTGAGTCTCCTCTCTCTAACCTTGCAGGCTCCATGGCTGGGGTGCTCAGAACTGGCCCATGCCTAGGCTGCACTGTGAGGGACACAGTGCCTTTGGTCTCAGTCAGGCTCAATGTGAGCAGTCAGAGTGCAGCACCCCAGCCCAGGGCTGGCTGGCCAGGGGTCCTGAGTGCTTGCAGGTACAGGAGCCAGGCTGCCATCCTCCCCCCAGTGCCTTTCCAATTACCAGCACATCCTTCTCTTCTTAAAAGCCCAGCCAGTACTCTGCCCTCGCACTATAAAAAGCACAGCTTGACATTTGTTTTTCCCCATCTACTTCTCATCCGTGTTTTCCTTCTCGTCGCTTCAGCCTCCGCGGCGATGTCCCAACCAGCAGCTCGGCACAGATCAGTGGATTGCAGCCAGCACCATTTGTGAAATGGGTCTGTGAAGCCATGGGAAGAGCCATATCCATGTAACAGTCCATAAAGCTGTCTGTCAGAGCACTTAGCCGTGCTCAGCCCCTGGGAGAGAAAAAGCCCCACATTCACCAATTTGCTTTCAATCAGCCCCAAGAGCCTCTTGGCCAAAACCATTCTGCATCCCTAGATGCTGTTAATGGTTGGGCTGGTATATTTGCCCTGGCATTCTCCCAGGGGTTAAGGAGACAGGAGCCTTCAAAACCTGTCCCTCCTGGGCAGACACTGGCATAATGGAGCTCTGCTGTGCCTGTGTGTCCCACATCACCTGGGCAGAAACTGTCTCAGTGTCCCTTGTCCCACCAGTTTTTTCCAAGTCTGGCAGGAAGCGTGGCTGAAAACCAGGTGGCAGGACTAATAGCTTAAATGCCAATAAAACCCTTTCCCTGAGTGTTGGCAGGTTTTAGAATTGTCTGGCTTTGAATAACTGACTCCCAAAGGCACTGAGGTCACCTCTCCTTGAGCAGAGAGGAGGGCAGAGCAGTGCTGGGCTGTGCTCACATCCCAGAGCCGGCTCTGCCTGAGGAACGACTCTGCAGGATGGGGAAAGAAGCAGCCAAGAGCCCAAGAAAACTCTCTCCAGAGCCCACAGCGCTGCTTAGTGCCAAGCAGACTGGGAGTGGGTGAGCAAGCCCCTCTCTGGGGAGACAGCCTGCTGGCAGGGACAAAGGCAGTGGCAGCTGAGTGACACCGAGCAGCAGCTGCCAAAGCCCCACAGCATCCTATCCCCAGGGGGCTGGGAAGAGACCGGACAGTGGCAGCCAGCCAAGAGCCCTGGGCACATGGACAGAGCAGACAAAGCAGGGGGACAAGGGCCCCCCGAGCCACTGGAGACCACCGAGTGTTGCTGGGTCCCACTGAATGGATTTGGAGCGGTTTGGTGGCCAAGCGCCGCCCTCGGTCCCGCCAGAGAGACATGGAGTGTCAGCTCCAGCCTGGCGTGCAAAGAGATGAAAGAAAAGGGGAAGTGAAGGTTCCCAAGCTCCATGAAATTCCTTCCCAGGGTCCAGCTGCAGCCCCTTGTGAGGGAGCCAAGAGGGGAAGTGCAGCATCCCCAGCAGGGCCAGGGCCAGGGCCACAATTCCCAGGGAAGTGATGACATTGAGGCTGTGTTTTCAAGGTGAAAAGGATGAGAAAAGGGAAAGGGGTAGGAGAAAGAAAGAAGATGAAGCTTTGGTAGGATGCACCAGGAACTATACCAAATGGGCACTTCTCAACTTGAGGAAAGTTTGGGAGAGCCATTAAAGCCAGAGATCAGTGAAGGGGGAAATTGAAATGTTAGGGGCTCGAACGGAAAATTAGGCTCAGATAATGGCCCTGGGGTTTAAAACACCCTCCAATATCTGTTGTGAGGAGCTGTTAAACACTTCCATTGGAGATGTCTCTGTATCCAGCTGCCCTGGCAAGCAAAATCCCCAGAGCTGTGGCACAATAGGCAAGGAGTCACAAGGTCCTGCCATGCTGCCTGGCACGGCTGATCAGTGCTGCAGATAGCAGGGAAAATCCCAAAGATGAAGGAGAGGCTGAGAATGCTCGGGCAAAGCAGCAGCAGTGAGACCGAAGGACAGAATTTCCATAGTCCTTTCCGAAAAAGCCACAGAAATGTCTGGGCTGCTCTGGACTCATCCCCTCTTGCCACGGTACTGCCAAGGAGATGGGACTCATGGCACCCACAGGCAGGGCTCACACTCAGCATTGGGGCAGCAGCAGGATTAGGGCTGAGCCTGGGAAGCCTTGCAGTTGGACTGGGGAGGCGGGATGGCCCTTTGCAATTAGGCAGAGTCAAACGCCTTTGATCTAAAATGGATTTGGAGTGGAGTTGGATGTGCTTGTCCACCCGCGTTTTCACTGCCAGGAGCACTTAGCATGGCTGGCCTCCCTCTGCCACCAGCACTTCCAGCCAGCCAGCCTGGGCTGGGGCTGTTCCAGTAGGACCCTTGGAGTAAAAGGAGCCGTGGAAAAATCTGGTTTAGTGGAAGGTGTCCCTGCCCATGGCAAGGAGTTGGAACAAGATAAACTTCAAGGTCCCTCCCAAACCAAACCATTCTGTGATTCTGTGGCTCTAAATGCTTCCTGCAGCTGAACGGGGCTGACATCCGCTGTCAGCACTCCCACATCAAACACAAGTGCACATGGAGCATGGACACAAGCACAGGAGGCTGCTGCAGACCCCCTCCCTGCTCACATGGACTGTGAGAAGCCGAGGGAATCCTGAACACGGCACACATGGATGTGCCAGAGGCTACAGCTGGAGACAGCTGAGCCAAAACAGACCTATGAAAGTCAGCTCCTCTCACAGGCAGGTGTGCAGGAAGGCAACTGCCTGTGGGGCAGGAGCCTCCCAGGCTTGATTAGGCCAGGGGAGAGGTTATTTAAGAGCCAGGTAAGGAGCCAGTGCTGCCTGGGGCTCAGTCCCTGCTCGTCCATTCTAGGAACTCAGTGGCAGCTCATCCCTAGCAGGTATGTGGCAGCCGGGGGGAATTGCTCCTGTTTCCCAGCTGGCATCGTGCACATTCCCTTCCAGCCCTCCCGCTCCTGGTGATAAGCCTGGCTTATGGAGAAGTGCTAATCTGGCAGTTGCTATGAGACCCACTTGATGTCTTTGATGCAGTGTGGAGGCAGGTGAATCATTAGGAGGAATATCAGGTTTTCTGGCACAGCTTGAGGAGACGCAGAAGTTTCCCGATGCTCGGTAAGATGCAAACGCTGAAGTCCCAGCAGCTGGGACATGCGTAGCCTGGAGAAGCTGGGAGCATCAGCTTCTCCCTGCTCTTTGTGGCTTTCCAAACTGTCAGTCTCCAGCTGCTGCTGGCTCCTCACAGAGCAATGTTTCCCAGAGTGGATTCTGAGGAGGGGCGAGCTGAGGATGTGCTTTGCTCTAATTCTGGCACCCTCTCTGCCAGCTGAGCCTGCTCCTGGGCTGCAGCCTGGAGCTCCCAGTGCCTGTGGCTCTCCAAAGCGAGTGCAGACAAAGAGAGCAGGGGATGATGGCTGGGAGAGTTGAGAATGCTGGCCAGGAGAGCCAGTGCTACTGCAGTGGGGGGGCAAGGGCAGGGTGCAGCTCATTCCTCCTGGTCCTGGCATTTAGCAGGATCACCAAGCTGGGGTTCCTGCTGTGGTGCTGTACCCTGCACAGTAATTTATGTAACTGGGGGAAGGAACCAGCACAGCAGAAATTTTTAATTATGTATTTGACTGGAATAGTCTCGGTTTGAGTTCATGCAACGTTGGTTAGTTACCTCAGATAATTAGAAATTTTACAGCTGGATAAAAAGTTTATAAAGCACTGAAAAGGGTAGGGCATTTGGGATGGAGATATTTGGTCCCTCTGGTTGTTCCAGAGAAGAGAAGCATTTTTGGGCTTCCCAAGGAGTCCTAGTTCCCAATGGTACCTGAAGGTGGTTCTGCTGGCAGCTGTGGCCCTGCTCCCTCCGTGCTCCATGCATGGGCTCCTTGGCCAGGGACAGAGGGTTCAGTGTAAGCCACTGGTTCAACCCATCGTTCCCTCATAGGAATGTTCAGTTCAACACAAACTGGTGGTAACTCATGGTAACCAACAGGCCCTCAAGCAGTGGATGGATGGGTGTCCTGGCAGCAGGGATTTAGGGATGGTCCAAGACCAGAAGATGGTGAAGTTGGAGGGCTTGTGGTACAAATCCCCCAGTATTTGTCTACAGAGCCTCAAGTGCTAGTTCAGGTTTTGTCAGTGAGGATTTTTCCCCCTAGCATCCTATTACTGAAGGGAGAAGAGGTTCAGGGAGGATGTTAATGATCCTCTTGACGTTTTCAGTGTAACAGAGAGGAGTGTTTGCTCCCTCAGTGAAAGACCTGGAGGTGCTGAGCCAGCAGGGGTTGCTCTGCTGATGAGGTCCCACTGCAGTAAGGCAGCAGCCTGCAGTGCTGTGGTCCTTGGGGGAAGAGGGATTCAAGGAGGGAGGCATTAAAAAAATACCTGTTGCAAGGGAGTGGAGCAGGGTGGGCCATTACTTGCATTCAGAGTAATAGCTCAGCACAGCAGCAGCTGAGAGGTGTCCCAGGGCAGCACATGGGGAATAAAACTGATGGACGCTGCATTTCCCTGACATGCAGGGCTCCTGGTGGAGGGACAAAGCTCCTGTGAGCAGGCACTGGGAGGCTGCTGGGGCTGGAAGCCTGAGGAGAAGCAACCCTGAGCTACCAACAGAGGTTTTGGCTGCTTTTGACCCCAGGATCTCCTGGGCTGGTGCCTGGCTGGGCTGCTGTCATACCAGGTCCCCTCTGGCTCCTCACAGGTGCCCAATACCCCTGCATGGGATGCAGCTCTCCTCCTTGAGCACACCTGCCAGGATCCCTCCCTGGACAAATTCATGTCCATACAACTTAATTCTTTTTTTAAAGGCTTGTGATGACTACGTTTGGTGCTGTTAAATGAGAAGAGTTACCATGAGTGAAGGGTTAAGTGTATGGTGGCTCATGCAAATGTGAAGTCTCCTTGCAAGCGTTCAGCCTTGTAAATGGAATGAAAGTGTTTTTTAAAGTATTTGAAATCAGTTTTGTTTATGTAATCTGACAAGTTATTATGCACAGTCCTTATCTGACTTCATGATTTATGGGAAAGAACCTCAAATCTATATTTAAAATTACTATTAAATACAATTTTTTTTGCCTCTTCAGCTGAGATAGAAGCACCATTAGCAGTTGTTGCCCTGGAGCTCAAGTACTTCATTAGTTTAGGAAAATTAATTTTTTTCCATTAAATCTTCCTAAGATCCTGATGCTATATTTGCTTGTAAATGTTCAATAATAATAATTATTAAGAAGAATAAGGTTCAGCTAGTTGTGATTTTTGATTTCCTCTTCTTGTTTATCTCCCGGGGGTGTGTGGCTGTGGGTTGAGACCGGGGGATGCCTCTGCCACAGGGGCAGGTGTGTGTGGGCAAACTGAGACCTGGTAATGGAGAAGGAGAAGAAAAGGCCCATCTGGTTCAGAGAACTTCATCTTGCTCAGTTTATTGTAATGATCTCTCAGTGTTGCTGGGGAAGCTGGGATTTCTGTGGTTCAGCTCCTGCCCTGGGCACTGTGATGCTGGGTGGTGGGAGATGCTCTGGAAGATCGTGGTGCTCCTGTTCTCCATCCATCTGCTGCTCCAGTCCTGCAGAGAAGTGGCTTTTCAAGTGCAGATGAATCTGAATTCATTTGGCTTTCTCTTCATGAGCTCAGAGAAATACTAAAGCCTCTTCTCATGTCTCAGCTACTTCTGGCAGGTTTGAGCTCGGATAGGAGACGAGTTTCTGTTTTCATGCTCCTCCAGCTTCAGAACAAAAGAGCTGATGGCAGTTGTGCATACATACACGTGTATTGTTCCCACCTGCAATATTAATTTATACTGAATTCATTTTGTTACATCTTCCTAGTTTAACTTTTTTCCCTACTTAAACATTATTCCTACATTTTGATTTTAAAGTTGCTGGAGTTGGGGGGCAGGTCCCCTCCAGGGGCTTGTGTCTCTCTGAGGATGCTGCAGGCATCAGGAGGGGAGGATCCTGACACTGAGCTGAAGAGGGAGGCAGTGGTTGTGTTCTGGAGGGCCAACCTGTGCAGTGGGATTTATGTAGAGATTCAATTATGGACAGCACAGTAAATTTCTCTTTAATAGAGCCTTAAATATTCACTGGCAATATTTACATAAGCATTGTAACAGCTGCAAAGAAGTCATTAAGGACTACTCACAGAGATAATCTCGATTTTAAAATTCCTTTAATGTGCATTTTCAGAGAGATTACAGCCACAGCTATCTGGTCAATAAAAAGCCTACCCTCCTCCACAGGGTCTGCGAGCAGACTGGGAGGACAATCAAAAATAACCAGGCAGAAGTATCTGGATTGAGCTGGGTTTTTTTCTGTTCATTTTTTGGCAGAAGCCAAATGCCATTCCAGAGGGATGTCATGTGTGGCAGTTAGAAGCCAAAGCAATCAATCCCACACGGTCAAATAACCTTTCACCAGGGCCATTTGTTGCCTTGAGAATCAGGCTTTTTGATACTATTTTCATAATTTCTAGCCACTTTCCCAGGAAAATAACTATAAACATAGATGTTTATACATTCCATTAAAGATATGCCTTTTGATGGATATCTCTCACGGCCAGTGTGATTGGGAAGGTGGTGACCTGACTATCCAATCCCTGGTCGTTGTCGAAAACCTATAAATACAGAAAGAACAAAATAAACTTCCTTCTTCTTTCATCACATTTTGAGCTGCATCTGTGTGAATCATTTCGTGTCCAACAGTGACAGCCATTGGTTTTCTTCATCCAGCTCAGTCCTTGGAGTTTACATTTCTGAAGAAATGCAATGGGAATCCCCCCCTACCCCACCTCCTGCACAAGGCATTTCCAGGATGTTCTGCAGAGACTGCTGCTGCAGCCAGATCACTGAGCTGTTTCTGGGGCCAGTTCGTTGTTGTAGATTGGTTTGGTTTGTTGGTTTGCAGTTTTATAACCATCCTCGGCATCTCCTGCTGAAACCCTGCCCTTGGTACCTTTGGTGCAACTGCTGCTGCTTCTCTGTCCTGTGTACAAAGTTTAATCTCCTCAGAGCCTTGTCTGAGATCCCTGTGCAAGAGGTCTGCTCCATGGCTTCTCCGGGAAGAGCGGGGTCCCCACCTGAGAGGAGATGGACAGACCCAATTTCCAAAGGCTGTCTCAGCCATTCGGCAATCAGGCAGTGTGTAACAGAAGATGAACACACTCCAAAGGCTGGATGATCCCGACTCCCTCTCCTCCTTCAACAGCTCAGTTGGCCAAGTGTGAGAAGACGCTAATTTGAGCTGGCAGCAATTCATGTTCACTTTGGAGGACAACAAGGCATCAGAGAATAGGAAGGAGCAGAGCTCGGCTGGAGAGAGGCTGCGAGGCACAGGGACAACTGGGGCAGCTGCTCATGGTGGATTCCCAGGGAACAGGACTGATTAAGCTGCTGGGCTCTACCTAGCAGCTCAAAAGCCTTTCTCCAAGGCTTTGTGAGTTGCTGGTTTGTGTTTTCCTGGAGGGGAAGGAGTGGGAGATAAGGGGCAGGAGGCTGATGTTGGCAAGGGCAGTGTCTTCTGCAGACTCTTCCTTGTGCAGGTGGACAAGCAGAACAGCAAGCATGGTCAGTTTGCAGACCCATGTGCAACCCTCTGGCAGAGCTGGCACGGCAGCACAAGCCTTTTCTCCCTCCACTTAATCTCACAAAATGGGAAGACTTCAGTCAGAATCATCAAGAGTTAATAAATATGGATCGTGTTGTTTTACAAGTTTCCCACATGGAACAGCACTTTAAATTAAGCACTGTAAAGCTCAGCTGAACGTGGTGAAAGAACAGTCCAGGGTTGAGCTGAATGTGCAATTGCCTTTCCCTTTCCTTTCCTTCCTCCCTGGTCCTGGTAAATCCAGCACACCAGGAACTGTAGTCGGGAGCTGTCCCTGGTCCTGTGTGATGCTCTGGGCTGAGTTCTGGCAGAGTTTGGCCCCAGCTGCTCACCTCGAATATTTCCTTGGAGTTTTACATGGCAGCTTAGCCCCAAACCTGCCCACTGAGAGCTATTTCAGTAACTGTGCCCTGCCTCGACATCTGCAAAGTTTATAGAATAAACCTGTTTGGCACTGGAGCTGGTTTGGAATGGCTCTGCAGGAACAGCCCTGCTTCCCTGAGCCAGGAGTGTTTGGTTTGAAACCTCTTTAGTCCCATGAACTTTCTCTGCCTCCCAGGCTGGGGTCTGGACCTGGCAAGCAGCCCTGCACTCAGGGACTTGCTCTGGAACAAACCCAGAGGCAGCAAAAATGTGTTTCCTACCCAGGCAAGCCTGGATTTCCTTTTGCTTCACTCTGCCCCAGCAAATTCTGCTTCCAGCAGTGATGTCCCAGAACCACTGAACAGCAGCTCCCTGGCCTGTGGAGAGAAGGTTTATGGCGAGGCTGCTGCCTTGAGCTGCTCCTGAGGAAGGGGATGGCAGCCAGGGGGTTTTCCAGGAAACCCAGAATTTGTCTGGGCAGCGCTGTGGGAATTCTCTGTGGTGCTGCGGATGCTGGGAATTCCGATGCTGTGTTCACCTGCAGGTGGACATTGGGAATCTGGCTGCATTCACCAGCTCCAACCAGGCGTGGTTTGGTTACCATATCCCTGCTCTGAGGTTCACTGCAGGCAGTGGGGGCATCTTTTCCTGCACCTCACTGCAGAGGCTCACTCATTTTTAAGACCTTGCTTTCCTGTGCCTGCTTTAGTCTGAGCCAGATTTTCATCCCTGGCTCCATAGAAACCACAGTTTTCCTGGGCTGTCAAATATTGTTTTGCCTGTAATCCCAGAGGAGACAAATGAAAAATTTCAAAGTAAACACTTTCCAGTAGGTGTAGGGGAGAGGAGCTGAGACCCTCCAGATATTCTCCCTCTCTGCCAAGACTATACATGCTCCTTTTAATTTCCAGAGGTATTTATAGCTCCTTCCTTCCTTTCCAATTAGTGCCATGAGAAAATGATGGAGGGGAAGAGAAAACAGGAGGAAACTGGCTCTGAAGTCCGTCAATGGGGTATTTCCTCCTTCCTTGTCCACTGTGGTCCCTCCTGCAAACATTAGAGGCTGGAGCAGGTGCCACAGCCTGGCCAGGGCCAAAAAGGCATCCTGGTGCTCAGGAAGATCCAAAAAAATACTGGCCCAGGTGCTGCCTTCTCTCCTGCAAGAGAAGGGAGCTGGGGAGGGGGAGCAAAGGGCAGAAAACAAGCTGTGATTGCAACTTGTGATTGTATTTGGTTTGTAACAGCCAAAGCAATAATCGTGTTTGTGGAGCCGAAAAGGGAAGGGAGACAAATGGTTTAATTTGGATCAATATTAATTTTATGCAATTTAACTTTTTATTACAGCAAATCGTTCAATTATCGTTCTAGGGATCCATCAAGGAAGAAAAAAGCCCTTTTAGCTCAGAAAATGCCCAGTTGACTGGGGAAGGTGTTAGTGGGCTGAAGGAATTTTTTATTGCTTCATGTTTGATCGGCCACATCTTTCTGTGTGGAAGGAGCCAGTGCCTGCAGGAGCGGCAGCGGCTCTGCAGGGATGGGAAGCAAGGATCGCTGCCAGGATCACTGTGGAGAGCAAGGGTCAACGAGGCACCTGAACCTCTGCTCCACTGCTGGCTTTTCCCTGGCACTTGGAGCAGTCCCTAATCAGGAAAATGTCTGAAAATTTAGGAATTAGATCCCTGGTATTTGCTTAGAAAGAAGCAGCAAGAATCCATGCCCCTTGTCCTCTCTCTGAGGAGATATCCATGTGACGAGCAATTAAACTGCTGTGGGATAATGAGAAGCCTTGTTGGCATCTCTCATCTTGTGCCGGGGCATCACGACCCACCAGCGCAGGGCTGACATTGATGCTCTGATCCAGCCCCAGCCTCTGGTGAGAGCGGCCAGGGCTGCAGGCAGGGACCTGAATAACTTTCTGGTTGCACTGAAACGAATGATGCTTGTAAATTGAACAAACCACTGTGGTTCCATGGCGAGTTTCACATCCCCCACTGACCTTTCATAAACACTGAAAGGCTCCTGTGGACAAACCCAATCTTTTCCTTGCAAGTCTGAGCGAGGTGCTGCCTCTTTTCCTGAGTTTAAAGACTTGAGAAGGTCGTCAAAACTGGTACGTGCTTGGTTTCGGCGATGTCCCAGCACCGTGCTGCTCCCAGTGAGGCTCTTCCAGTGGGATGTGGGGGCTGGGCTGTGCATGCTTGGCACATCCTCAGGGACGTGCTGTCTTGATTTGGCATGGAAGCCCAATTCCTGCATTTGTCCCGGGGAGATGTGGCTGACAAACCCAGAGTGTCGGCATCCTCTAAAGTCATTCAGTGTGAAATGCTGTGAAAGGAGTTCTCATAAGTGCCTGGTTTAGCTCTTTCTCTCCTCAATATGCAGAACCTCCTCACCAGTACAAAGACATTAACTGGGAACCACTGGCAGCACCTCACGCACACCGAGAACGCAAAGTGTTAAACACAGCATTTATCTCTCTGAAAATTGGTACAGGCTTTGAACATTGATTTTTACCTTAGGGCTAACGTGTTACTTTGGGGAAAAGGCTGTAGAATAAAGGATGTTTTGATCTGTTTTGCTTTAACCTTTTTAAATACATCTCAAGCACAAATGCTGACTGCTCGTTTGTTGCCCGTTTTTGATCACCTGCAGCACGGGGAGGAAGAGTTGGGGGAGATCAGAAGGACAGAGGGGTTACTGCTGCCTCCAGCAGCTCGGGCCACAGCGTGTGGCTCAGCATGTACCCACTGGCCTCGGGGCCCTGCCACGGGGATGACACTGGGCAGACACTCAGCCTGAGACTGGAGGATCCAGCTGTGGCACAGCATGGTGACCAGGCACAGCCACACACAGCCAGTGTGCTGCCTCAGGACTGATGTCATCCACCTCCAAGAGCCAGAAACTTGGTGCATCGCTCAGGCTCAGAGCCCTCAGCATCCCCCACCAAAAGGGAAGTGCCTGCAGGGAGCTGGGGGTGCTCACTGTGTTCAAACCCAGGTGAGCTGGGTGTGAGCACAGGGGTACCTGGGAGCCATTGCTGGCCTCCCACCAGGTGCTGTCACTGTGTCCCAAAGCCTCATGGGGGGCAGAGCCCAGGGATGGGGCAAGTCCTGAGTCCACAAAGTCATGAAGAAGAACATGCCTTTGGGTCAGGTCCTTGCAGAGGGCACCTCTCCCTGTGCTGACACAGAGATGCTCAGGCATTGTTCCAGCCAAAGATTTTTGGCAGGAGCAGCAGGACAGCCAGAATAGCTCCTGCTTTCTGCACAGGCCTGAGGGAGGTCTGTCTCTGTTACTTCTTTCTGAGAACCACAGAGAAACCCATCAGAGACAGATGTCCGAATTTTAAGGTCATTTGTTCCCTTTTTATATAGTAATATATTAGCTGAGCAGAGCAATACTCGGTAAGTGCCTTAGGACAGCAGAGCTGTTTTAGGGAATTGGCTGAGAGATACTATCTCTCCCTTAAAGTGCAATAAATAAATGTACTTTCCTCTTCAAAAAACATGGGGAAGCTGTGCCATGCATCTTCCAGAAAGTTAGAAGGCCTTTGAAACATTTGGTTTGAGACATAATCACTCATGTTACGCATTTAAAAACAAGCAAACCGGGAAACCAAACTGTGAACATTTCCTTCATGTGCAAAAGTTTGGGAAAGTTTCATTTGTCAGGGTGAGTGATGGCACAGAGGGCCCAGCCCTGTGCCCAGATCTGCATAAGGATTTCATTAGGGGAAAATTTATGGGTTTGTAATGTCTTTCACATGCTCTACTAAATTCCTTGTGTTTTGCTCCACATTCTTCACAGCGCTAGGTTTGTTGGGTTGTGTAACACCTCTAGAACATTTACAGAGGAGCTCCTGGTGCCACGGAAGTGATGTATGGCTCTGTCCTCGTGCCACAGCACAGGAGGCTCCGGCTGCTGTGCTGCTCTGGGAGTCCCCAGGGAGCCAAATCACCAGCCAGAGGGGCAGGGGCTGGGAGCAGACACAGGGTAAAGACCCCAGCACCACGACAGATCCAAGACTGTGATGGAGGCAGTGTTACTTGTTCTGAATGCTCAGACTTCAGCTGGATTTGATTTTCACAGATGCCATTTCCCTAGCAGGAGGTCCCAAGCATCCACCTCCTTGGCCAGAGTTCGCCTGCTGCAAGCCAGGGAGCCTGGCTAAGGGCTTGCCCTCCATCACAGCCATCTCTCAATGACCCTATTCATCAGCAAACACAAAAACAGAGAACAGAACTGAGAAGAAGTTTTTCAGGACAAAGCAAGCCAGCATATAAGACTATTTAGAAATAAAACTTATTTGGAATTCATTGTTCCCTTGCAGCAAATCACACTTTTAATGTAAAAAAGCCTTTTGACTTAAGTGCAAAAGCTTGTACTGTGTTCTGTAAAGAAAAACATGTGATTTGCATTGCTTTTAGTGCAGAGCCCTCCCAAACCTACAGGGCAGGGCTGTGGGTGGGCTCTGCAGACACCAAGGGTGGCTGCACCCTCGTCCTGCCCAGGGATGCAGCACAGGGTGGTGAGTGCTGCATCTGCCAAAAAAGTCCCAAAAATGCTTCTTGGGGAGCCCAGGAAACCCTGCTCCAGGTCTCAGCAGCTGCCCAAGACTGGGATCACATTGAGCACTTCCCTCCATCTCTCCTGCCCCTCCTTGGTCGTTCCACCCCATTTTCACTTGAAATGCGGCAGAGCTCACAAATTCCTGAGGAAACAGCCTGGCATCTCTTTCCCATGAAATATCCTCAAGAGGAGGCAAAGCAGCCAACTATTTTGGATATCTCCACAAGGTTCCCACAACGCGTGCGGTCTGTCCTTGGCCATTGCTGTGCTTTTGTCCCCACTCTGCTGGGAGGGTGCTGCTCCCCACCAGCGCTCAGGGGCTCTCCAGCTGGGCCATGGTGGTGTTTGTAGCCCGAAATAGGGATGAACCACAATTTCTTGTGTCAACAGTTCTCACTGTCAGTGGCGTTCACCATCCCGAGGCAGCAAAGTGCACAAAAACTCTGCGGGTGAAGTGGAACAAGGTGAAACAGCCCCTACCCAGGGCTGCAGTTCCCAGCAAGTTTCACTCATTTCAATAATATAAAAACACTTCAGTGTATTCCTGACATTTTCACATCAAAACATAATTATGTTTCACTATTCAAATATTTAGAAGACAGTTCTTAACCGATCCTTGCTCCATTAATTTTTTCCTATTAATTATGTATAGATTTATAAATAGCAATATAATTAATATTTAACAGTATTTTTATTAGAGAATTTCAAAAGCTTATTGAAAATCTGCATATCTGAAGCCCTACCTTTTATGTGGAAGGACAGTTTGCTGCTTCATGTTCCTCCTCGCTCTGTCTTATCAGCTTAAACACTGGCCACACTTCTCCCAGGGGAGATATTTTTAGTTCGGGGTTTTTGCTTTTTCATCATCATTTGTAGTGGGATATATAATTGGGTGCTGCTAATTACAGCTGATCCCATGCAGGTTTTTTTCCCAGGCGGGGGTCTGTGCCAGGGCTGTGCCTCTGCCCTGTCCTGTCCCAGGGGAGCGCTGCACCTGAGGCTATGGCCGGGTAATTAATCACGGTGAAGCTGATTGAATTCCTCCTGGGAGGGCTCAGAACAGCCTGGCGACATCCTTCCGACTGCCTTAGGCTGGGATGGCCACAAGGCTGGGATGTGCCTCAATCCCCCCCCTCCCCGCTCACTTCCAAGGTCCGTCTCTCCATAAGCAGTGCCCACCGAGGCTGAGCCGCCGTGGAGCCCCAGTGAGCCCATGGCGGGCTGTGCCATTCGAAGCCCAGCAAGGAAAACAAGTGATGACAAAAGAAGGAACTCGGACCCAGCAAGCAAACGCTGGGTGCCCAGCTGCCAAGTGGGTGACTCACCACAGATCCTCCCCGCAGTGCCAGCTGCCATAACAAACCCCATCTGCATGTTTGTTTGATTTGTGATGCCTTTTACTTTCCAGATGGCATTTCCCTCACCTGAGTGCAGTATTCCTTCTTGGAGCATTGGCACAAGAATTTCTCAGCCTGGTCTTGCTTGACTCATCACTTCCTCGCTGTTTGTGAAACGAAATTCCAGGGTTTGTTGCTGATTTTATGCAGAGCGTAAGGCCATCCCCACGCTGCTATCCCAGCAGCATCCCTGAGGCTGCATTCCAAGCCTGTGTTATCCCAGCGGGATTATCCCAGCACCGTTATCCCAGTGCTGGTCCCCAGGCCCCGGGAGTGATCCATGGCTGCACTTACGCCTCACGTCTTGTGTCGTTCCCACTCTTCCATCACTTTGCTGAAATCTGTGTATGGTGATGGCACTTGGGTCATCAAGATTAATAATGGTAGGTTCTGCCGGCATTTAGTCAGGGAAAAACACCTGGAGCTGCTCTTTTATGACTGATTAATGAGGGGGGAAAAAAACCGCCATGGTTCTAATTGGCATTTGAGTTCTTTCTGAGTTTTAACATTCATGCTATGCAAATATATCAATTCCTAACAATGTCTAACAAGATCATTTGAAAATGAGTTTCCCTGGGGGATTGCAATCACAGCTTTGGGAAAGGCCTGAGCCCATTTGCCTTACGTGTATTTACAGAAGGGGATAAAATATACTATCTTCTGTTGGATGGCTGATGCACTTCCATCAGGTCTGACCCAGGGGTGGAGGCCCCATCAGCCCCACCTCAGCCGTTGCCCACCCTGGAGTGTGAGAAAAATATTTTTTCATCCAATTCTGTGTTCAGTGCCTAATTCTAAGAGCAGCACTGGGCTCCTGGTCATTTTTGACCTTCATCTTTATACTACCCTTTTGCTTCATCTCTATTTACTTCCCCACGGCCTTCCAAGGGGAACGAGCAATGCTGTCCCAACAGTTTTGAAGAGGAGACTCCAACCCTCTCCTCCCTGCCTGGCACCAGATGTGTCAGCAGAGGGAACAGAATTGCCCATAATTAATTTATCCTCATGAAAAATCCATGTCTGACTCCAACTAAGAGCTGGTGTTCAGGGTGTTGCATAACTTGGCTCCGAGAGGGAGAAGAGGGACCCACCAGTTCTGCCTCAGCAGTGTGAGGTGTTCCCAGGGGTCTTGTTTACACCGGAGTGGTAAAACAAGTCCTCGACACACTTTAATGTGCTAATTGGAGGTTATTACGGCCCTTTTTATTTACGATTAGATTACGAATGTAATACTCCGTCTCATTTTGCTCTGCACTAAGAGCTGTGAAAGGATGGTAATTACCTCTCGTGTAAACCTATACTTAGATAGAAAAAATGACGTGTGAAATGAAAGGCCTGAAGAAACGGCATAATCTGTGTTTGCTTTGCGCAGACGTGCGGGAGACGCGCCCGCTCCGCTCCTGGAAGTGCGCGGTGTTCCTGCAGGACCCACGGCCCTGCCACCTTCCTCCTCTGTCCTTCATGTTAAGGTGGCTCTTTTTGGAAGTGTTGGCTGGGAAGGGATGAATAATTCATCACCAGCACACAGAGCACACCAGACAGATTTTGCCTCAGTTTCCCGCCTGGTTGGAATTTTGTGTGCTCAGGGCATCACTGCCTCCCCCAGAGCGTGTCACAGCCTCCAGAGGAGACCAAGATGTCCAGAGACCATTGACTCCCTCTCCTGTTCCAACTAGGATTAGGACTCCAACGTTTTTGACTGTGGAGGGTTTGCTGGCAAGGGCTTGTGCTGTTCCACACTCAAGATCTCCCTTGCATTTGTCCATCTTATTGCACAGAGTGCATCATGCCGCAACAAGAAAATGAGCAATGGATCTGTGTTTTCAAAAAACAGAAGTCTAAGTTGAAGGCTATGAAAGCCAGAGGTTGGTGAAGAGTGAAAGAGAGGATCAAGCACCCGAGAAGGATACGACTGCAGCCCTCAGCAGTGCATCATTCCCTGCGTCTACAGGAATCCAGCATCAACTCCCAACACTGGCGAGAAAATCACTGCTCCAGCAATTCCCTCACTGCCTTCACTGTTCATTCCCCCTTTTTTGATCTCCAAGGCCTCAGGGTGATAATTCTATTTTGACTGGAACAATAAGCTGAAGCTCTGCCCTGGCAGGGATGCATTGGAGTTGTTGTTTATTTTAACTGACGGGGCTGATCTGCGGGATGCTCGGCTCTCAGCCGGGTGCTGAGGGCGCAGCTCTGTTCATCCTTGCGCTCTGCTGCTCTGCAGGAAAGGTCAATATTTCCTTGGGCAGAAGGTTTCTCCAGCCTCGTGAGCCATGACAGCCACTGCTTCCAGCTCAAATGTTCAAAGGAAATTTAACAGGGACTCTGGCCCCACCACTGTCACCACACTCTGAGGTCCTTGTGAGGGTCCATACAGCACGAAAGCCTCAGGGGACAGGGGTGATCCCAGAGCCAGACAATCCAGTGTTTGTGTCTCCTGATGGCACCTCCATCTTCCTGGGAGTGATGATGGTGAGGCAGAGGGATGTGGGCACTGCTGGGTCTCCTCCAGCCCAGTGCCATGTGAGCATCCTGTGAGGAGCAAGGTAGGACCACCCCATCTCTGTCTGGCAATGCCAAGGCAAGGGCGCATCTCCACCGGCTTCCGTCAAGAATGAAATTCCACCTAAATTTGAAGGCATTTTTCCTTCTGGTTTGAAGTTTGCAGGAGACACACAGAGGCAGCTAATGGAGAGGTTTAAGCCTTTGCAGAGCAAAGCATGCTGACCCAGTTAAGTCACCTGTCCCCAGCGTAACGAGATATCCGCTAAACCCCTCTGTGCCACTGGGAACCGCTGCAAATCCTCTCTGACAGCACACCAGGGATGGGATAACAACAAAAGCATCCCACCAGCTGCTTGCAACAGCCACATCCCACCCTGCCAGGTTCAGTTTGGTCCTGGGAAGGACAGGATCCCACCAGTACATATGCTTCAGAGCTCGCCAACCCACCAACATGCCTGCTGCTCACCCTGCATCCTACTGGTACATGAGCTCCAGTGCTCTACATTCCACCAGAAGGTGAGGAGGATGCTGACAAACCAGGGATGGACATGTTGCATGTGCAACGAGGCAGGGAAACTATCTCTGGTAGGAGCTGCCACTGTCCTCCCAAATATTTGCATTGCAACAGATGTTCCTTTCTGCATTTCCTTTCCCTTAAGTTTGTGGTTATTATGGAGAGGCGGAGGTGCCAGGTGGGACTGTAACTACCAAAATCAGGACTCATTCAGTGCTTTGATGACATCCATTAGCTCCAGGATGCAAGCGCCAAGATTTCTGCAATTACAGCAGGTAAATCTCTGCATCTGCAATAATCTCACTTGAAGTGATTCTAATGGGTTCAGTTTCTGGATTTTGGAGACCAACATCCATATGCACCTATAGCTGTGCAGCAGAAAACTACTTCCTGTACTTCTGCCAGCACAGTCTGTGTTTGCATACACAATAATATTTTGGGGGGAAAAAAAATCTCTTTTCTGCTGCCATCTGTGTGAGGATTGAGACTCCAGTGGGGGTCAGCTCAGGGAGGTTTCAGCAAGAAAAATACCTACCCAGAGCAAGATGGGATCTTCTGAGTGGCCACTGGAACTTAATTCTGGATCACTCTGGGAACAAACTTATGAAATTATAAGTAAAACAGAAAAAAACCCATAGCAATCAATTTTCAAGCTGTTAAAGATGAATTTTGGGCTGTCTGGGGAATCTGTTCCCTCAAGGACTCTGTAGCTGGATGAATAGTACCAGTTTTCTCATATTTACTCAAGGTGGGAGGAGTTTGGTGCTGCCCACCAGGATGCCCATCAGCTGATTCTAGCCACTGGGCTGTTTTCTCTTGAGCTGTTCAGCCTGAGCAGGAGAAGGGAATAATTTGTGGGCATTCTTGTTTTGGAAATTGCCTGATTTCCTGTGGCTGAGAACTGGGGCTGTGGTCTGGCAGTGCCAGCAGTACTGGGACAGAGCAGGGGAAAGCAGCCTTGTTGTCCTTGGTGCGACTCTGTGGTGGATAAACAGCCCCATTTAATCTTCAGGGCCTTCACTCAAGCACCTTTCATCAGGACTGTATTCACTTCTTTTATTTTTTTAATGAGGGAATTTTAAATCTGAGAGGATTTGCAGAAGTGAGCTACAGATCCCAATTTCCACACCCAGGAAATCAACTACTGAGTCCAATCGTTGTGAAACACATACCAAAAAAAAAAAAAAAAAAAAAAGAAAAAAGAAAGAAGAAACTCAAAATCTGCACAGAAGAAGAAACCCAGAGTCTTTGGTGTGAAGGGAAGAGGCGTATCTCCCTGGAGAATATGATAATTTATAATGAAACATTATCTACAGCCCCATATGTTACATTTTCTATTTATGGCTAATTTGCTTAAGCATTTCTAATGTACCCCCCAAGGGAGGACAGTTTGTCTTTGGGCAGCTGGCTAGCACCGAGGGAAGAAACAAGGCAACGTTTCATCCGCGCACCGGGAAGCAATCGGCACCCGCTGGAAAGGTGCTTGGAGATTCCTTTGGATGGCTGCTCCCGCTCGGAGCCAGCGCTCCTGCAGCTGGCTCACTGAGGGGATGCTGCCATGGGATGGGAGATGGGGAGACCTGGTCATCATAAACAGCCTGTGGTCCCTGACCACTGCTGCAGCCCCCGGGCTGAGCTGCATCCACAGGCTCCAAAAGTTAATCTCCTGCACTTGAAACTTCTGGTGTAAAAACTGTAGGGATCAGCTTTTCCTGAGCCACAGCATATCCCTCGCCTTTCCCACAAGCATCTTGTTCCTCCTGGCTGGACCTGGGGAGCCAGAGAAGGGGCTGTGGCCCACCCTCCTAGAGCAGCTGGGTCAGATCCAGGAGTGGCACTGAGTGATGGAGCCCTCCTGCAGCGCAGAGCCCGGGTATGAAAATGATGGATGCTCCTCTCAGCCTTGCTGGGAGGCTGAGGAGATCCTGGGATATAAACATGACAGTCTGTGTGCCTGTGTGAGTGCTCAGCTCTTCCCAGGTGATATTCAGCCACAAACATTTCAATCGCATCCTCAGCGAGGGGGGATAACCCGGATGACTCTGAATCACTCTCTGCATCACTAAAATATTCTCGGATCTGATCCTGGATGTCTTACCAAGATGTTCACAAATCAGCCCAGGAAGACTTGTCCCTGCCTCTGATGTTCAAATTTTGCCCTTGAGCTTTCAGGGAGGAAAAAAAAAAAAGAGATTTTGAGCTTTCCTCCTGCTATTTGACCCAGATGGCTCCTCAAAAGCACACAGGGCTCATCCGGAGCCCAGGGCACCAGTCTCGAGCTCCCGGCAGCCACAGCCCCACGGCAGGAGAGAATTCCATTTGGCAGAAGTGAAGTTGCTGGCGCAGCCACAGCTCGTGGCGGTGACGTGATCTGACTCAGAGTGAGGCCATGGCTCCTTTGGTAAAACTGGGGTTCAGGCCCTTCTCACCAGCAGGGATGCAGAGGCACTTCCTCCCCAAGTCCATCATTCCATCTGGATTTGTGGCTGCTCACGAAGGACAGCGAGATCGTTAATTGATCAGCAGCATAGGTAATGAGTTCAGTATCAGAGAACGGGGGCAAATCCTGGATTTTGACATTGATGAGCATGCATGAGCACACACAATTAGCTGTAATGGTGGTCTGCAGAGAGGGATAGGGGTGTAGAGCTGGTGCTGACGGGATTGTGTGTGTCAGGCAGGGATTTGCAGTTCGGAATGAATAATCTGGTATCACCTCCTGCCTTTCCCTAGCCAATTACAGCCCCCTCCAGCTAATCAGCAGTGGAGAAGCAACTCACCTCCCTGGGTGCTCAGATGACAGTTTTATGGATACTGCACACCCCTGCAATATCAATCCAGCTCCTGGCTTTGCCCAGATTATTGATTAAAAGTGTATTAACGATCGATGGCTGGACTAATTACATGGCTGCTCCAATGGCTGCCTCTCACAGCTCTCCGCTCCTGCCATGACCACAATGCTCCAGAGTGGCTCCACTCCCTCTCCCTCACTCCTGGAAGCAGTACAGCTGCCTGATGTGTGGCCAGGGATCTAACATCTCCCGATACAATATCAGCCTCCCAGAGTCAATTTCAATAGCAGAAATCAAAGGGAACTATTAAAACTCATTACCATTTTTATCTCCAGTGCTGCAGATTTGCTATAATTTTATTTGAATCTGAATGCAGATGGTATTTGCACAGGGCACCCTTTCCTCTCCCCCTCTTTCTTGTTCTAAGGAATACTCAGTTGTACCCGCCAGTGGCAGAACAGCTGCCACTCGCATCCCTTTCCCAGCCTGGCTCTGGAGAGATGAGCAGGTTTGCAGTACTGAGCACGGTGGGTGGCAGCACCACTGGGAAACTGGATCACAGAGAACAAAGTTCCACAATTTGGGCAAACATTTTAACACATTGAAGCACCTTAAGCTGGGCTTGGGGTGCTTACCCCAGCTGCCCATGCTGGGATGAATGTTCCCAATGGGTGAACTTGTCGGTGATTTTCCTGTTGTCTCTGAGCTGCACAACAATGAATAGCAAAAATGAGCTTGGTTAAGCAGCTGCTGGGCTCTGGGAACTCCCACATCCCCCAGCCTGGGCATCTCCTCAAGCAGATGCTGAAGTTGGTTCCTTTTGTCAAGATCAAAATTTAGCATCTGCTTTTAAGTAAACCTTGCACTGCTCCTCCAGTCCTTTCCAGTGTCTTGGCTTGGGTGTGCTCCTGCAGGAGCTTCCTTGAACCTCGTCAAGATGTCAACAGGGAGGATGCAGGTGCCCTGGAGATGCCCTGATCTCTCTGTGGCACTTAAACCAGGCAGACCCAAACCCCATTGCACCCAGGATGCTTCCCCAGCCCTTGGCACCACCTCAGGCACAGTGTGCTGATGCTTAAGAGCAATGCCAAGAAACTCAACACATCCTACTGGGCTGTTGAGGGCAGCTGCTGGGAAGAAGATACAATTCCCTCCTTGGAGGAGGGATGCCAGCCAGCAGCGTGCTGGAAGGAGATGGCTTGGCAAATATCACCACACAGGGGTCCTGCCAGGGGCCTACAGTGGCCACCTGGGTCTTGCTGCCCCTTGCCTACCTGGGTAGATCCATTTTCACGCTGCCCCCTCCCTGGGAGTTGCCACATGGCTCCCCTCACATCATGTGTGAGCTGTGTTTCACTGCAGCCCACGAGCTGATTAAAGTTAGAACAGTTTAACACGATGCTGGCGCTGAGTCGTCACTTCAGGCAGCACGGAGCAGCATGGGGAGCTGGGGTAAGCACCCCAAACCCTTGGGACTGCCAGGCTGGCATGGGGCCAGCATCAGGAACATCCCACAGGATGCTGGAGTGCAGAGTCATCTGCAGGACCAGTGTTCCCGTGGTGACAGCAGCACCACATTTCCCACACTGCCAGAAATGACCATCAAGTGGCAGATTAACACCTACCTTAACAGTTCCAGAAAGGGAGAGCCACAGGCTGTGAGGAAAATCACCTGTAGCAGACTTTGGGGCCATTTTCCTGCCAAAGACACTCCCTGGCTGCAGGAGGATTCCTGGGGACACTGCTACCTGTGCCATGGGACTGTCAGCACCTGACACATCCCCACAGCTCAAGCTTGAACAGGTTTGTGCCAAAACAAATGGATGGGTTAGACAGGAGCTGATGGCCATTCCTTGTGAAGGCACCTGAATCCAGCCTGCTGCTCTCCATACAGGAGCAGATGCAGGCTTTCCCAAAACTCCATCCTTTCCAGTGATCTTCTACCCCTTCTCCAAGTTTTAGCATGGGAATCTAATCTTTTGCAGTGAGCAGAGGTTCCTTTTTGACAGATAAATTAATATTCATTAGCCATCAGGGAAGAAAACGCTGAGCTGTTTATCATTGCTTCATTAGATTTAGCCAAATACCAACTAAACGTAATTACTTACATAAACTCCTGTGGCAGAGCTTGAAATTTGTAGCCAAAAGAGAAAATGTAAGGAGGAACAGTGGAGATTGGCCTCGGGGTCTGCGCTCACTGCTGCTTTCAGAGCAGCCAAGAACAGACACAGCTTCAAAAAGTGTCTCTCAGTCTTTGTCATCTCCTTCTCTGCTTGTTTATAACCACCAAGAAACACACCAGGTGGCCCCAGAAAGGAAGTGGAAGGAGAAAACATCCTCACTTGCTCTCTTTAGATGCTGTTTTACTTGATGCACCCATGGGGAATCACGGGAAGGCTGGACCTCCCTCCAGTCTTGGGTACAGGCTAGAGCAGGGCCAGCAGCTCCCGAGGTGCCCTGTTTGGTTTTGTGGGTGGGGAAATGCAATCTGTTCCCCCATGCTTAATTAAACTAATATAGCCTTCCCCCTCCCCTTCTGCTTCTATTCCAATAAAAGCAGTGACATGGGGCTGTACGAGCCCCAGCAGTGATCTCTGATGAAGCTCTGATGCCTTGGGATGTCTGCACTACATGGTTACCACCTTGGGATGATCTCCAGCATGAGGAGGGCAGGTCACTGTCCTCCAGGGCACGTGGAACCCAGGTCACTGCCATGGGATGATCTCCTGGGTGAGGTAGGCAGGTCACATCTCCTCCTCCTGTGTCCTGACCAACATTAAACGCCTTTGGCAGACACCTAAGGGGAAGCAAAGGCTCTTCTCTGCCGTTCAGATCCACTCTCTAATTACAAAGCTCGTTCATTTTAGCACCCTGCTATCCCATAATTGATGTTGGGTACCTCTCACAATGAGCCTGATTTAAATGTATACATGTTTCTCCTTCTCCCGAAACCCTGCTGGCTGTGAGACACCTAATTAACAGCAGAGCTTTCAAAGTCTCCCTAACAAATGCATCCCTGTGTTTCTGAGCACAAGGACTCTCATTAGTGAAGCTGTGCTTTGTGATTATTTACACCCCTTCTATAATTAAAAATTCTGAAAGCTAATTACAATTATCCATCAGTTTCCCAACATCCCGGGACTGGAATCTTCACCTTTTTTTGCATTGCTTTTCTCTTTTACCCAACATCAATTCAGGCACCGGCATCCATGAGCACCTGTGGCTCCCTGTTCCTCCTCTTCCCTGGGGCTTCTTCTCACAGGGCACCCACTCTTATGATTCAATTTGCTCCGTTGTTGCCACGATCTGTGTTTGCTTTGCCAGACAGGAGAGGAAGCAAACGGCAGTGATTGCTCCTGTCTCCAAGAGGAGCTCCAGGGAGTGTGGAGATGCTCACACGTGCGTGCAAGGAGCGGCGGTGCTGAGGAATGGTTACAATCCCTCTCCCAGGACCAGGTGTCCCCTCTGTGCTGCCTCTTGAGGCTCTGGACAGGTATTCCCATTGCCACAGCAACAGAGAAGCTGAGCTGGTGCTGTCACCCACAGCCCCCACTTCCCCCTCATCCCACAACCCCCCATGGCACTTTTGGGTCCTTTGGAGCAGCACTGAAAAGGGACTGTGAGAAATTACTTTGGAATTGAGTGAGTTCCCTGGTCAGGCTGAGTCTGGGAAGTCGTAATCTTAATATGAACATCTTTAAATATCCTCACTAATGGGCTCATTCTTTAATTTCCTGAAGCAATGACAGTCTCAACAGACCCTATATCACAGCTAAGATGGGATCTGTCACTGAATGGCTGAATTATATTTCATCCTTTATTTTTATCAGCTCTGCTGACTTATTTATGACAGTTAGAGTCTCGGCTGGCTTTTGTCTGGCCTGTACTTTGCTGCTGCTCAGAAAGGAAAAAGCAATAGTTTATAAAGCCATTTTCACAGCATCCCCATAATTTTAGGCTGTGTCTGAGGCTTCATTTTGAACGAAGCTCTAGATAAACTGTTATTCATGGCAGTGCCTGCAAAGTCCTCAGCAGCCCCCAGAGAACGCCGCCTGCTCAGAACGGGCTTTCCCTCAGATTTATTTGAGAAGAACAAAGGGCAATTTTCCCATCCTGGCAGTAGCAGCCCACATGGCAGATGCCACTCAGGGGGGTTATCTTCCAGCACTTCTTTTATTGAAAACATAATCAAATTCCATGCTGTGTGTGGCCAGGGAGTGAGCCCCCGGGAGCGCTTCCCACGTGGAGCTGTCTGGGTTTGCTGTGGGTGGCCGCCCCATGGCCAGTGCCAGACACAGTTCCACCCTGGGCAGGTGGCACAGCAGAGGAGCCCTCTCATATTTTCCTGCCAGGCATCCTGGGGTGGTCTGTCCCACACGGCAGCTGGGCGGTTCACCCCGGTGTGGGGACAAGAAGGCGTCTTCCCACTTTCCTTGTCCCTCACCTTGCTCCTCCCAGAGCCTGGCTGCCGGCAGCACAGCCCGCAGTGAGTCTCAGCCAGGCTTTAAGCATCTGGGCATTATGAGTCTGGGTGTTCCTGAGCCAACAGAGCAGTTGGTCGTGTTGTCCTGGACACATTCCCGTGCTCCCTGCTCTGCCCGTGAGTTGGCTCCGGGGTCGTGCGAGCCCCTGGGAGCAATGAGCATCTCCCAGCCCAGGCACTGCTGGCCCGGCTCAGCTGCTCTGTGGCATGGGATGGCTGAGTGCCATCTGCCAGCCTCACCTCGCAGGCCTGGGCCGCTCCCGGCGGGGCACAGACGAGCTGCTGGCAAATGTGGGTGACCTCCAGGCAGCCGCAGTTTGGGGACAGGGAATTTTCTTAGCAGAAGGGGAGAGAATAAAGGAGCCGAGGGAGTGGAGGTGAAGCACAGGAGCAGCTCCAAGAGCTCCTTCTGAGACCCAGCAAGTGCCAGAGTTAATACATTTAATATATTTCATACGTGCTCTGCCAGCCATTAGGAATGTGCTTGTTTTGTCATTGCTCTGAGGCAATCACGGGGAGCGTCTGTCCTCTGAGTGCACGGGGGAAAACGAGAGTGCCCTGAGCTGGAGTGGTCAGCCAAAAATAACGTACGGCTTCATCCTTGGAAGGAAATTGGGCACTGATTGGAGGACAGAAGTTGGGTGCACCACTTGAAGCAATGTGACATTTCCATGTGTTAGGGGCGTGTGCCGTGGGCGATATTCGGGGTGCGCGTCGCCAGTCCCCGCCTGTGCTGCCTCGTGTGCCATCAGCCACGGTCGGAGGAGGAGTGCAGCTCCCAAGGCCTTTCACTGCCTCACCTCACTGCAGCTAGAACCTGGAATAGCCACAAAGCAGTGAGTGACCTGGATGAAATGCCGAGATGTCCATCTCCTGCTTGCCAGTGGATGATCCCTTAACAGTGTCTTAGCTCTGAGTGCTGGGCTGGTGCTCCTGTCAGTGTGGGCTCCCTTGGGGAGCATTGACCATAGTTGGGGAGACTCCTGGCCCATTTGGCCCTTTTCCCCATCACAGCTCCAAACCATGAGAAATTTCTCTCAGCTGTATGAATATTTAAAGTAACTTGCCAGATCTCAAGGGCTCCCTACCTACCCTTCTTAGGAGTGGTAATGAGCTCTGAATATGAAATTAGGAATAATTATAACCCATTCATCCCTTTAATAATGAGTCAAATAATTCCAGTGCCTGTTGGCAGAACTTCTCTGAAGTTCTCCATCCTGTGTGATCTGAAGTGGTGCCTGAGTTAGTGGCTTCTCTCTTTGCGTTACCTCACAGACTTTACAGTGCTTTTAGCTCAGAGTAAACTTTCCAATTCCAGCGGTGACTTGAGGAATTCCCAGGCACGTCCAAGGACGGAAAGCCAAATTCTGCATTCCCAAAACTAATATATAGAAAGACAACAAGAGAAAAAAGGAGCTTATGACTAAACACTTTGGGAGCTGACGAGCACAGCAGTATTTTAAGCTCCTGCCTGCTATCTTTGGACTGTGACTCTCTGATGACTAACAAAATATTTGCTTTTTTTCCCTTTATGGGCCTGTGATTTCACTGTCTGAATCTTGTCCTATTGACCCAAAGAGCTTCAATTTCAAAGCTATTAAAACCTAATTTTCTATACCAGGCTCCTGAGACAGACACTAACTTCCATAGAATAATTCATTTCCTTCCTCTGAAAAAAGCAAAGAAAAAAGGGAGAAGCAAAGGACATTGGAGTGGTTGTTCAAAGGGAAGTCCAGGCCAGCAGCTGCCTGTGTTCACTGCTGATACTTCCCTCCGCAGTGTCCTTCCAGAGGAGGAGCAGGAACGCTCCTCAGATCATCACCTGTGGAGCAGCAGCTCTGTTTGCACAGGAGAACTGTGGTTCCCTGATAACACCCAGAGCCCCTGCACTGTCCTGCCATGCACTGCACTGGCAGCCAAGGTCTGTTCTTCTGGGACAAAGCAAACTTCCAGCCTCCTCTGCTTCCAAAGTGTTTGGGTTTGCTGTATCCCAGGCACTTGACACTGGTCGACAGCTGAGCCTCGTGTTCTGTGCTGTGACCAGTGGGAAAATGGAGGTGTTTTGGTGGGCTGGGCTGCAGCACAGCCATGGAGCCACACTGATCTTCTCTCCTCTGTCCATCCCACGCAGGGCCTGCTTGGGTGCCAGCAAAACCTAGAGCTGGTGCTAGTCTGCCAAGACGCCCTTTCATATTCTCCATCGTGATAACGCTTTGTTGGATAAGTGCTTTTTAAACCCTACAGATAGATAGAGTATCTGGAGTGGCATTTTAAAAGAGAAAATTGAGACAAGATTCATTACAGGCACCAGTAAATGTCAAACATTTTATCAACTGTGTAAAGTGCTGTGTTAAGCTGTCTTTCCCCCCCCCCCCCCCCAGCTTGATTAAAACTATAAATGCCTTTTTAATATTAATATTATTCTCTTCTCCGTGCAGCTTGTTTGGTTATTTGCGGTGACAGGAATGGGATGGTTCTTGGTGGAGAAGACAATGTGGGCATCAGGAACCCTGAGGCTGCTCTGAGTGCAGCTGCCCATCTCACACCCTGTGGGACCCTCATCCCGGTGCCTTGAGCCCTGCCAGGCTCAACCCTGCTCCGAAATCCTCCTGCACACGTCACTGTCGCACGTGGCACAGTGTCTCTAACAGGTCCCCCTCGCTAAGCTGTGTTTAATTAAAAGCTGGCTCTCTGTTGCGAGTGCTAATTAGCGCTCTTTGCTTGGAGGAGCAGACTCCATCAATATCTAAATCCATAGTTGAAACCCAGCACAAAAGTAAATACTGTGCTGGCTGTTTCACCAGGATCCTGAAGTTCCTGCTGCGTATCCACATGGATCCAGCTCCGGCAGCACTGAATGGGTCACTCAAGCCAGCCTCCGGGCTGGGAAGGGTCCATGCCTTTCCCCAAACACTCAGAGAATCTACATGAAACTTCTACTTCAGTGTGTTTTTCCTTCAGGAATCGCTGGTTTTTGCAGCCAGGAGAGCAGCTCTCCTTGGACAGAGCCATGGGGCACACCTGACTCTCAGTGTGTCCCTGCAGAATCATTCCAGGGAGCCTAGATGTGCTTTCTGCACCGAGATATTCAGAGTCAGCTTTTCAAACAAATTATTCACTATAAAAATGACTTCTGTTCCAGATGCATCCAATCTTCTTAAAGGGTGCGGCTCCCAATAGCAGAACGAACTCATGAAAAATCCAGCAAGTCTCACTCGGGGAGTTGTGATACTGTCAAGGGTGTGCTGCACTGTCAGGAGCTGGCACCGGTGACCACCTCTGGAGCTACCAGCTCTCACCCTGCCAAGTTTTGGGGACCAGCAGTGCTCCTCTGTCCCCCCACAGGTACCTCACCAGGAGCTCAGAGTTTGTGTCTTGGCCACAGGACAAGCCAGTGAACATTGTCCAGAGAATCCAGTGCTGGATCTACCAGTGAGGTTTTGGGGCAGACACGAAGCCTCGTCGGGTGGCAGCAGCCCCCGGGGACAGGCGGACTTGGGGGGACAGCAGTTCCTCCAGTAGCTGGATAAGGTTGAGCCAGTGCTTTTCCTCTGTTTTTCCGATGTTTTCCCTGTAAGCTGCCTTCAGCCAGGAGATGCTCTGGCAGCTTCACCTGCCTTCCTTTTCCTAATTGCATGAATAATGCTGCCCTGCTGTCGGACAGACGTGCTGGCCCTGAGAGTTAGGCTGGGTGGTGGCATGGCAACAAGGCTATACATTCATTTTTTAGCACTTGATAGGTAAACCAAAAGATAATAAACAAATTAACTCTGTGTGAGGATTAAGGCTGCGCATGCTCAAATGAAAAGGTTCTCACATGCCAGAGCTTTTGCTTGTCTGGTCCAGTGAGGGGAGTGGTGCAGGTGGTGTGTCCCAGCTGCCTGGGGAAGGGACACAGCCACAGGAACCCAGCTGAGCCCTCTGCAATGATGCAGTGGTGGCATGGGGCCATGGCTGGGAAATTGTAAAGGAATTTCAGACTCGTGCTGCTGTGTCAAAACTCCCAACTCGTCCTTTAAGAGCAGCTCTTCACCCAAAATGATGCCGCTCACTGCTAGAGACGTTAATGATGCTGCCCATCTGCCAGCACCAGTGCTTGGCCTCGGCTATGCAGGCACTGTTTGGCGGAGTCACTTAAAAGGATGGAGAGGAAAAAGGGATGCAGAGAGCGTGTGGGGAGTGCAGAGGTTGCTCTGTTGCAATAAAACAGAGATTTAATGGTGCTGGGCAAGACAGCTGTGCGCTACGGGCAGTGCACGCTGCAGGTCCGGTGCCTTCGCCTCCAAGTACTTGCCCTTCATAGATGAAGGAGCTGGTAACTGCTGTCCCCAGACAGTCTCAATGGCTTTGGGGCTTGGTGGTCTTCTGCTTGGCACTAGGAGGGAGCCTAAATATCTCCCCTCGCACCTGAGGGCTGTCCTCAAGGGAGAAGAGTGGGATGGGAAACAGCTTCATCCCTGCATCACCTCTGATACTGACCCATGTGTTATCAGACTGAAATCTGGTGCCAAGAGCACTGCTGCAGCGGGCTAGAGTCAGACCTTTAACTGCCACAGCAAGGAGGTTATTTATTTCTCAGATATAGCCTGGCAGCAGGAGACTCACACGAACACAGAGAGAAGGGAGGGTTGACAGCTCCAGCCTGGGCAGTCCTGCGGATCACCCCTGATTCCCAGTTACATAAAGCTCCTTATGCAGCAAACAATCATGTTATTAAAGGCAGAAGGACAAGGTCCGATGTAATCCAGTGACTGTGACTAACTGGATTTATGGGCTCACTCCCACTGCTCGGTGCAATAGCAGAAAGATCCCTCAGATCTTAAAGGAACTAATTTTGGCAAAGATCCTCAGCAGTGATTGTTCCCCTGGAGAAGGGACAAGGGCATGGAAAGAGGTTGGCGTGGTTAAGATTTTTTCCATTGGCTTTTCCAGCATCACAGTTTGAGCAGCCCACACAGGTATGGAGGTGGGTTTGTGCCTGAGGAGGTAGGTCGGAGCCTTAACTCCAATTTTCCCCCAAAACCACATGGGGAAAAAACAGCTTGGGCAGGGATTCCCACTGTGCCCTTCCCCTTGGATCTTCAAGCTATTTGGGGGACAGCAGTGGGTTTGGTCTCCGGAGGTGATGCTTCCCACCCACACTTGGCTGGCTGCTATTGTGGCTGCTCCAGGTTTGGCTCCAGTGCCGATGCCTTCCCACTGCCACCCAGCTTCTCAGAGTTCTCTCTGGCTCAGCACTGGGATGAAAAACTTTTTTTTGTTTTATCCAAGCAGGCATTAAGAGATGTCCATCATCCCCTGGGTGCTTTCCTAGAGACACATGCATTCTCATGGTCCATGGAACTTCATGTCCTCCCCGTGTTTGGAACTTTTCCAGTTTTCCATCTCCAGGTCTGACACGATGAGCTGGGTGTTGGTGTTCCTGTGATGGACCTTCATGGCCCCTGGGGAGGGAACAGTGCGATTCTGTGCATGGTCTGAAGGGGAAAGTGAGCTTGGGGAGGACTGTAGAGCAGGAGGTTTTGGGAACAGCCAGTATTTATAGAACATGATAGCAATGGCATTTGCAGATAATTTTGGATATTAAGGGAAAGTAGCAGCATTTTCTTTCCCAGCTACACAAGGTATTTGTGCTGACAGCCTTCCCCGTCCCTCCTGATCCAGCACAGACTCCACTCCCAGCACTGACTCCTGAAACTGCTCGTGACTTCAATCACCCTGAGACAGCACCAGAGCTCTGCCTTCAGCACTCCCACATCCAGAGCCTGAATCAGCACCCACTCTGGGCACTGGTGCAGCCTCCACCAGGCATCACAGCTCTACCCTCAGAGGCACCACCCGCCCTCCCTCACCCCCATGCCCAGGCTGTGCCACACGTCAGAGGAAAGGAGAGTGAGTGGAAACAATTGGATTGGTTCCAGCACCTGCCAGCCCTCCGCCTTCGCTCAAGTGGAAGAGAATCCTATAATTGTGAGACTGTGCTTTAATTATATGTTTGCAGAACCAGAAGTTTAGCTTTGGTGTTGATGGGGAGGCACCTGTTAATTGCCTCATTTGATCCACCCGGTGTGGCTGAAACTTCACTGGGCTGGCACTGGCATCGCACACACCTGCCAGACCTGGCACCTGTGGGGATGGGAGGCAGCCGGAGCATCCCAGTGGGACCAGGACAGGCGTCCTCCCTGGGGAATGCCACTCAGCTCTGTTTTCCCTGGCCTTACCTGTGTCGATTAAGCCACCATACGCTGGGGTGCCATATGTCATCATTTCCTACAGCCTTTTGAAAGTGTGAAGAAGGAGACAACTGTGAGACTGGCACCGCCACGCTCAGCACCGCAGCATATGCTTTTTGGGAACACACTCAGCCCATTATCATACCAGCAACGGTAGCAGGACATATTGCTGGGCTGTTCTGGAGGCTTTAAAGTACAACCAGTGGCCTCTGAGCTGTCCCTTCCCAGCATGAGTGGGATTGGTTCCCACCAGGGAGGCACTGATGCCCTGTGGCTACACCACCCCACGCTGTGGGTGTTGGGGCTGCCCCTGAACTGCTGTCACCATAACCCGGGGCACCGCAGACCCAGAAACGCCGCTCAACTCACCCACACAAACCGTCCTTGAAGCTCATGCGGTGGTGATCACTCCTTGGCCCAAAGCTGCGTGAGATCTGGGGCCGGCCATGGGCTCCCCACTTGCCCCATTTCCCATTTCCTCTCTGAAAAATCCTGCAGAAGGCTTCCCAGGCTCGGAGCACCAGAGCATCCCCACGGCCACCGCTCAGGCCGGCTGCCTTATGTAAGCGAGGGAGGGACCTTGCAGAACTCCCTCTGTTCCGAGGCTGATTTAATTAAAAGCCAGTTTTATGGTGCCTGAGCTAATTATAACTTTGTAGCCCAGAGGGTCAAAATGAACTTGTTGCTTATAATTCTGTAATTCAAATCCTCTGCAAAGAGTTTGGATGCTCAGAAATTTTCCAAATAGTTCAGCTCTATAAATGTGCTTTGCTGATAGGGGTTTTTTCTCACTTGAACTTTTTTTGTGCGCTCATATGCAAAGGCGACTGCCTGGGGATGTGTTCCTTGTGAAAAGTAGGGATACTGATCCTTGAAACTATTATGCTGGTGAACAGTAATAATTATCTATGTTTTTTAATACCACAGTATAAGATATCCAGGCAACTGAGAACTGTGGAAGGGAAAACCACCCCAGAAAAATACGAAGAGCTTTTCTCTGGTGAGAACGGTGGAAGTTTCCCATTGGAATAAGCTGTTGAGAGCACAGGCTCCAGAATAAGCATCAACCTGCTTTGCACTGCATGAAGGAACCACTCCTGACTTCTCTTACACCTACTTTGGAACACACTGAGAAAACTGAAAGAAGAAATAAAAGACTAGTCTACATTCAGAGCAGGAAAGGGCAACGTGGGATGGATTCCAGAGCAGAGATAGGTCTCCTGGGCACAAGCTGTTTTTCCTGAATGCACAGTGAAAAATTGTGGCAAACTCTCCCAGGAGTTTTTAACTCTCTATCCAGTGATGTCAGAGCTGTTCACATCCTGCCTCACCAGCCCCAGTGGCCCTTATTCCTGAGGGCTGAAATGAGAGAGCAGCTTACCCATTGCTCAACACCAGCCTTCCTGGAGCCCCAGCCAGGAATCTGGGGCCAAGGGGATGGCAGCTCCAGAACCAGCAGTAGGCTCAGCCTTGGGGACTGAGCTTGAGATGAGTCCTGTTGATGGAGCAGAGCAGAGGTTGGGGTACACAGCTCAACCCCCTCTTCACAGGAACCTTTCCTTCCTGAGCTCGAGAAGCTGGCATTTAAAAAGGGAAAATGCAGCAAAGTTTGTTGAAAAGGTTGCAATCTGTTAATAAGCAAATTGCTCACTTAATTACATTAATGATGCTTTCACTGAGCTACTGTTACTGCCAATACAAAGGGAAAAAAGGAGAAAAGATAAAAAATCTCCTGGATTAGCAAATCCTCGATTACATACAAGTGAGGGACACTACCCTTTGTAAAGCTCTATTACTGTCTGTTGCTCTGGATCCCTTTGGTGTTCTCCAACACGCAATGGTCTCTGGGGAAGGTGCAACTCTTCGAGTCTGGGATTCCCATGGCCACACTTGGTTGGGATAAAAATAAATCCCAGGATTTCAAGGTGTGCAAATGCCGGTGTTCGATCGGCACAAGGTGATCCATGGGGGCAAGGCCCCATCAGCCCCTGACGATCCCACAGGAATGCTGCCATGGAGCAGCAGTGTCTCTAAGCGTATGCTTAAGCATGCTGCTAATTAGGGCTGGCGAGAACGCGTGAGGTAATTACATTTTTGTGCCGTTAAAACAGCAGCTACAATTGTTGGATAAATAGATGGAGCAAAAGCAAATATGTTTGTTTCTCCCTTACCTTGTACATTACAGGAAGAAGCACCAGCTGCCTCACAAAACATATTTGTTATTCACTCAAAACACACTTTAAAAACCGGGAATAAACAACAAAGTCAAAATATTTGGTTTCCGCAGCAAGCTGAGGCTGCCGAAGGACTTGTCACGGCATGGAAGCTGAGGAGCAGCAAGCCACAAATTTGTGGCATTAAAACAGGGAGGAATATTCTGAGATCAAAAGGTTTTTGTTCAGCTTGGGCTGCTTTGACATTGAGCTGCCACAGCATCAAGTCACATCATTCCACAGGCAAGGATCTGCACCCCCTGAGGGAACCATCCACGTCCACCACTCCCAAGGGAACAAAGCTTTTCTGAAACCTTCCTTTTTTCTGACTCTTTGCACCTAAAATACTCCATAAAGCCCTTCATTGGTGGCTCATTTCAGCAGCATGTGGATAAATGATGATAGCACTGGGCAGCTGGGCCTTTGTGAAGGATGCTCCTCCAAAGTAGAACAGATGAGCACTCCTGATCTCATATAGGTCTCATATATTTATGGTAATGGCATCAGAAAATCTACCAGACTGGCTTGCTCCAAGCCCCATCCAACCTGGCCTGGAACACTTCCAGAGATGGGACATCAACAGCTTCTCTGACCAAATTTTCAGGCACTTTGTTGCACACATTATCTGGGGTGGAAGGTCTGGAGGGGCCAATGGGCACCAGTGATAGCCAAGCATGTGCCATGCCCACCACCAACCTTCCCCACACTGGGAAGCCAAATAATCTGGTTTTCCTCAGCCCCAGACAGAGCAAGCTCAACATAAATATTCATCTGCTCAAGTGAAAGCAGGAGCCACTGCTTCCTCGAGTGGAACTAACTGAAAAGCGATGATAGTTTTCTGAAAAATGTGAGATTATGTACACACAAGGAATTACATATAAACTTATTAATAATTTAACAGCTTGTTAATGAGTGAGCTTTGGTCTTATAGCTGAGCCAACTCACCCTTTTGCTGCTGCAGGCAGCTGGGCAGGGGGAGCTCAGGAACCCAGATGCTTTTCACATCTTAAGTGATGAGCCTGGGAGGCCACGCTCCAGGAGGGGACAGGAGAGGCCAGCTGTGGGCTGGCATCCAGCGACGCAGCAGACCCCCTCATCTCCAGCTCCAGATGCCTGAACACAGACTGGAAGCTGCATTATATGCTTTTGAAATTCTCATTAAACATGTATAAATGGAAATTATTTTATTTTCTAATGCAAGCAAAAAATTTGCATTGATAGAAAACGCCTGTTCCTGGAGCAGCACTGGGTGCGGCGCAGCCAGGGCCTTGGGTCCTCAACCTCCTGCAAATGGAGTTTCTCACTTTTGCTGGAATTCCCAACATCCCAGGCACTGAGATGTGCTGTTATAGTGAACTGTTTCACACTGTCAGCTGCAGGAAGGCTCAGGTCAGGTCTTGCTGTGTCCTTGAGGTGTCTCTGTGGAGGTGACAGCAATGATAAGGTGGCTTCTCCATATTGGTGTGGTGCTGCTTTCAAAAATGTTTGTCACATCATTCTGAGCCATGAGTATCACAATATTCTTCTGTAAATAGGTGTTGGTTAAAGCCAGTGAGGTGTTTTCACTGAGGTTGGTGGAAGATTTTTGCATAATAAATGTTAAAAGCACTAAATGCTGGGAAATGCCAACAAGAAGAGGATTGTTACCTCTGGTGAGAAGGTTACATACTTAACACCTACACAAAGATCACTTACTTGTGGGTTAATGGTCATGGAACCCAAAATATTCCATATAATTGTATATGTGGGTCGCTTTCCACATTGAAAAAACCCTGCCCAGCCCCAGCCTCCATCATGCAGCAGTGGGAAGGTGACAAAGCCCAGCTGTGGAGCAGGATCAGCAGGACTGTGTGAGTGGGTGCAGCAGTTGAACTCAGCTGCAGGGGAAGCTGCTCAGATGGCAGAGACTGAGGTTTTAAATCCCCTCCTCAGAGTCTGAGCTGCTCCTTGGTGCCTTCATGCCCTTTTTTTCTACATTTCAGAGTGAAAAGGCCTTCATCTTCCTCACCAAACCAAGTCGCCAAGCCCAGGGAAAGCTGTGTTTCCCTCTGAGTCTGCAGTGATTTGGTGGTAGAGAAAAAGGCAAGGATATCTCCCAGAATGAGTGACAATGGGGTGGGCTCTGGGCACACCACATCCCTGCCCTCCCACAAAGAGCACCAGCCTTTCTCCTTGCATCTCCCTGTTGGGGACATCATTTCCCCCAGATGGCAGCTGAGCTGCTCCTGCAGTTTGGGAAAAAGCAGGAGTGGGTGAGGAATGGGCAGAGCTGCTGAGCAAAGCAGAGGTGAGGTGTGGGGGCATGCAGGGGGTGCAGCAGCCGGGTGGGCACTCCTGTCTGCTGGGTCCAAGGATGCTCATTGCAGCAGCAGCTCGGCCGCGAGGCACCGATCGATGAGTTTGCACTTAATTCCCTTTCCTCTTCAGACGTGAGGACAATTTAAATTGAAATGTCACCTAGATTATTCAAATTTGATGTAATCTGCTTCCAGATGTCAGGCCTGCATTGACGATAATCTTTTTTCCCCCATGAGCTAATTTGCTTATTCCTAAAGGAAGCGATGCAAGGTCTGGTTAACATGACTCTGCAGAGGCTGTGCTGGGATTTGGGCAAACAGGGTTTATCACTGGGGCTGGCAGCTCCTCCCCAGCCTTCTCTGTTAAAAAAAAACTCTTTCAGAGGCATTGGCAGCAGGGATTTCCACATCTCAGTGGAAAGGCTTCCTGCAGAAGATTTGTAGGTTTAGAGGGGAAAAAGGAATCCTATTGAATTTTTTCATTTGTGTGGCTGCTGAGGAGTTCCATTGCATTATTCATCCTGGGAACTGGGTAAACCAGGAAAGTTAAAGAGTGAAATTGCTGCTGTAAGTCGAGGTGTTTTAACATGCAAATGACAGTTTTCCACTCCTAACAATAGAACTGTTGGATTTTTAATTTTACACCCTATGTGCTCAGCTCACTGTGCAGACACAGGAGTCCAACAGCTCTGATTGTCATCTTCCCTATTTCTTTTGCTGTCGAGCAGCTCTCAGATCCATGGTGATTTCATGGGCCTGCCCTTTTCTGCTGCATCTGTTGGAGCAGGGGAAGGGATCCAGACACCCAGGGAGACACTTCTTGGCCCAAGTGCTGATGTCTTTGATACAAAAATCACAGAATGGCAATTTCCCCACATGGAGATTTCATTGTGGGGTTTTCAATCACAGATATTTTTTTCACAGACCTGTGTCAACTGCTCAGGATAAAGGTGTCAGTGACCCATGGGACAGACGGTGTCCAGTCATGTCTGAGCTGCCCTGCCCACGTGGCTCTGGGGGAGGTGACAGCCAGGTGTCCTGGCCACACTCACCAGAGGTGTCTGTTGGTATGTCTGATATCCAGCTGGAACAGCGAGGTGCTTGTGCAAGGGCAAAGGCATTTCGGAAGTTAAAAGGTACACGTTGACCCCACTGCTTGTCATTGTGATACTCTGGAGCTCTAAAAATAGAGCGTCTCTGACCGAGGAGAGATATTTTTGGAAAAGCTCGTTACTGCAGCCGATCCGTGCCGTTACTGCAGCCCCTGCTCCAGCCTTCCCCTCGTTTACTTCTGCACATAAATCTTGTCAAGTGCCAAGAAAGAGAGGGGGTGTGCCCTTGCAGGGTGGCACCCCTGGATGATGAACCCTGGCACTCCTGAGCTGGGGTCCCTGTCCCACCTGATGGGATGTGCAGCCTGTTTGCCAGTTTTACTCGCTCCCCAGGCCATCAGGTGTGACTGGGGGAGCAAGCTAACGAGGTGCTTGCAATCAGGTAGTCGGGGTTGAAGCAGGGGAGTGTCAGGAGATGCAATTAGTCATTGCTGCACCACAGGGAATCCTGATTTGAATCATTAGAAATGGTTTTGCACGTGCTGAACTGAAGGGAATACCCCAGGCAGGTTATTTACCAAAATCACTGCTCCAATCAGGATTTGAGAGGGATTCCAGCTGTAGAGGAGTGGGAAGAAGTGATGATCTCCAGCTGGAAATCTGCTCCACAGGAACAGCAGTAAGAGGTGTATTTGTCTTTTTGCAAATGATGAAAGAAAAATCTACTCTTTGGTCTTGGCTGCCAGCAGAGAGCTCCGTGATCATGATGGAAACTGTCTCAGACGGCTCTTACGAGCATTGAAATTAATACCCTTCCTCATTGGAAGTGGCACCTCCAACTACTCCCTGAAAGGTGAACATTAATATTCTGATTTTCAGTCGTTAGACACGTGCTTTGGCCTCAGAGCTGCAGAGATGGGGAGTGAGGGAGGAAAACACAGCTCTGAGGTTGGGTACCCCAGTTCCATCCCCACAGCATCAGTGGAGGAACCACCTCTGATCCTGTTGGAAAGCTTCTGCCATGATGCTCCTACATCACTTTGCCATCTTGGAGTCTTTCCAATGTGAGTAAAACAGAGAGGAACCTTCCTGAGTGCAGCCTTGTTATCTATGGCATTTCAGGGTAATTTATGCCCAACATCTCACTGGCTCTGGTAGGAAATTGTGTTGTTGGTTCCACGGCTCCTGCAGGAGCTGTGTCAGAAATATTGAAATAAATCGATCCAGCTTGGGGTTCCTGCACAATTTTATTGCTGATTTATCAATGCAGGCAAGGCACAGCATGAGTTACGCTGGCACAAGGAGGAGGGAGGTGAGGATGTGGTGGCCTGGCTGCCCACACTGTCACCGAGAAAGGGTTTGGTGTCTCAGCAATCCCCACTGCCCCCATGAGGGATCCAGCTGAATTCTCTGTGCCTCAAGTTTTCCTTCTTTTGCTTTTTAATCCTCTCCTAATTGGGGAGCCAGCAAAAGCTTTTAAAAAAAAAAAAAAAAAAAAAAAAGAAAACAAACAAAATTAATGAGCAGCATCAGGGGAGGAAAAAAGCCTTTTCTGGCCAGAGTCCTTGGCACGGGCAGGAATTCACCGCTTCTCTTGGAGAGTGTTAAGCTGGCTGTGAGCTGCCAGAGGAGGAAGTCAAGTGAGAACCAAGTGCCTGGAAGCAAAGTTTGCCACAGCCGCCCTCTGCTCGGCCCCTGGAACACCTCGGCCCCAGCCACAGGTCCTCGATGCTTTGGGCCCAGACTAAACGGCTTTTGGATCTGCAACTCATTTGTTAGTGAGAGCAAACAAGCTGTTGCTGGGACTGACAGTGTCCTTCCAGCTGCTTGAGCTCACAGGCATTCCCAGATGAGGATGAGTGCTGGCCCTGTGGCCAGCAGCAACAGTTAAACCTTCCCTAGAGACCCATCTGGAGCTGGCCCTTGGGTTACAGCAGCTGAGCATGCCCAGGCCAGCTGCTGTGCCCCAGGCAGCAGATCCAGAAATCCCCTGGAGCATCCCACATTCTCTCCCCGCTCCCTGGAAGCTGTGCTGCCAGGGGCTGGTCAGTGCCAATGTTTGCCAGCACTGAGACCAGGGCTGCTGGTGCAACAGGAGGCTGGCACACTGAGCCACAAACCTGTGGGAGAAGGTTCACTCGGGTGGGATCAGGATGTCTGTTGAATCCTGGAGTTTCTCTGTTTCTCTGGAGCACCAGCTTTGCTCAAAGCAGACACTGGCATGTGCTCACATGGGTGAGGAGGCTGGGATGGAAATGGTAAATTCCTGTTCATGTTTATATAGAGCAGCTCCTGGTATAAACATGACTGTTTCCTCTTGCAAAATCTGGGGCACCATTTTCTTGTGTTTGACTCTTTCTGGCCAGTGACTATTTTGGGATTGAATTTTGGGCTTGTTCTCACTTTGGGGTGCTTTGGCAGGTTGGCATCTCTTGCTGATGGGGAACTGCTCGATCCATACACCCAGTCTTGCCCAGTGCTCCTTGTGTGCATGTGCTCTTCCTCTCTTTCTCCATGGGCCACCCCAGCCTTCCAGAGGCATCAGCAATTCATTCCTAGCCCATGGGCAAGGGTGTCATTGCTTCTTTAGCAAAGCTCCTTTTCATCAGAAATTACCACAAAGTTTTAGGTAGGGAGAACAGAGTTTTCTTGCTTCAGCATGAAGTGAGGAACCCACATGGAGACATTTAATGCCTCGCAGGGATTATTAGATACAAAATGCATTGGAATGAAAGCATGCCGTAAATCCCAGCGTTTCCATAAACTCTAAATCTGTTACACGTTAGACCGTAATCTTCTGAAACAAAAGTGACTGCACCAAATAGAGAGTGTTATTGTTTAAATATTTCTGCTGGGAAATGCTGCCTGAGGAGCAGACACAATAGCTGCCCTGATGCAGGATTTATTGGAGCAACTTGGCACCAGGCTGTTTGTAGGGAGCAGAATATGCTTGTAGAGATTATACCAGATTTACAGTGATTAATAATGGATTGGACACGGCAGACTTCAAAGGGTTCGGCTCCCGCGCAGTTTGGTGTGGGTTGAGTCACAGGAACGTTCGTTCCAGTGGTTCAAACAGCCGCCTTCCCTCAAAGAGCAGGGATTTGGGCTGGGCAGCATCAGCCAAGCCTCCCTCTTCATCCCCTCGTCCCAGTGTCTTTGCCCAAGCAGCAGGATGGAGGTGGTGGCATGGCAATGTTACACCTGGCATGTGTGTGGAGACCAGCCCAGCTCCAGAGAGCTGAGAGCTCCAGAGAGCACTGGTCCACCCAGCTCCAGCACCCCAGATGTGCCCTGCTTGGGGTACCCTGTGAGACCCCCAAACCCATGACTAACTGGGAACCGTGGTGCCCTGAATTACAGGAAGGTTCCTCTCCAACTCAGAGCCGGGAGCTCACCTGCCCGGAGGATGAGCAGGGATTTTGTCATCAGGCAGAGGGATTAAGAGAGCTGGGAAATGTAGGACATCTCTCTCGCTGTACACACAGGCCTCGAGCTATTTTTAAGACCTTTCAGCACCCACTGTGGCCATTACTTTTAGTATGAAACATTAAAAATCTTCTCCTTGCAACAGGAACTCCCACTTGGTCCAGGGGCTCCCGGCCATGCTGAGGATGGCACCTCAAAGAGAGCAAGGCTCTGAAAACTGATCACAGAGGTGTTAATTGTGTGTTGGTATATTCATGCTCTCACCAGGTCTCTGCCAGGCAGGTCAGTAGCCCCTGTGAGCACACCCTGCCCACCTACATCACTTCTCCCCCCTCCCTGCCTGCTCGAGCTGTCGGAGCTTTTCCTGTGAACACAGGATCCTTCAGACACACTGGGAAAAGGCCAGGGATCCTCAGACAGATGTATTCCATAAGCGGTAAGTGCTCTGGCGTTAATCAAAGGTTATTGTGTGTGAGGGTTGCGAGGCTTCTCCAACTAATGAAGATGTTCCCCCTGTATCTGCCGCTATCTGGGAGGCTGGAAGAGCTGCAGAGGCTCCATCCTGCTCCAGGCAGGGCTGATGGGATTTGTGCTGGTCCCAGTTGCCATGGAGAAAGTGTTGGATGGCTTTAATACATCTCTGTGAATTTCTCCCCAGAGTTTTCCCGTGACAAGCTGGACTGGAGGTAGTGTATAAGAAGCTCTAATCTTCCAAAGGTATGAAAAAATGATTGATGAGGGGCGAGGGCATAAACAGCTTACAGGGCTCAGGCAGCACGTGGGGCAGGGCAGGGGGTGCCAGGAGGGACTAGCTGTGGTCCAGGGGCTCCCTGACAGATGCTTCACTCACAGCCCTGAGCTCTCCCCAGCCCTGCTCGCCGTCCAAATCCAGATATCACACATCTGCAGTGAGATGGGATAGCAACTGCCAGGCATCCCCACACAGGACTGGGCTCAGATTCCCTTCTCATCAGTGATCCAGACGTGTCTCCTGTTACCCCTGCTCTGGCCATGGAGCTCCCACCTCTCATTTAAGTCCCTTCATTAGGAATTAAAGGAAATTAAACCTTATCTGTTTTGGCATAATTTCAAAATCCCATTGTTTATATTTTCCTGTTTGCTTTTCAAGTTGCTGAAAATATGAGCTATTCCAAAAAGCAAAGGAAAAAAAATCCCCAGCTCAGTGTGCCAAGCAGCCACTCTCTCACCTGCACAGGTAGTTTGAATTCCCCCCTCGATTCATCATCCTGCCTGGCCTTTAACTAAGAGGTCATTGAACATGGACCATGATGGGATCAGCTGAACCCAAGCTGGAGGTTTTCAGGGAGAAAGGAGTTGTCAGAGAGCTTAGGAACAGCAGGTACAGAGTATCAAAATCTACTGAGGCATCTGGAGTCCTCAGGAACAAGTCCTGGCTGGTGGGTTTGGGAGCGGGCAATCCTTTCTGCCAACTCCTTCTTCTGCCTTTTTGTTTTTTGAGTTTATTATTTTTACCCTGGGCTTGCTTCCGGCTGCTTTAGATTCCCTAAACATTTCTTCTTGGGCAGCTCACAGGCTTTTGAAATGTGAAGTCCATTGATCACCAGCTGATGTCCCCCTGCCACTGTCCCTGCCCTGAGCAGCCTCCCCCACAGCTGGGCGCAGCAGTGCAAGGGGCTGCATTTGGTGGACAGCTGCTGCCAAAGCCAAAAACAGGCTCCTTGTTCTCTCCTTCCTTCATTTCCTAGGGTTTTTGGTAAAATCCCTGCAAACACAGTCACTTGCTGGAGCACTCAGCACAGAGGAGATTTCCCATGGAGTACTGTCGAGAGGAGATGCTCTGTGTGAAGTGTGTGCTTCAGTTGATACGCCAGGGCTAAAACATAATTAATTAGCAAGTTTATGGTCTTTTCCCATCTGAAATTAAAAAAAAAAAATTATGCAGAACATCCAAGGTAATTAGGAAACTGCAAGCTACAACACACCTTTAAATGGGAGCTCTGGAAAACACGATGTTAGGCAGCAGATTTTCAATGGAACAGCTGATCAAGGCTCCTGCTTTTGCCTGTGTTCCTGGGAGTGCTCCCCACACTTCCCCCTTCCCTTATGGATCTGGCTTGGACCACAGCAACTCCCAGATGTTCTGTTCTCCATGATCAGATTTCCCATCTAAAGTCCATTGGCCAAGATGAGAATATTGGTCCGTGTTTTATGTGCTGACTTTACTCAGAGTTTTTTCCCCTGGCATTTTCAGTTGGCCCCACCCCCTGATGCTTTGGCTGTGCAGGATGTTCCACCAATTTATTCTAGCGGAGAGCACGGAGCAGGTCACGCATATTAAATGTGAAGTTTTTGCTACAGTTGCTTCAATAATCTGAAAGAAAAACATTTTAATGTGGGTTTTTTTCCTTGTTCTTTACCGTGTACCAGCTGCTGCTTTTGGCAGGGCAGCTGCTCGGCGGGCGGCCGGCGGTGCGGATGCGCTTCCCGGGGAGCGATGCCCAGTGTGCCAAGGGCATCCCCTCCCTGCCATGGTGGGGAACAGCTGAGATGCCTGTGAACATCCCACTTTTCATCCCTCTCCCTTGGCACTAAAAGCTGAAAATTGAGGCTTTATGCTATTTTTGTTTTCAGCCAGGTCTGTAGTGCCAGCAGCACTGCCCAACGTGCTGTTTCCCTCTTTGCTACCCTCTCCCAAACCCACCCACATGAAGGCTGGAGAACTTTTCCCATGGTTTTGTGCCTTTGGTGTGCATTTCCAAAGGGTCCTCAATTCTCCAAGGGAGGGAAAGGCTGCTTTGTGGAGCTGTGACTGAACGAGCAGCTTTCTGGCCAGCTGGGTGATGGGTTGGGATGGCCAGACTGCCCTGCAGCCCTGGGATGGCCAATGGCTATTTATCCAATCAGTTAAATTATATTAGAGAAAAAGTGTTATTTTTTCCACATTTCTTGATGAGCTTTCTATTTCCAGCAGTTTTTCAGCAATTTCCAGTGGGTAAGTTGAACGCAGAGCCCCTTGCAGAGCAAGGAGGGGATTGATGTGGGAAATGATGGCAAAAGAATCACCACGGATGGCAGAAAAATCATCCTTGCAAAAATGCCAACATCAGCCCTGGCAGCAAAAGGAGAAGAAAAACAGTTTGAGAAGGAGGAAAATGTACTAGCCTCGTGGGAATGGTGCCTGCATGAGAAATAACACCCCAAAAGATCATATATGGGGGTGTCAGAGGTGGGGACTCTGCCTTATCAGCATCACTGGGCAGTGCCTGATCATGTTTATGCTGCTGCTTCTACAGTTTTCTCCTTATTTTCTGTATCTCTCTGCTTTCTCCTGTGGTTTCTTTTTTGCCCCTGTCTCCCGCTGCTGTCACCTGTCTTCTCCTCAGATTTTAGCCTGCTCTCTCTGACAGAACGTGGTGGAGAAGCTGCTGGGGCCAGCGGGTGCAGAGTGGGCACTGCTGGCATGAGGGCCTGCATGCTGCTAGTTTGGCTTGGTGCCTGAAATCGATATGATCTTGCTTGGGGTAATTGTTTTGTGTCTCTGGAACAGTTTATTTGGTTTCTAAAGTGCTCACTTTATAGAGTTATTTCTCAAGCCTTGTCCAAGCCCCTTGTCACGTCGGTACTAAGTGAGTTTCAGGGCTATTTGCTAGTCAGCTTTGTCATTTCTATTTTATTTTTTGGTTTGCTCTCTACGTACACTGAAGTGTAATTGTGTTTGGTTTTGCTGACTTGAGCATGAAGAGAAACACGGTGCCATATTCTGAAATCCCCTGCAAAGCTTTCACCTCCCTGGCAGCCCCCTGAGCTTTGTGGGGTCTGCCTTTCACCCCCCGAGTCCTTCTCCCCCAGTTCCCCTTTGTCAGGCTTGGGCAGGGACACCGTGGGGTGTGGGGATGTGAGGGTGCAGGGGTTCAGGGATGTAGGGATGTGGAGATGCTGTGCCCCACAGCCACACCAGTCCTGCTCTGCCCTCAGCACCTGGAAAACGAGCAGAGAATTAAAGGACTGCCCACGGGCGCGGGGGAGGGAAGAGAAAGCCTGATCTTTCCAGATGACATTTACGCCTGCAGAAGGCCGATGTATTTTATCCACTGTCACATTTAAAAGGCACTGAATTCATTATACTGTTGAATAAATCATTATTTAAAAAAATGTATTTATCCAGAGAAGAGCCACAGCCTTTCAGTCAAGAGCTACTCCTGCTTGGTTCAACTCTTCCACCAGTGACAGCAGTGGTAACAGTGTCCCACACTGCCCTGTGCATGGAGACAGAGACAGAGACAGAGATCCAGGCTTTGCTTGGGGGAGCAGCTGAGGGCTGACAGCATGCTGAAGTGCTCGCACGCCTCTGTCACAAAGGGTTAAAGTTGTTGAGCTGAAGCTTGGTAAATCAGGCAAGAAAATAATCAGCTCCCAGGTGAAGTGAGGAGATGCTTGATGTTTTACAGCTTCTTTCATACACTTTACAGAAACTAATGGTTACACAAATAATACCTGGGGGATGATAACAAGCTATAAATAATTCAGGGTTCTCCGGCACAGAGCTGCCGTGTGCAGGTGTGAGGAGCACACGGAGCCTTGGCATGACTCAGGTCCTGGGAGACTGCTGCCCTTTCACCATCCTGCAGCTCTCCTAGCAGTGTCCCTGTCCTTTTGCCAGCCTTTCTGGACTGGCTCTGTTTTCTCCCTTTGCACCCGGATCACCCACTGCCCTGACTGCTGCAGGAGCTATTGGCAGCACCCTTTGCCAGTGGTGCTGGGAGAAGCCAGAGGTTTTCCATGGGTGCTGGGACCACACAACCAACCAGCCGAGCCCATCACCCTCCAAAGAGCTGTGCATAAACTGCTCTGCCCCAAAGCTGGAGTCTAGATCCAAACTGAGCACCTTGGAGAGCAGCCGTCCCTGCCTGGCTGTGGGTCACGCCAGGCTCTGCCCGCCTCTGCCAGCCCTTTCCACAAACATTGGAGGTTTTTCTGAGAGCTGTTTGTGTGGAATTCCCCATCCTCGGATGGAGAGATTTCAGTTTCTCTGCCGCTAAATATTTTGACAGCCTCTTGTCTCGCAGCCTAGCACAGTGTGACATGTTGTACGGTAACAGTCCCCTCGGCTCGCCGCCGCGGCACACCATGTGCTTCGTGCCAGCACACCGCGTGCTCCCCGTGCTGAAACGGGCTCCATCGGGCAGCCACAGCCCTCCCAGGGGGAATCATTCCCAGCTCGAACCCTGGAGATGGGAAAGAGGGCAAGGGAAGAAGGCACTCTGCCACAGCTGCCTCAAAGCAGGAGATGGATGGCTGCCGAGGCGGGCTCAGCCTCCTTTATCCCAAAGGATTCCCCACAGCCAGGTCCCTCCCATCTTCACGTCTGCCTGTCTTATCAGTCATGAGCGTGTTGCTCTTAATGAGGAAACAACCGGGAAAGTTGGTGGCAGGACCCACAGCTCAATAAAGCAGGAGAACAAAAACCTCCACTGCAATTTGGAATTGAGCTTTCTCTCCCAGCCCACGTGGCAGGGAGGAATTGATCTGTCTAATCTGCTATCTGTGACTATGAAATTGTATTTCCCTCTTAATAGCCCTACAAATGTTACAGATGGGTAGTTTGGAAGACAGGCTGCCAGTGGTAGGAATACTAAAAAGGATGTTGAGTTTTGCTTGCTTTGGGGTGCAGAAACCAGCATGAAATGCCAGGATCCATGTTGGCCTTGGCCCCACTCCTCAGGGACCCAGCTCAAACAGACATTTGAACCCCATTCCTCCTTTAGCTCAGGCTGGGGGGCTCTTAGGAGCTGCTTAATTTAGGCATCATGAAGCTTCCCCATCCCTCCTCACCCTGTTACTGCATTGCAAAGGAGAAGAGAAAGCAGCAGACCAGGCTCTTTCTCTGCTTTTCCCACTTTCCCATGTGAAAGCCTAGTTTCCCCACACCAGGATGCCCACCAAGTGTCTCAGGCACTCAGACTCCCCAGGGAGCAGTGAGTGGCACCTTCGGGGGGCAGAGGGGGCTTCCCTTTGCAAGGTTTCCCCATGACTTCCCTTGCAAGTTCACAGGTGCTGGCATCCCCCGGATGCTTTGGTGCCTGGATTGCAGAAACATGAGGTGACAACGTCCTTGTACCCTCAGCTCCTGCCCTGTCCCCGATGGACTGTCCCTGATGGACTGTCTTCCTCCACAGCATCTCCAGCGTGGATGTGATGTGTTGATGTGAGGTGCCTCCAGCACTGGCCATCCCCTCTGCTTCCAGTCCAGGAGAGTTTCCCAGGATCAAGCATCCAAGGTGAAGGAGAATGGGAATGCCGCGAGCCACCGCCATGGAGCTGTTTGATGATGAATTTGGAGTGGTCAAGGTGACCTTTTCAGGATGGGGGTTGTGCCTGTCCCCATGCATCCCCCATGCCTGCCTGGCCATCAAGCCCTTTTTGCCATCAGGACATTTCATCACCAAACTATCACAGTATTTAAATGAGTCAGATTAATCACTTTATCATCCAAATACAGGTGGATTAATGCAGTCACTTAATACTCTGTTTAAGCAGCTAATGTTTTTTAAAAAGTTCAATAATTGAGGGAATTACTGGAAAAATTAGAAAAATTAACAGTTTATTTACTACTTATTGTCAGAGCTGCCAGCCAAGAAAAAGTGGGATCAATAAGTACTTATTTCACCCTCCTCTCTCCCCTCAAACAGACCCTCTGGTAACACAAATTCAGGGCTCCTGTCCTGACTGCCGTGGCCAAGACTGAGCAGGTAAGCGTGGAAATACCCTCACATGGGAATAACTGAGCTCCATCTCCACATATTTTAGTATGGGAAATGTCATCTGCTGTTCCAGCTCCTCTCATAAACAGGGAATGTGCCTGTCAGCAAGCTGAACCTGTAAAAGTTGAATAATATTTGTTGATTAATGTAGTCAATGGATTTCATATTTCCTTTAAAATAGTTGCTCCATATTTCTGTAAATTATTCATCCAGTTTATAAGGCAAAGCAAATATTTGTGAATAGATATGAATTATGTGATTTATAAGAATGAAATATTCATGAGTCATTTTCATTATTCACCTCGTCCTGGAATTGCTACATAAATCTGATCAAGCAAATAGATTTGGCGAAGCTCAGCCCGAATTTGCAGGTATTGTGGCGCTCGCATGGTGAACCAGAGGAGGTTTGGGCTGAACTCCTGAGCCGTGTGCTCGGCTGTGGCTGCTCGGGCTGATGCCCCACAGCTCCCAGAGAGGCAGGGCAGGACAGGGCAGCAGAGCCAGGGTGTTCTCTGTGGCCCTGCTGCATGCCAAAATCAGCTTCCACCTGAATTTCAGCAGAGGCAAGGGCAGGAAGAGGAGACTAACACTTCCCTCCCTGACAAGGACGCTGGCGCTGTCAGGAGGTCGCGCAGCACCGCGGGGAAGGATGCTGGGGGGAGGTGTTCCGACTTGGAGGGATGACCGCAGACAGCGGGAGCATGGGCTGTGCAAAATTCGGGAAAACTGGATAGAAAGCTTCGCTGCTGGCTGGTTCCAATCCAAGCAGTCGCAGATGCCCTTTGGCAGCCTGCAGCCAGGCAAGCCTCAGTGCAGCTGCAAGAACCCCAAAGTCTCCCTGGCTTCCCATTCCCTCCTCCCCACCTGTCCACTGCAGCCACTCCAGGAGGGCAGGCTTTGTCCCTGATTGCTCCCACTGGCTGCCTGGGGAGCCTATTCCCCCCAAGAGACAGGCAGCTCTCCCATGTGCATCGCTCAAAACATCATCTTTTCCCCCAGCCTTCTCATTTAAAATGATTTCTTTGTCCAAGCACTCACCAAAGGAAATGCCCAAACCACTGAACAGTGGGAGCAGGAGAAGCATCACAAGAAGGACGTGCATGGGTGGGGGATGTTTATTTCAGTTTCTGCTTTCCAAAAGCTGGAAAACACCTTGGTGTTGTGAAATGAGGACAAGTGGGGAAATCATGTTGGCAGAACCCAAGGAAGAGTCTCAGGATTGTAAGGGACAATGGGTCCTCCAGCCTCAGCTGCCTCTCAAGGACAGGGTGAGTCTGAGAATGAAGCTGGTGCCAGTCTTGGGCTTAAAAAGAAAATGAAAGAAACACCAACACTAAAAACTCTGACAGATGCTGAACTTTTAGGACATGAGTAACACCTCCAACTACTCTGGGACTGTGGGTCCACTCCAAGTAATGTGTGTGCTAAGCGCTGCTTGGAACGGTGCCACCTAGCACTCGCTGCTGCTGGTAATGAACTTGGGAGCTGCAAGATGAGCACTCTAAAATTCAGCTTTGGGATCTTCCTATTTTCCAAAGTGTTCAAGTGCTTTCTTCTAAACAGCAAGCTGCCGTGTAGGGAATACTGTTCCGCAGAGAACACTGTGCATCTTCTGCCACCAGCGTGTTTTGTTCAGCGCTGCGCAGGGACGACATAAAATCCATGTGCTTATCCAAGTGGAATTGCTGACTCTATTACCCTGGTCAGAGAAAACCGTCTGTCTTCATCCTCCCTCTGATCCATCAGGAAGGGGATAGCAGTTCATTGCCCTGGTGTACTGCACATCCCAGACCTGCAGCCTCTGCTGACCAAGCTGAGTTCAGTGGAAACCCTTTGGGGGTGCAGGACACGAGGCCATTGTTCCTCCCCACGTGCTGCAGAGGTCAGATTGGCACATAGGTTTATTTAAACCTATGGGAGGCATGCAGGTACAGCTCTTGTGCAGAGATCACAGCAGTCCAAGGCAAAGGCACGAGGGCAGGTGCTGCTTTAATGTACCAGAGGCAGGATGGAGAGGCTCTGCATCCCAGGCAGATTCCTCCTGGCTTCTGGCTGCTTTCCTGCAGCCCCTCTCCCGAAGGTCACATTGCTGCCTCAAGCCAAGGGCAGAGATGTTTCATAGCAGCCAAGGCAGCTCCAAGAGTTGTCGTACTAAACTCCAGACCTGTTCATCCGTGGGATGGCATTTTTCCCCTTGCCGGCTCTGGAATAGCCACAGAGAAGCCATTTATCAGCCTGGTGTGCACATCCAATCTCCGGGGCGCTCTGCTTCGCCTCCCGTTATCGGCCGTCTCCGCGGTGCTTAACGAGGCAGCTATTTTGAGGCCTAATGAATTTGAAAAGTTTTTGACCCTACTGTTGCAGTGTCTCAAGTAGCAAGAACCTGGAAAATAGCTCTAATGTCACACAGAGCATTATGAGCCTGTGCAGCTATTGCAGGTGCTCTGCTCAGGTGTTTCAGGGGGCTTTGGGAGAGCTGCCAGCAAACAGAAGCAGTGGGAGGTTCAGCAGAGAGGGCTTTTCCTTTGGAAAAAGGCTTTTCCTTCCTTCCATGAGGAAGTCAAGGGTTTGGTGACTTAGAGATGACTGGAGCTGTCAAGGACAAGGCAGTAAATTGTCCCTCGGTCACAGCCCTGCTCCGGAGGGACTTGGCTGTGTCGCTGCTCCTGGGCCAGGGGATGCTTGTTGAATTATTGCAAGCATGCCTCAATAAATCCAGGATCCAGCTCCCATCAGCACAGCACACTGTCCCCTCGCCTGGACTGGCAGGTCAGGGAAATCCCAGCTGCTTTCTGGGTGCCACATCCTTTCCCCTCACACCAGAGGGTCAGGGAGCACAAAGCATCTTGAAGGTTCCTCTTTCTACCTTTCTTCTTTTCCCTCATCCACTTTCCCAAAGGACTTTCCTCCTCAGTCATTTATTTTTTAAAGAAAAACCAAGATTAAAATCTCCAGTCCTCCAAGGGCCATTAATTGCTGCTACTTCACAGTGCACAGGGCTGGGAATTATTTTTTTTTGCTCAGTATCTGACGGAGTTGGAAACTTCCTCCAGGGCAGCAGGAATCCTGTAACAAGAGCTTAGAGATGGGAATAAAGGGCCAAAAGCAGCCTTTCAAGGAATGTGGCCTCTCTCCATTCCCCTCCTGAACACTTCAGCAAATCCTCCTGGACTCACCTCGCTGTTGCCTTGTGCCAGACATTTGTTTTGTCAGCACCAGGGAACAACCCCAGTCTAAGCCATCATCAGCCCACAGAGACATCAGCCATAATTGTAAGGTCTGTTAAATATGATTTAAATATTTTTTTACTCATTAACAACAATTTAGACTGATTCTCTCTCTTTTTTTCCGGAAACTTCAAGTATGACTGTAATAGCTTTGTAATTTTGGGCTCTATCATTAAAATTAATGATATCCTAATGCTCTATGTGCACAAGAAAAGTCTGATCAGTTTTTTCCCCTTTATATATCATTGCTAATAGAACATTTTAATGGCTGTAATTTCCAGCCCTGTAGATGGAAACCTAAAAATAGGAAGAAAGCCTATTTCATCACGCCATGCCAGCCCCTAAATAATTCAATTACATAGACTGGAATATCTGAAGCTGGGTGTGTTCCCAGCTGCAGATAACCAAAAGTACTTGATACTGCTTTTAAAGTGGGTTGGTTATTATGAGGTCTCCTTCTCTGGTCCCGGTGAGGCTGCCACCAGGGATGCTGGGGTGCAGAGCTCCAGCAGCTTCCCCTCATGGAGCCAGGGCTGGAGTCCCTGCTGTGCTCCAGGTGGATCCAGGGCAGCAGCAGAGCTTCAGAGACTCAGCCTGACTTGTAGTAAATACAGCACACCCATTGCTGGCAGGCAATGCCTGCAGTCAGCATCAGCAAAGGCTCCTCTGTGGACACCTCCAGCTCCATGCTGAACTCTTGGATCCCTCTTGCTGTGTTTTCCCTGCAAGCAAAGTCTGTCTCTCCCGGCTCTTCTCCCCCACAGGGAAAGACGAGAGCATCACCACGACCGATGCCTAAAGCTCCCCTAAACCTTTGCTAAGCACCCTGTTTATTACTCCCCAAGGGCTTCCTCCTGCTGTAGGTATTTCCAAAGCCTTTCATCATCCCACACACTCCCACATGCAGCCAACACATTTCTCATCTTCACCTCGCAGAGCTTATCAGACGTATTTCTGCCATTTATTGGTTTATGCTTCGCCTTCACCAGCAGGAGTTCACAATTAAATTCTCTCTCTGGGTTATTTTTTTTTCATCTCTCTTTTTCCCTTGCCTAAGGCTGAGGAATGGCTCTGGTGAGCTCGTTACAGAGCTGGTCTGTCCCTGTGGTGGCTGGACCCAGCCGTGGGCGGGAGGGGAAGGATGTCGCGGGTCAGCTTCCAGCCCACGCATTTTCTCACCTCAATAACTCGCCGTTTTGCTCCAGAGCAGCAGGGTTTCACTTGGCTCCAAGCAAACAAGACACAGCCATATCATCTGCTGTTTGTTAAATACAAAGCTGAGATCTTCCCTTTTTTTTTTATCCTTTTTCTAGGTTAGCTTTGCCTTAGCTCTTCATCCTGACACAGCAACAGGGGCAGCCCCAGCCAGGTAGGACTGCACCAAGACCAAGGTGAGATGCTGAACATTGACTGTTGAAAGCTGATGCTGAATATTCATTTTATAATCGTGGCCTGGTCTGAGCTTTTCAGGCTCTTGGCTTTTTTGTCTGATACCTGAAACATCACCTTGTGCCACTGAACAGGGAGGGACAGCAAGGAAGGGACAGGGCAGTGCTGGCACCAACTCACCTGTGCCAGCAAGGAGCCCTGTGCCAGTGCAGGGACGGCAAGGATAAAGCACTGAACACATGTTTTTTGTAAGTCCTCAGAGCTGGCCACATGGTCAGGAGAGGAAGAAAACTCTTTTATTCCACCACATCACTGGGTTCCCAGTGTGGGGATGCCATAGCAGCAGTCTGTGGTTTGCTTTGCTGTTCATGTTTGGATGCTAAAGGAAAACTCTTATCACCCAGAGAGCCGCTTCCCCAGCAGCGAGTGGTAGAATTATACATGAGTTTCAACCTGACGAGAGCAGGCTGAGTAAAACAAGGTGCTGTTCTGTCAAGGCACTGATTTACAATGCATCAGCCCTGACCCTGCTGACACTTCCCATGGAAGGAAGCGATTGTCTGCTCCAAGTCCTCCACTGGAGCATGGCACAAGGAGTCTGAGCCGTGATGTCCTGGCCACAATATTTAAAAGTTTGGACTTCTTCCCAAACAATTGCTGCATTAAAAGATATTTAATGCATTTATGGATGAAGATTTAAAGGCACAGTTACTGAAAGGTGCCAGGGTTGTCTCCTTTTGTCATTTGAATGACACAAATCTGAAAATGCGGTGTTTCAGCTGGGGGAGAGGAAGGATTTTCCTTTATCATACTCACATTGGGAGATCCTGGTGCTCTTTCCTACCTGCTCTGATGTCAGCTGAGCTCCTCCCTGCAGGAAGTTTATCCTGTGGAACTGAGACACCCTGCTCCTACTGGGTGCTGCCCACACATCTCACTCAGGCCAGGGTGCCAGGGTGATCCTCAACCCATCACTGTGCTGCCCTGCCAGTGGCCAGAGGCCACATGAGAGAATCACCCTCAGCACTCAGTGTGTGGGAAACAGCTTCGGATGTGCAGACCTCTCCCAAGGCTCAGGGGGCTGAACTGCCCATTTCTGAAGCAGGTCCTCAACTGTTTGTACTGTCCCTGTGTACAAAGACCAGAATTTCCACAGAACATAAGAATTCCTCATCACACGTTTCCATTCCTTTTGCAGTGGGAGGTTTTCCTGCCTGGCATGGCTGGAGTGTGGAGAAGACCCATGAAATGCTGCTGTGGCTCTGCTGAGCTCTGCAGATGCTGGGAGCAGGCACAGGATGGTCAGGCTGTGAGTATAACACTTCTCTGCAGCGATAAATCCAGCGTCTGCATTCAGAATTGATGCACTTTTCTATCTTAAAAATCCTAATCGGTTTTTATCAGTGGCATCACGCTTCTCTGTGTGAGAGCTGCTCCACTATCAGCTGGAGGAGTGCTACAGTGCGGTAAAAGATACTGGAACACGTTCAAAGGTGTGTTTGGCTGCTCCTCTCCCCCTCCGAAGCTCCATTCCCAGTGGGTTGTTGCCTGCGGTTGTTGTCCGCAGGCGCTGTGACACAGAGCCAGGCACAGATCAGGCAGAGATCCACTCCCTTCAGAACATCCCCAGCTCTCAGCCAAGCTCTGTGAAGGCAATTCCCAGGCTCAGACACTGGCTGTGACCCACAGCAGCTGTCCCTCTGCTCACTGTAACTCTCCAAAACTTCTCTGCTCACAAGGGTTTTTCCTTGTGCCTCTGGTGGTGATTAAAGTGTGATCAATCAGTGTCAAATAAAAGTCATCGGAATATGGCTGCGAGGCTGATTGCCTGTAACCAGTGTAATTAGACAGCAAGGATTTTCTTCCTTTTCTCTTTCTGCAAGAGGGCTAAAAGACTCCCAGACTGGGGCTCCTGTGTCTGCAGCAAGGTGGATTCACATCTGACCTATTGTTCAAATAAGAATTCTCCTCAAATCCAACCAAAAGACCTCTCCAAAGAACAGCAGAGAGACATAATCCCTGAAATTTATTGCCATTTCAGTATGTGTGGTCAGGTTGATTTCAGGGATGATGGGCAGGAGAGCAGGTCTGGGTCTCATCAACCCTGGTGTGGTGCTGGCACTGCTGTCCCCAGCCTGGGTGTCTCATATCATGGCCCTCTTCTTTGCATCTCCAGTACCTTTGTACTGATTTCGTCAGGCTGACAAAAGTCAGCTGTTTCCATATTCCCTGTCACTGCTGATCTGTCCCTTCCCTCTCTCCAAATCCTCTTTCCATTTCTATTGACATTAATGAACTGCTGCTGTCCCCTAGCACCGCCACCCCCTCAGCCACCCAGAATTGTCTCATGCTCCAGTCAGCTTCACCAGCTCCTCAGGCCTCAGCATCTCGCCAAAAAGTCCTTGGCATCAACAAAAGGTCCCTGGCACTACCTGCCATGGGGTCCTGCTTGTGCCAAGCATCACCAGGCTGCCTCAGCCCATGCACTGAGATACTTTCCTAAGCACTGGATAATTAAAAAAAAACAGCAATGGAAGTAATTCCCACTTAGGAGGAAGGACCTGCTGGAATTCATGCTGGGAAGGAGGATTCAACAGCTGTGCATTATCATAATGTGGAAATGGCGTGGAGAGCTGAGCTGAGCTGCCCCCCTCTGCCTCAGGTTTCCCAGCAAGAAGGGAAGGCAGGATAGAGCCCAGGAATGGAGGGGTGACTGGGAACCCCCTCAAGCAAGCACCAGCCTTTCTCCCAGGACTCTCCAGCTCAACACATGCCGAGAGGGTTTCCTTTGGAAAGGTGAGCTGGGATGTGGGAGCCCTCCCTGGGGCACCCAGCCCCTAACTCCTGACACCCCCTGGCAGATGTTGACATTTCTCCTTGGGCCCTGGCATTTATTTTGATCCATCTTGGGTTTGCACTTCCCTGTCAGGATTAACAGGCAAAGTGGCAAGATGTTGATACAGAAGGGTGAACACACCCAAACCAGAGCCCCTGCATCAGCCACAGCCCATGGGCTGAGAGGGAAACTGAGGCAACTTTGGCATCCCATGAGAGGGATGGGAAGCTCAAAACTCCCGAGGGGCAGCTTTCTGTGCCCTCTGAGTGCACGCAGAAGTCACCATGCCTGAGATGGGATCCCTGGCCTTAGGGCTGCCTGGTCCCCTCTCTCCATCACTGTCTGGCACCACATGGGAGACAGACAGATGGACAGACAGACAGACAGACTGCTCTGCATCACTCTCAGGGCAGCACGTGGGAGATGGACAGATGGACAGACAGACCACTCTGCATCACTCTGCAGGCATCACCTGAGAGACAGATGGACGGACAGACCCCTGTGTGTCACAGCGGCCGGACTGACAGACTGCCGCTCGCTGTCCAGCGCCCTGCCGGCCGCACATCGTTTGCCCACAGGCTCCATCTTGTGGAAGATGCTCCCCCGAGGAGCTGAAGTGGGAAGCCACCCCCTGGCGTGGGAGCCGATGTGTGGGGGTCCACTTGGCACTGCCAGCGTGGGAGTCCTCACAGGGTGGCTGTGCTGGCACCTGCTGGCACCCGATTAACCCGCTCTGCCTCCATGGACTTTATACCACGTTCCGGCCCTGTACAGCTAATGAGAGGAGCAAATGTGGTGGAATTTATTTCAACAGATGGAGGACAATTTTCTTCTCATCATTTATCCGACACACCGCGCCGTACCAGCTTGCAGAGCCTCGGGCTGTGATGTGGAGCCACCAGGGCTCTGCTGGCAGTGTCACCGCCAGCTCCCACCATCACAGCAGCCTTTTGCCGTTGTACCTCTCAGCTATGGGATGAAACCAGGCGGTTTTCAGGCTGCTGGATGTGCTGCCTTCGTCAGGTTTATTTACCATATAATGTGACACAGTGGTTTCACTGTATGTAATTTAATGAGACTTTAGGAAGGAGTTAATCATGGGAAGCAGAGCTCATGCTGAGTGTTTGGCCATGGTCTGGCACAAGAAGCCTCACTCCCAGCCCTCATTCCCTGACCCAGGGTGGTGCAGACCTTTGGGTGCAGCAGGTGGAAGCTCTGTCAGCACTTTCATTGCCAGCTTTCTGTCCCCAAGTGGCCCTTGGCAATCCTGCACTGCCCCCAGGCTGGGGACAGGGCTGGAGGGACACTGTTGGAGACTGATGCTTGTAGGAAAATAAGACACGCAAAACTCTCAAGAGCACATCCAATTTCCACTCATTAAGCCATAATTTCCATCATTTTAATTACATAAAAGGCAGATAAATGGCAAGTATGCTCCTACTTGTGCCTTTTCTCTTAATTATTGGTCCTTTGCACAGGCCAGTTTGCAATGAATCAGCTTTTAAGCGGCGTTCACTCGGAACATGCTCGGCTTTATTTGAATTATCTTGTTGGACGATCATTCCCCAGAACATAATAAAACAAACATTAATTACTACTTCAGCGAGTGTAATCTTCTTGAAAGCACTTGACGCTACTCGAATGCCACTGTAGCCTCACGCTCCGCACTTTGCTGCACGCGAGTAAACAAACTCATCCTGCAGGTCTGAGTGTGCAAGGCTGTGGCTTCAGGAAAGGATGGTTGGAAAATGTGCAGGTGTTCAAAGGAAAAAGCTGAACCTGCTCTCCTGAGAGCATGGAAGATCTGGTGGCTCGGTGAGATGCAGCAGGTCTGACTATGCCACACTGGACTGTGCCAGGTATTGCAGCACTTGGCACATTCATGAACGTGTAAACGGTAGCTCCCAACTTCCCCTCCATTCCTGATGGCATTTCCAGCCCTGTCACTAGAGCACCCTGGATGTCGTGGGATGCGTGCTGCCCTGCTGGATGCCAATTCACCCTGCAGCAGGATTGGCATTGCTGCTGGTGTTTGGGTTTGTCCACAGGCAAGGAGAGATTTAGCTGGATGCAGCCCAGCAATGCTTTAGTAGTCCGGAGAGGGAAGAGACACAGCTCTTGCCAGGCAGCAGCAAGACATTCTTCCAGCCAGTTGAAGTTCAGCATCATTAGACATTCCTCATACATGTATCATGCACAGAAACCTCTGGCGAGGTCTTTCCCTGGCAGTTCTCCTTCCTGCTCCTCCACCTGCCCAAACCCAGCCCCTGGTTTTGCTCCTGGAGTTACCCAAACCTTTAGAGGAGAGGATGGCTTTCCCTGCCCATGGCCCCACTGCCCCCATGGTGCACTTCCAAGAGCATCCCTGTGTTTCACTAGATGGGAAGTTGGGGGTAAGGGGGCTGCTGCCTTAAAGACAAAAATCAAGTGAGGAAAGGGGAGCCCTTTCCAAGCACTCATATACACACAGCAACTGTAGCATCCAGCAATCCTGGCTCCTTAGGGTCTCTACTCAAATCCAGGTACATGCCAAAAAGAAAACAGCTTTCAATGTCTTAAATATTCAGTGCTGGAATTTTAAAGACTGATCTGTGAGAGAGAAAGGAATTGAAATACACTTTTAATAAGAACCTTGTTTCTTGTCATTTTGTTACCATCTCACCCATCCTAAAGGGCTTGTCTCCCCAAGGATGAACAAATCCAGCATGAAGGGCACAGGGAGCCAGGGAGAGCCCCAGTCCAGCCCCAGCAATCTGGGGAGGAGAAGGAAGAGCAGGAGGAGCAGGAGGAGGAGGAGGAGGAGGAGGAGGAGGAGGAGGGGGTGGAGGAGATGCTCTGAGGATAGAGCCATATGTTGCCAAGTTAATAAAAGACCTTGAAAAGCATAAATCCTCGGCATCCTGGCTGCTGGCCCAGGTGCATAATTTCCTTGCCATTGGCGGGGAGCAGGCAGCAGCTGCGTAACTCCAGCATGGAACACTAATGAAAAAGCCCAGGATGAAAGGCTCAGTCCCCAGGGACAGTGAGGGAACCCAGCTCTCTCCAGCAGAGCCGCTGTTTGTGTTGGAGGGAAGCCTGGCAGGTTGGAGTGAGGCTTCTCCCTGCTTTCCATGCCAGGGAGAAACCATTCACCCTAAATCCACTTTCCCTGAGCACCCAGGGCCCAGGGGGGTACAGCATAGTGGGGGCATTGCCAGGTTGTCCCCAAGGACCTTGCCTGTGGCACAGATGAAGAGGACAGCTCCTACAAAGGGGAAAAGCTGTGTTCCCACTGCACAGAGCTGAGCTGCAAACCTCACTGCTCAGAAAGGGAATATTGGGATGTGTTCAGTGGGGTGAGAGGGGAGGGGAGGCAGCTGTGAGGGGTGCAGGACCCCACAGCCCTGTATCTGCCCAGGAGGCCCCAGGATCTGCCAGCTGTGGGACATTTTCCAAGCAAGTTTTTCTCAGTAAAGCAAATATTCCTTGACCCACATGAGGCTGAGAAGGAGTAGCGAAGCAATTGTGTGTGTGACTCAACACAATACAAAGCTATTTGCCTCTGCATTTGCCAACCTGAACATCCAGATGTACACAAATTAATGAGCATTATGATGAGCCTCATTAAAAGAACTGTTCTTCAGGGGGAAGCATCTTCCCCAGTACCAGCGCTGTGTTCTGTTTCCTCAGCTATTAGCTGATGGCAAACTGTGAAATCCTCTGTTTCATTCTGATGCTGATGCTTTGGTGCAGTCAGTCCATTGCTGGAGCAAGAGGTGACAGCACTGGATGTCACAAAGAGTGGTGCTGAGAGAGCTGGCTTCAACCCCCAACCATTCCATAGGGGCCAAGTCCCCCACAACTGCCTCTCTTTTTTGCCCAAAACCAGCCCTACACAACTGATGCTGGGTGAATTTGTTTTGTATCTCATAGCGCTAACAAAAATGCGAAGCTTTTCAGGGAAATAAATACCACTATGGTATTTTTTGCCTTTTGTGGACTGGTCCAAGGTAAGTGTTCATCCTTGCCTTAGGTGGGGAGCCAGCACTGCCTTTTGAAGCCTCATTTTGCCTTTTGCCATTACATTATATTAAAAAGGCTTCCAGGTTATCTCTTAAGTAGGTGCTTTTCATTCCAGCCACATTCCTTCCCTTCTGGCCAGGCTGCTCTCCCTAGAGCAGGAGCCTCCCTTGCCTGTGCAGAAACATCTCAGCTGTTTTTCTCGTACAGGTTCCTGGCAAATTCAGCATGACAGGGTGTTGTAACAACCCCATTCCTTGGGGCACCCCTTGCTGAGCCCAGGTCCCCTCTGCCTCCTGGCCCACTCTGTCCTCTGGGAATGCAGTGATAGAGAGAGGAGCCAGATGCTGGGGTTCCACTAACTTGCTGAGGCTGAGATCCATATTTTCTGTGAGGGAGCAGTGAGACTGGGACCAGCGCTGATGAAATCTGCAGTTGAGCAGGTGAAGAGGAGAAAAAGGAGGAGGGAATCCAGCTGATGACCCAGCAGTGGAGAAACCCCTGAGCCAGCTTCACCAGCCCCTCAGTTCTGAGAACACCACTGACTAACTGGAAGCAATGCTTGGCCCAGGGCCCATTTGAAATCTGAATCTTTCAATGGATGAAAAAAACTCAGTTTCCAAAAAGTGCATCAAGCCCTTAACAGGGGTTTTAGTTCCTAAATGGCAGTGGGTGCAGCAGATCTGGTTATTTGAAAAGCCCAAATACACCCCCAGACCAGAGAATGCAGCTGTGGCAGCATGGCAAGGAGGAGTCTGAAAGCCCCCAGAGCCAGCTCTGATTCTCTCTTGCATCTAAAAGCAGACATGAGTGGTGCTTATTAATTTGAGTCCACCTCTGAATGCACTTAACGATTCAAGTCCAATTAGGTTTCAGAGTGCCCAGGTAGGAAGTAATCATTAAAAACATGTAAATTAAGTTACTGGGGAGCTTAATAGATTAGTCATTGACTTTCTAGCTTATGTTGGCTCTTAACCTTCAGCTTAAATTCATCACGAACAATTTCTCTGAACTGGCTGCACAAGGTTAGAGCTGGGGGCTGTGGCTTTGCCAAAAGGAGAGCTGGCCATGCCATGGCATCTCCCCTGGGAGAAGGAGCCCATGCCACAGCCCCCCTGTCCTTCCAAAAGTGAAGACCCCAGCTGCTGCAAGTGCTTCATCTGCAGGCAATGTGCCCAAGCTGGGGAGCTGCCTTCTGGTGGGGGGTGGCCCCTGAGCATGAGGTTGCCTGAGAGGTTCCACTCCCCTCTTGCTCCACTCTGCCTGGATCCAGAGTCCAAATCTCTGGATTTGGGAATGAGCATTTGATTAACTCCCAGACTGATGTGTATCTGGAACAGGTGCTTCAGGGATGAGCTGCTGGAAGGGCAGGTCCCTGCTCAGCTCTCCCACTGCCATCTCTCTTGCCAGGCTCTTTTCTGTCTGTACCACTCCATCCCACAGTAGCCAAATTTTAGTTGCAACTGGAATTAGTAACAGTTAATCTGAGATTAATGAATGGACCCCTAACTAATGCCCTAATAGATTAGCAGAGGCCTAATGGAAAGACGAAATCTCCCCTTGGCAACGCAAACCTCTTGATCAGTGGTAAGAGGCACCTACAGAGCCCCCACTGCCCTGGGGCACCCCCTGACATAGACCCTCTCCCCATCCCAGGAAGCAGCTTTATTGCAGAGGGGAAAATGAAGGAAAGATATCAAAAAAGATCTCAGGCTGGGAGCATTTGGAAAAGCTATTTCTAAAATTGCAATTACCAGGAAGGAGAACAAATTACCACTTCAGGGACCGTCGCACATGGAGAATCAGAGCTTTGGGAAATAATCAGAAGAATATATTCACAGAAGTGCATTATTTATATGGAAACATTTTGAAGTAAAGGTCACAAGGAGAAGTTGAAGATTAGTAAATAGGAGAACGCAAGGATTGTTTTGCTGCCGTGATGATTATGGTCCATTTTGATTATGACTGCATTAGTCACCGAGATGCGTAAATCACCGCAGAGCGGCCACGGGTGTGGCTCTTGAGGAGGTAAGAAGTGGGGGATCCTCCTGCACTCCTGTGATCCAGACCAGGCCGTTGGCCTCACCTGCAGGTTCCCCCTTGGCAGGCCTCCTTGAGCCCTTCCAGAAGTTCCCCATTCCCTCAACCTTTGGACTCGGCTGCTGGGACCCCAGGGGTCCCACAGCTCCAACGCTCACGGTGACATCAGGGACCCCGTGGGCATCACCATCCTGCTGCTCAGCTCAGCAGGTGCCAGCTCCTGGCAGCTCCTGGCAGCACTGACCACCAGCACAGAGGAATCCCAGGCACAGAAGTTTTCTCCCCAAGCCAAACAGCGCCTGTGCAATGCAGCAGCTCTGCTAATCTTCCATCCTTCAGACTCCTTGTAAGGCAGCGGCCTCTTTTCCTCCCCTTTTATTATCGTAGATCATTTTTAATACAGTGCCGACCTGTCAAGCTTCCCCTGGCTTGGTGTCAGCTTTTACAAAGGACTTAGAAGAGATACACAGAGGGAGGTCTTGCTGGGTGGTGCAGAAAGCCGGGCGAGGCAGGAGATAATGGTGCAGGATGCCGAGCAGCCCAGGCAAGAGCCAGGAGCTCACAGCCACTGCCCCTCACACATGGGATGAGGGACCAGCCAAACTGGACCATGAGGCTGACCTGCCCACACTTGTCTTTGCTGACAGTCTCGGGTTCCTGTGCCCCTCCCTCCTCAGCAGCCCTGAGAAAATATTTGCAGCTTATAAAAGCAGCAAAAATGGGATTGATTTACTGTAGTGACATCTCAAAGCATGAAGTGGCGCTTTTACACTCGCATCACCCATTAGACATCTGAAGGCATCAGCACAGCCCATTTCATTTTTAAAGACATACAAAATGCTCGGAGGAAGCCATTTGACATCCCCATTCTGGGAGCTGTGATAGCGTGCTGGGAATAATACAGATGCATCAGAAGTCTCACATCTCATCATTCCATTGTGTCAATACTCTGCTAAAGAGCTGGCCAGTGTCATTCCATAACTTTCCTGTGTGTCAGAGCTGATGAAGGAGCTGCCCATGGACAGTGCCTCTAAATCAAAGTGGCAGCCATAGCGACGTCTGGGAGCAGCGTGTGGAGGTGGCAACAACATTCCCTGGGAGATGCTGGAGCACCTTATGGGAGGTGCAGCAGCTCCCTCCATCCCAGCCATTTCCAGAGGCAGTGTATTGGAGCTGCCCCTCTTGCCCAAGAGAAGGAAAAGGCAAGGAGCAAGGAGCTTCCCTGAAGACGGGCTGTGCTGGCCTCTGAAACTGCTGCCTTGCACTGGGCATCCTCCCTGAACCTGGAGTGGCACACGCCACCCCTGCCTTGGGTACCTCAGCACCCACCCTCCAGCTCCACGGCTCTTCCCCAGAGGCACCTCCGTGTTGGAAACATTCATAATTTTTAATGGGATTAGTCCATCCCTGGTGCCAGGGGAAGGAGCCCATCCTGCATTGCAATCAATGTGCACCAATAGCACCAGCCCTGATTTATTAGCCCAGAGATTTCACTGCCCAGCCACTGACAAATGGCCACAATCTTACCAGCCCCTGTCCTCCCAATCAATAGCTTTTAATCAAATCCAATCACACCATATTAAATTAAGTGTCCAGGATAGCCCCAAAGTGCTGAGGGTGCTGGTGCTGGCACAAGCCAGTGTCAGGAGCTGTGGGAATTAATCACCTCTGTGCTGCTGGCATGAAGAGCCCGGGGCTCAGCAGGGGAGAAAGGGAGGTTGGGCATACAGGAATTGTCTCAGGATACCTCTAATCATGGATTAGAATCATGGAAGCTCGTGGATTGCTCCCACACTTCCGCCAAATTTGTGCTGTTTCCTTACGGCTCCTTGGGGTTTGCTCTATCCAGCTCTCACGCTTCCATTTAGTTTTAGAGCTATTTCTGCATATGAATTATTCCCTGACACAATTTTGCAGCCCTGGTTATATTTAGAGAGAGCTCATTCATTGGGTGAGGCTCCTCTTTTTTCTATTTCGTTGAGTGAGATCCTCTATCCCATCTTTCAGCCTCCAGTTGATCTGCACTCACTAATTACATAGTGGGACACCAGGTGAGGCCGAGCTCACGCTTTCCCCATGTTCTGCAGCAATATTTATTTGTAATAAGGCAGAAGGCAGCTGTGGGGACATGTTCCCCTGTGAGCATGTCATGGCTGCATCGGCTTTCCCTGTATCAGCTGTGGAATAAATTTCCACCATGGAAAGAGAAAAGCTGCTGCAGTGGGACCTGGAGTACTTAATGATGTTTCTGTGTATTAAGAGCTTGGTTCTGTGCTGCCACATTTTCTCCAGGGCTCTCCAGATGGCTTTGTGGGACAGCAGAACCTCGTGGTTCCCTGGGGGCTGTGGTAGTTTGTTTATCCATCCTCACCTGGCTGAATGTTCCCCCTCCATCTTCCTCTCCTTTGTACCCACCTCTCCTCAGCCAGGCTCGCATTTCCCAGCCGCCTCTCTCACCCCTGCACCTTGAGGTGTTTTTAATGCAGCCCTGGGTTTTACTCCTCGTTCATCTGCCTTCCGGGAAACACTTGACTTTTCACTGCATCGTCAGCATTTTCCAGGTACTCCTCTCGCAGGTGTCCCAGCAGCTCTTGGGAGAATCCCAGCAGGCTCCAGCTGCTCCTCCAGCTCTGGGTGCTGCTGTTGTGCCCCCATGGGCAGCATCACCTTGGTTCTGTCGCTGGCTTTGGTGACAAGCCCCCCTCCTGGAGCTCCTCACCCATGCCCAGCATCCCCACTGCCTTCGGAGAGGACGGTGGTGCCGCTGGAGCTGCGCCAGCTGTGGCAGCTGGAGCCTGGCAGATTTAAAGTCTTAATTGCCTGTGATAATTAAAAATCTGAGGAAGTTTCCCCAAAGCACGGAGCTGTCCCAGCCCAGCCACAGCTCTGCCTCCCCATCAGCCCAGCCACACTTTGGGGAATTTAAGGGTGTATTTGCTCCCACTCCTGCAGCTGACAGTGAGGCAGAAGAATTTGATCCAAGACCCAACCAGAGATACTGAAAAGGCACCTTCTGCAAACTGCATCACCATCCTATCATTGCAGGGAGGGCAGTGCCAGGGAGCACAGGACCCATTTTGGGATCTATGTGTGGTTGGCTCCATGTGCCACAGGGAAGGTGCCATGAGGAATGACCAGCCACCAACTGGGGAGGAAGAGCCAAGACAAGGACAGGGTCTGGCTCTGCCCTTGCCTGCATGAGCCAGGACCAGCAATGGCCACCAGTCAGGGAGACAGGAAAGGCTTTAATACCCATCTCCAGTCCTGTGTGCACAGTAACTGCAGCTGCAGATTTACAGTTCAAATTAATTGTGCGAGTAAATTAGAGGCTCCCAGGTGAAACCACAGACAGAGGCCATTTTCTGTGTACTGCTCCTTCCTGGTACTGGCCCATCCCTGCCCACCCTGGGAGGTGAGGGTGCTCCAGCAGAGCTTGGTCCCCTCACCAAGGAAGGTGTCAGGGACTGGTGTTTGCCCCCAAAGGCTGATGCTGCTTCCCTGTATGAGTGACCTTTCCCAGCATCACTTCCCCCCTTGAATCCTGCATTCTCCTGTGCTGGTCCACACACTTTGTCCACCACTTCCATCCTTGTTTGGATGCACAGCTCTCCAAACACCCTCTGAACAGCACAGAGGGCTGCAGACTCCTTCCCACAGCCCTCCTGGGAGGGGGTTGTGTCTCATGCTGGGGTCAGTCCCCCACTGCATCTCTTCACCAGCCCCACAAACCACAGGCAGGCCACTGCTTCCCCAGGGAGTGCTCCATCATCCCTGCCGACAGCACACCCCAACTCCCTGTCATCAAGCAAATCTCATCACGCTGCCTCCTAACCTTTGTGCAAAGGTTGTGAGAAATGCCAGGGCCATATTTCAAAGGAAATACAAGCCCGAGCAGTCCTGAGTTTGTACCATCTCCAGAGGGCTGAGCGGGGCAGCCGGCTCTGCCTGCAGGGAGCATTCCCAGCCCTTGGGCAGCGCTGCTCGAGGGGAAGGGCCCGGCACTCTGAGGATGGCTGGGATGAATTAGGAGAGCCGGGCTTGCCTGTGCTTCCTTATCTGCCCAATAATTGAACGGAATAAGCTCTCTTATCTCTCTGGCCCGGCTTTTCCCTGACAGCCCCCTTATCTCTCAGCCCTTGGAGATTGCGAGCAGCCGGCAGGGAGCTGCATCCATCCGCTCGTGGCGGGATCGGGCGTTCCGGGGCACGGCTCCTGCTCTGCCCCCCGCCCTGCCGGAGGATGCTCCAGCCAGCGATCGAGCCAGGCTGCCCGCATGGGGGTGGGTGCCTCTGCCCTCGGGGAAGATGGAAGTGGTCCCTGGTAACAAATACAGAGGACTGGTGCATCCCTCGTGGTACTGCCCACCTCTGCTTTGCCTTCTGTTGGCATCTTCCAGCACAGCGCCTCCATCAAGCGTGAAGATTATGAGGAAAAATATGGAACATTTGGGTTTGGTTATTTGGTTATTTTATTTATTATCAAATACATATTTATTTCTTATATTTATTATATATTAATAATATAAATAATAATTAATGACTGTATCATACTATTATATCTTAATATATCTCTTAATATGTTTGTTATATTTATAATTTGGGTTATTTTATTTATTACCAATTCTTTTGGAGTGGAAAAATTAAGTATAAAAGCATCTGTGAGTGAATGCCACTAGATGGAAATGAGAATGGCAGTGGTCTAGGGGCATCAAGGCTGCCACTGGCACAGCCTCTGGCTCTTGGGGCAACCCCTTGGAGAGTGATCTTGGCCCCTCACTCAGAGTACCCCAGTGCCCCACAGCCTCCTCCCATTCCCAAGCTTTCCTGGGTAACCCAGTGAAGCAGAACACACGCTGTTCTTCTGTTCTGCTCCTTGTTTTTCTACCCGAACCCTCAGGATGTTTCTCCTGGCCCGGGCAATGCCAGAGGAGGCTCCGGTGTGGCCGCTCTGCAGCGTTCCGCGTCAGCCCGCGCCGAGCCGAGCAGTAATTGGGTCTCTTAGGTAAAACACGGCGGATTGCAGGCGGCTGCAGCTGCACGGCTGATGGACCACGGAGGAGACATTAGCATGTAAAATGATGACCATTAGCTTGATTAAAGAAAGGACACAACACGCATCTTGTTCTCGTATTGGAGCCACTTCTTCCCACGAATCGTTGGTTGGGGATTTTGATTTCCTTGCACAGGAGACAAAACACCTCGGAAGCGTTGGGTAATTGCTTGTGGGCTGAGTTTTTCTAGGCTAACCTAATCTTGCCAGGGATTTGCTTTTAGCCCCAATGTGAGGATGGATTTTCTTTAAGATCAGGATGAAAAACACTGTCATAAATTAGCAGCAGAATAAACGACTTCTGCGTGCTGGATTTACACAGGATTTTCCTAAGCGATGGCTAACCTGAAAAAGCAAGCCCCAGTCCTACTCACAGGACCCAAGAACCAGCTGGGACGGTGCAATCCTGAGCACACCTCTGGGAAATTGTACTTGTGGAAAAATAGTTGGGCATCCCAACACATGACTACAGCACAGGAAAGTTGGCATGCAGAAGTTTTTCCTCAGGGATGTCTGTACAGCATCCGGGGCTTGAGGGATGTCCACAGGCCCTTGGAGAGCAAGTCCTGCTGTCCATCCCTTCTCCATCTCTTCACCAGCCCGGATGCTGGCACAGGTCAGCCAGAATGCCACAGGAGCAGACAGATGTGCTCGTAATTAGGATGCATCAAATCAGTTAAAGCTGAAGACAAAGAAAATTAGAGAAAATGAAGAGGAAATGAAACGGCTTGCACAGATGCAGGGGAAATATTTTTAGTCCTTCTAAGTCTATGGCGTCTGTTGTTTGGAAGAGTCCGCGCTGAATCCTCCCGGGACTCGCTTCCTTTCAAATGAGGTTGCCATCTCCCAGTGCTGCAATTAGTCATGTCCGCGCAGCTTCTGTGGAGTACAACCAAAGCACTTAATTTTCATTAAAAAGATGACATTGGGAGCAGTTATGAAGGACAGGCGCAGGAACTGGTAACCACGTTCCTGAGGACGGAATGGGACACGCAAATGCATAAATTACCAGGCTCCTTTTCCACGTTCTGTCTTCTGCTTTTCTGCAAAGAAGATTGACTTGATTGTAGGTGCCTCTCTGATATCTCTTCGTAAATCCTGTTCACATTTGCATTAGATAATTCAGTATATCCATAAATTAGTGTTGAACATCAGTTGTTTTTACGGAAGCATTGCATAATCTCCGCCTCATAGGTGTTCATAGCCCATCCCAGGATTCCAGAAGAGGCAGGGGAGGCTGGTGAGTGCTGGCAGCAAGGACTTGTCCTTCTGCCATCCCCAAGGGTTCCCATCAATTTATGGCTGCTCTGTCGCACACTGGGCACTGCTCGAATCCAAAGAGGCACTGGCAGCTCCACTTCATTTAACTCTGCATAAGGTGGGAAGTGATGGGGCTCTGTACACCTCACTCAGCATCATGCAAGCATTCCCCTTGTTCCAGGAGCAATTCCCTGCACTGGAGCAAGCTGGGGATGCTTCCAGGGCCTGGACACCACACTCCACATCCCACTCCATCCCATCCTGTCACTGTGCTCCAGCATAAGCCCTGTCCTTGAAACCAGGGCTGAATAAAATAGGGTCATTTTTATTTTTCAAGTTTTCTGTGTTCCTAAAAGCAAAGATTTGTGTGGCTGAGCCTGAAGACAAACTGCTTCAAAGAGCAATTTTAATTGAAATGATAATGATGAAAATTTTGCAGCCAAAATTGAAAAGTGTGTTACTGTATCCCTTCCCTCCTCCCGTGACACGTCCAGGCAAAGCAGCAACAAAAATAGGGGCCTTTTGTGAGAGTCTCTGTATGACTCAGTTTCTTCAGTCCACAGTTTATATTTATCTTTGCAAAAGACACTACAGCACTACACTGTCCCTCTTCTTTGTTGCTTTCCTCATGTTCCTCCTCTCCCTGTGCTCCGTGTACCCTGTGCAGAGGGTCTTGCTGGTGCACAGAGAGCCCCTTGACAGAGGCTGCCTGGCTTGAAAAGGTGAAATTTAGTACGGAAATTTAAGAAATTTTATAAGGGAAAAGGCAGAGGTGTCCTGGGATGTATCCCCAGGATGGGCTGGATACCAGCAGGGATGGAATGGAGCCCTGAGGCTGCATCCCCGGCTGGACTGCTGCCGGCTCCCAGCAGGAGCACAGAGCCCCAGGGAGCAAAAAGCTCATCCGCTGCCCAAACAGAAAACGGCTGCTGGTTCCCCTCTCCTCGGCATTAATCTCTGTCCCTCCTGGGAAATTACGCCACGATAAATCTTTATTTCTCATGATGGCTTGCCAGCTTTAATAACGATTTCATGGGGGATGGGAGATACTGGCAAACCGGAGCGTGGGCTGGAGGATGCTCCGTTCCTCCAGCACTCACTGATGTGTTGGGACTGATTTATCCTCCTTTCCTGAGCCCTGCTTGTCCAGCTGCCAGATAGGGCCAAGTAAGTGTTTCCTCAGTAAATTTAGTCTCCTCTTAATCCTCAGGTACCCCTGCTTTCCTGGAATTTATTCAGTACTCACACAGAACTGTATGGCGTGAAAATGTGGGTATTCAGACACTCCCCTCGAAAGGGCTGCCACGTCACTGCATGTGCTGGAATGTAGGAATTGAGCAGTGCTGGGGAATTACTGTAATACTGTTTGTATTACTCAATACAAGCCATTCGGAGAACTGTGCTTAAGAACAATGGAATTTGTGCTTAGTTCCTGTGGCATCCAACTGGCGAATGTGAACAATTGAATTTTCTGTTATTTGAGGAAATAACTGAATGGCCAAATCAAATTACTCCTGGAAATTCTGCTGTGATACAGAGAGAAACCTGAGCTCTGAGTTCTTTCCAGCCAGAGAGGCTGTTGCTCCTGAGTAGTTTCAGGATGCTCACGAGCCTGTGCTAGGCCATCCCACCGCACTCCTGCTCCTCTCCTGCTCCAAGGAGGGAGCTGAGAAGACAGACTAAATGCCCAGTGAAAATGCGACCTACAGCTGAGGAAGATAAGAAAACACTGCAGGGAGAGAGAAGAGCTGTTGGGTTTCACGCCAGGGTGACAGCCAGTGCGTGAGGCTGCTGCAGGTACCCTTACTGAGCAACTCAGCATCAGGTCAGCAGGATCCCACCTCCTGTCCCACCTGCTCAGTGGGGTTTCTCAGGGAAATGTTGCCAAATAAACCCCCAAATGACAAATGCTGCTCCTGCATCCTCTCATATGGAGCCCATCATATGGGTCTTGTAAGGGATGGAGAAAGGGGAGTTCAGGCTCTGTGGTAAGACCTGAGCTGGGGCTCCTCTGCTCGCCCGGCAGTCGGGGCAGCAGAGCAGCTTCGGACGGTTGAGCACCAAATGTTTTCACAGGGAGTTACTATAGAAACTATCTCAACACCTTTTTCTGTGCAGCCTCGTTGCTGCTAATAAATAGCCTCATTATTTTGTAAAAAGTGCTCAGGAAACCAGGAGCAGCATGGCTCAGGCCGAGACAGAATTAATGGTCGAAAATAGTGGGACCATTTTTCCCTGTGCCACAGAAAGCAGAGAGTCCGGGGCTCCATTAGAGAGAGTTATGGCTCATTTCTCCGCTTTTGCTGTATTTATGTTTTATGTATTCAAAAGTGATTTCAGCCACAATCCCAAATTACCAATTCCCACATTACATTAAACGGCTGTGAACAGGAATGGCTCCTGCCTATCAAAATAAACCAGTGAGTGCCATGCAGGGAGCTGGCTCCTTCCTGACACTTGCAGCTGGCACTGCTTGCAGCTAAATGCCCCAGGGCCTGCTGAGGGGCTGCTGTCCCAGCTGGTACCAGGGTCATCACTAGCGCCAAAGGCAGAGTGTCCCTAATTTCCATCATTAATTCCTCCCTCTCTGCCCCAGCAGTCACAACCACTTTCACTCTGCCCAGTGCCTTAAGCCAAGCCATTTTTGCTTCCCTTCAAGCCCCAGTGCCCCTGAGCAGGACACGATTATTAAAAATATTAACAGGAATAACACAATGGCCAAAATATGGTAACAGGAGTTACAGTACACATCCCCTTGGCAAGAAGCTAAAATACACATTGCTCTTTATGTATTCATTGGTCCTGTTGATTCTCTGTTATTGCCATGCCTCTCCCAGCCAGAAACACATTCCATCCAGGCAGGGCTGAGCTTCAGAGTGTGCTGAGGAGCACATGGGCTTGTAGGATCTGCACTGGAGTCTTGGATCTTTGTGGACATCAGTCCTCTTGCTGCTTGGCACCCTCATCATCCCATGATTCACACCCAGACTTCAATCAGCACAGTGGTCCTTTGCTGATCCCATCAGTGCTGGAGACTCCCACAACTTCCATGAATCTGTCCGACTCATGTACAAAAGGAAGCTTCCTTGTGTCATCTGAAAAACTTCTGGATTTGGATACAGGCCTCATTACAAATATCACTGTCATCCTCCAATCTATGTGCAGTCCTACTTGTGGTCCTACTCACAGTCCTACTCGCAGTCCTATGTGCAGTTCAGCAGTGGGTCACTGATGAGTGAAAACAGAACAATTTTAGTCCACTCGGACCATGGTTTCCTGACAGATCCCTCTCAGCCTCTTGCTGTGAGGAGCACGACAGCTCCAACAGTGGGCATGCAGTTTGTACCACTCAGCCTGCAACTGCCTGACTGGAAAAATTGAGTACCATCATCCATGGATCTGAGAGGCAAATACTGCCCAGGAGATGAGGAGGCATCTCCTTGAGATGATTACCTTCAAGGAGGCTGGAAATGGCAGTGCCCACATCACACCCTCATCATGGGCAGGCTGTGACCGTCCCAGTCGTGCCTGCAGGCAGGGGCAGCTTCCCCATCCACCTGCTTGCAAAACCTCTTGCAGCCACAGTTTCCTCTGCTTTGCCCAGGAAAAGTTGGAAGTCACTGTAATATTCTCATGCCACATGGCTGTGTGTTGGCATTTTTGTGAAGATGTGAAAGAAAACTAGAGCTGATCACGCTGGTTTGCCCCTGGCAGGAGCCACCACAGACAAATAGGGAACACGGCTCTCCACGGCTCTTCTTGGGGATCACGCTAACGACTTGCATGGCACAAGCCCAACATCTCGACGGGAGGCAGCCAGGCATCAGCGAAAATGATGGGGAATATAATGAATCATTTGTCTTCCCTGAGAAGGAAGAGTGGCGGTGGAAAACAGACCCTTAACTCTTCCACAGCTGCCTGCTGCTGCTGTCAGTGTTCCCAGGGTCCCCAGTGGACTGGCAGGAGAGGAAAAAGGAGATGAAAGGGGGCATCACCACGCTGGCATGTCCCAGTTTCTAGGATGGATGTGGGCTTGCTCTCCAGAGCAGCCTGGCTGTCAGCAGTTGCTTATTTTGCTGTTAATGACACAGAACCACTTATGGAAAAGGATTTCACTTTCTTGATAAGGCTAATAAAGTGGATTTGGCTTCGTGCACTGCATCCTTTGTCTGAGGGGCTGGAGACACCAAATGTATTTGGAGAGCTGCTCCTCCAGCACACAGTGGTGGCAGAACCCAGATGTGTTGGGAGGCAGCTGAGCAATCCAGGAGGAAGCCTGATCCCTGCCCTGGCATGCTGCAGACCTGGAATCCGTGATGTGACAGGCTTCCTCATCCAGCTTCTTGGACAGGAAGTGATTCATGAAGCACAAGGAGCCACACCATCAGCCATGACCACAAACACGTTCAGGTCTGGTGAGGGGCACCCCAGACCAGTCCCAGAGGGGACAGAACTGCTGTGGCTGCCCCAAGGTTCCAGACCCCTGAGGGTGCTGGAACTCCTGACAGCTGGGAATAAATTACAGTTCCCATCTAATCAACTTTTCTCATCGTTTCCAGTTGAGCAAATTAAAAATCTTCCAGCAGCACAGATGAACTGAGGCCCAGCCTCAAGCCTGATAAATGTTCCTTTTGAACTCACGCACAATGGGGGAGCCGATTAAACTTTTAACTTTTTTAATCCTGTAATTTATTTAAAATGCATTTGCTGAAAGAAAAGAATGTGGAAGATTTTTTCTTTGTGATTTCTTAGGGGGAGCTGATGTAAGAGGCAGATAATGCAGTGCAGCAAACTCGCCTCTGACGTTACCACTCAAACTGAGTCCCGCAGCTCAGGCTGAAATTCCTGACTTTCAGTGAAATATGGGATTCAGCTGGGGCAGGAAATGCCTGGAAAAAGTCCACCAGTGTAAGCCCCAGTGAAGCAGGCAGGACGAGAGGAGCTACCCACCAGGCAGCTCTGCTCCCTGTGCCATCACAGCGCTGTGCCTTGCCAGCCCAGCCCTCATTATCCCACAGGAGTTTCCCAGCCAGGCAGAGAGGTCCCATTAACTGCCACACTCCCGAGGGGAATTTGCATGGAACAGCACAGCACATATATGCACTGCAGCCCAACAAGCTTCCCAGGATTACTGTTATTGCTGTAATTACCAAAGGAATTAGTAATGCTAAACCATCAAGAGGTTAACCGCACCAGAGGCTAACAAGCCATGTGACACATCGAAATGCTGGGAAGCATTTTCTCAGCTCAGAGTCACACAGTATTAACCTGGGATATTCATTCCTGGAAGTGTTCAAGGCCAGGTTGGGTGTGACTTGTGAAAACCTGGTCTATTGGGAGGTGCCCCTGCCTATGGCAGGGGTGTAGAACTGGACGATTCTTAAAGTGCCTCCCTACACAAAACGTTCTGGGATTCCATGACTCCTTGCCTCCTCAGGAAGCAGTGCTCTGGCTTGCTTTTCTCCAGCCACATTGCTGGCACACAATGCTGAGCTAGCAGAGCTGCTTTGACAGTCCAGCTCTGGCCAAAGCAGGGGCACATCATCCCTCCAGTAACTCCCCCTCTCCACACAGCTCCTGCCAGGGGCAGCAGCCTTAACCCAGCCTTTTGACAATATCCTCTTTATCTGCTACTGACAACAAAGCTGTAATTGCAGCCCTCGGCAGAGCAGATAGAAGGAGCTCTCCAGGCACCATGAGGAATAAAGGGCATTGCATGATCCAAGACTTGTCCTGATATAACTGCAACTCTGCTCCAACAGTGGCACATGATAGAGAGTGATGCTCTTGGCCATCTAGGCCCTAATCCCAGCCCCCTCCTCAGTGCTGACCTTCCAAATCCACAGAAAACTCATATGACATCCTGTGTTCACACAGGATCCCTGCACATCCCATCAGTTCCAACAGACACAGGCACAGGGGTGGCCTGTGCTCCCATCTGTGGGATGAGGAGCGGGCGTGCTGCAGATGCGGAGCAGTCGCCACCTCCTGCAAGCCTCAGTGCCATCTCAAAATCAATACCCTGCCAACAATGATGGCAAAAAGTTTAATTCTTGATGAATGGCAGACATAAAACTGAGCTATTGTGTTGCTGAAAGAAATTGAATTAAGGGTAAGCAGAAGGGACACATCGCTTGGCAGTGTGGTTGATAATGCTGCCTGCTTGGCCAGCTGCCACCAGCAGCGCTTTGATTCCTGACACAGCTCCTGATGGCCCTGGCATGTCCCTGGGTGCCCAATACTCCCTAAAACCAGCCCACTCCCATTCCATGGTTCAATTGTTGCTGTACAGGGAAGCAGGTCTCCAGCTGCTTCAACATTCTCCTCATCCTCTTCCCAGCATCCCTCCCAGCATTACCTGAATTAGGGCACATCCTGGCACTGGGGACTCGGTGGCCAGGATGTGCCCTGGACCCCATTCCCTGGACATGCAGGCAAGAAAGTTTGGCCTTTGCAAAGTTTCTGGGTTTGGACACCCTTTTCCCTTGGGATGGACACTTACTTGTGTCTGATTATTTTTCCCAGCACATCTGCGACAGACTCCAGGTTTCCTCTGCATGCACAGGAAGACTTTCTTCATTAGTTGTTAGACTCCAACTCCCGAAGAGCAAATTAGGGGACATGAATATGCAAATTAATGCTTCTAAACTGATAGCAGCATTGCTGCCTCCAAGGGGATCAAAGCTGGGGTGACATTTGGCTTCCAGCTCTTCGCATTCGGGAGCGGGGTTTGACACTTTCTTTAATTGTTTTTTACACTGGAGAGAGCTAAAAATAAACCTTCCACAAAGTTGTTCTCCTGCTCTCTCTTGGCTTGGGCTGGGTTTTTTTAAATTGTTTTTGCCTCGTGTTGCCCAAGCTGGCAAGGCTGAGACTTTTCCAGTCATGCAGGGGCCATCCCAGTGATGCTCTGCCCAGTCCCCATGTGGGACCACAGCACTGTCACGAGCACAGTGGCCATGGCAAGATGGAATGGCACTAGGGACAGTCTGGGGACATGCCGGATGGAAGAAACTGCATGGAGTCACAGATGGATGAATGTGGGGTGCAACTCCCCCAAAGAAGCCATTCTCCACCTTCACAGGAGCTTTCCAACAACACCTGAGCCCTTCAGCTTTCCATCTCTGCAGCCAAGCATGAAGCCCCAGGAATATGTCCTGTGGCCACCACCAGCACCCAAATGTTGCAGGCTGACAAAAGTGCTGGTGCCTGAGGGTTTGAGAGGCAGAGAGGGCTCCACACCATCACATCCTGCATCCCCACAGAGCAACTCCATCCTGGGGCACTGCCCAGGTAACTTGTCAATAAGTATTTGGAATTAGGAGGAATAATAAGGAATTCTAACAAACTCCCTGCTAGAAGCAGCTGTTGCTCCATGTCCCACTGCCCTGGGCTGTAAATGCCCTTGGCTGGCTCTCTCCCTGCTCTCTGCCAGCTCAGCCTCTGCTTAGAAGTAATTAGGAGATAATTAACATTTGTAGCAAACAGCAGGAAACATCTGGGCCTGATAACATACCAGGAGCCCTCGAGGGTGATTAATGGGGCTGGAGGAAGGAGAGTGGTGGGTGGCATGGCACAGAGTCATGCTGGTGGGGTTAGGACGGGACGGGACGGGACGGGATGGGATGGGATGGGATGGGATGGGATGGGATGGGATGGGATGGGATGGGATGGGATGGGATGGGATGGGATGGGATGGGATGGGATGGGATGGGATGGGATGGGATGGGATGGGATGGGATGGGATGGGATGGGATGGGATGGGATGGGATGGGATGGGATGGGATGGGATGGTCATTGGGGGATGCTCCAGGGATGGTGATGCCTCCTTCCTTCCTCCTCTCAAGCAAAGGTGGGGAAGCAGCACTGTCTGACCGGGAAGTTTCTCAGTCAGGAGCCGATCTCTTGGAAGCGACCTGGACTCAGAGGAAGAACAGAGGGCATTTGGTGGAGCTGTAATTTATTTTGTATGACTCCTACTTAATTAAGTACTTCATTTGCATAACTCTGTGCAGTAACTCAGTTCTGTCATCATGAAATTCAGCCATGTGCAAACAGTCTGCAAAAATAACACACATAATTCAAACTTATGTTTGTTGTAAGAATGGGTTACATGATGCAATTAAACAGGCCTTGACAGGCAGTTCAAAATCCCCTTCCCTTTCTCCTTCCTCTGCCTATCCCCTTTCCCTTCTCACTCCCTTTTCCTTCTCTTTTCCCCTCCCCATTCTCTAAAGAGAGGAATAAACCTTCGCATTGATTTCTGGAGAAATATTTGGGATGTTGCTGGGCTTCGTTAGCTCCTCTCCAGCAATTCCCTTTCTGACCTGCCTGCTGCAGAGGTCTGCAGTGAAAAAGGAGCCTTGGGCTCACCTGAACCACTCACACATTATTTCCCTGTAAATCAGCAAAAGGCCAAGCCAAGGGGTCCTCAAGGCCTCCCGTAACCTTATTAAGCCTTTCCCTCACTTGTGCCCTGGCCTCTCCGGCCTTTCACTAGCAATGTGTCTGTTGGATATTGCAGAAGCCAAAAATACAGCTGTGCCCTGGCAGAGACATATTTTTAGGGCTGCGTTGACCTTCTGCATCTTGCTGCTGTCCTCCCCACGTGACACCAGGAGAAATATCCCCGGTGACACTTGGTGGCCGTGCGCGCCTGGCCTGTGAGTGAGTGGCCCCACGTGCACGGGCTCGGCAGCCGGTGCAGCCGGGAGGGCTTAGCGCCGTGGGATGCTCAGCAAACCCGGCTGACATTTCCCAGTGTGACATTAATAAAGGTGGGCTGGGGCAGGGCAGGGAGCTCCCGAGGCACTGGGGAGAAGCCAGAACATCCCTGAGGAGGAGGACTCTGAGGTCTGTCTGATCCTGCTCTGCTTGTTCCTTATTCACACCCGTGCCAAAGCGATGCTCAGCACCGTGGCAGCAGCCCCTGGGCTCTCCCACCCACTGCCGTGCGGGTGAGCAGCCCTGCTCCAGCCTGGCAGTTCTGGGGCACCCGTGTCCACTGCAGTTTGAGCAGTGACTGCCAAAAGGACACACGCGGACCTGGCGTGGCGAACAGCATCCTCACAGGTAGAGACTTTTTGCCAGTCTTGGTAAGTTTCCAAGGTGTTTGCAAAGTTCTGATTTGTTAAGCACGAACAGGTTGGGTTTGCTAGTCCCTCTGCCAGCCAGAGCAGCTGCTGCAGCACTGCTGAGCCCAAAAGTTAGGAGGATTTCCAGGCAGCCAAATGCCAGATGCTGGTGGCCCCCAGGACAGTTTCCCTCAGATATACACCCCACAGAAAATTTGTTTGGCCGTGACCAAGAGGCTCTGGGAAGCAGCAGAATGCATCCCCTCTGGTCAGCATCCCCTGGGATTCCCCAGAGCCACTGAGCTGGGGTCACTGCTGCCCCAAACCCCCCTGTGAGCAGTATTAGCAAAGAGCAACAAACCTCCCATGCCCCCTTCAGCTGCCAGACTAACATAGGCCAGGAACATGCACATGTGGTTCTGACAGAGAGAACCATTCCAAGTGTCTATAAATACCTAGGAAGGTAAATGCATTAACCTTATCATGATCCCAGAGTGTAATTACATCCAGCCTGGCTCCCAGGTAAATTAGTACATTAATAATAATTTTGTTCCATAATTACTGTCATTCCTTAGATCTCGCAGCTATTTGCCCATTCACTCACATGTGCAAGGGCATTCCCGTCACCATTGCCACCACCTTGGCCAAACAGCCCCAGGCAGTGCTTGGGAAATCTGTGTGCAGACTACAGAAGTCAACACATAGTTTACATAAAGGTGCTGCAAACAAACCAGCCTGGTTCTCATCCAGCTGTAGAGGTGATTCCCACCAGAGGAGAAGAGTTTCTGCTGGCCAAGCTCCCTGGGGAGTCAGGTGGGATCTGCTCGAACATGGGAGGAAAACTTATACTGGAAACCCATTCCTGGCATGCCTGGGATGCTCCACTGTGGAATGAGGCACTGGGAGAGGGTCACCAGCACACCAGGACTGTAGCCACCAGGCCTGCCAGCAGCTGCACATGGCAAAGCCAGCTGCAGAACTGCTGGATGCTCGGAGACTCCCAGGCCCCACAAGGGCTGTCCCCGGGAGGGTCCTCTCCATCAGCTCAAGAGGAAGAAGGAAGGGAGCATCCACTTGGATCTCCATGGAAACCAGGGAGAGGTGGGGAAGACTTTAATTTGAAGTGCTGATTTGGCAGAGGCCCTGGGAGCCATAGGCAGGAGATGAGCTGCATTAAAGAGCAGCAGGAAGGGACTGTGGCTCTGAAAATGGGTGCCAAAAGGGTATCTGATACCATTAGGCTTGAAAAGATGCTGCGAAAGGCAGGAAATCAAATGGGACCAGTGTAGCAGCAAATGATTTATTTAATTCATTTTTCCCTTTTTCTGTGCACAAATTATCCATAGAGAGACTTTGTTTTTCTTTCTTTTTTCTAAATTTACTTATTAATTTGCAGCAAGGGGGCAGATGGCTGATGCAGGCAGAGCTCAGAGCATCCTGCTGCCTGCCCCTTGCATGAAGGCAAACCCTGACACCATCCCCACACCACGGGGACTGCAGCCACTGGCACCTCCTGCTCCCAGCTCCCTCCACACATACTTCAGACTTTGGAAATAAACAGAAGGCTGCAGCCTCCAAGGCTTTGCTTCCAGGACTTTTCATTTAGTGTAATTACTGAAGGATGTTTCCCCTGAGATAAGATCTGTGTGACATTTGCGCAGCCGAAACTCCTGTTCTCCCCCGCCAAACAGACTGACAGCCGCAAACAACCGCGTCCTGCAGCAGGAGACAAAGCCGGCATCTCAGGGGAAGCCGTGGGGCAACTCCAGCTTCCCAGGGCTGAGTGCAGGGCTCAGCAAGGCATGGGAAAGCAGGATGAGAACCCAATACTAATCTGGGCTGGGAGGTGAGGAGCTGCTGTCAGTGCCCAGATTGCTGTGCCCCTAAAATCAAGTGCTAAACATGAATTTGGGGTGCAGTCTGATGTACCCTCATGCTGACGAACCAAGTGATCTGCTCTTGCTCCCACAAACCCACTCTCACCACCCAGAAGAATCTGCTGCAGCATCAGCCTTGCAAGAGGGGCCTTCGTTGCCTACAGCGCCCACACAGTTTATTTAAAAACCGTAATAGTATTTGGAAATTACAGGCAAATGCTCCATGTTGACCTTCACTAAGGTGGCTGAGGTTTCCCACCTCCGTACAGTAAATCAGTGGGTAAATGAACACAGAGACTCAATTCATCATCAAATGTCAAGCCTGAGACAGAAAGACGGGAAATGATTTAAAAGCAACTGGCAGTTTAGAACTGCTGCAAATTTCTCATTATGGAGCTGCAAATTGTGATGAAAAACTAATCTGTGTTTTAAGCTTTGGTCTGCCCAGAGCTGCCAAGGCCCCTCTCCTTCCACCCCTGCCTTCAGTTGGGGTGAGTCCCATCTGACACCCCCAAAAGCCTTTGAGCATCACCCCCTTGGATGCCCCACTCTCCATCATACCCTGCAGGAGCTGAGTTCCATAGGGTGGATTTTGAGGTGTGTTTTGTGAGCATTATCTCCAGGTGAGCATTGTTCCCTGGGGTTTCTTCTCCCCCAGGCAAGCTCCTGCAATGTCACCATGGCAGCCATCACCCTCCTCCCCACAGGACCAACCAGGGAGTGAGAATGTGCTTTGCAAAGTCCTTCACATCCCATCCATTGCAGCTGAACAGGAGCACAGCCACTGCAGCTCACAGGCTCCTCATCCCTCCTGCCAGACTCCTTTCTCCGGAGATGCTAATAAAATGCATTTCCTCTAGCCAGTGTCTCACTTAGGGAACCTTCGCCTGGGTGTGATTGAGTGCACTTAATATAGTCACTCTCACCGCAGAAAGGATTCTGAGCCTCCTATTTGACAGCCTTGATCTTAAAGAAATCCATTAAGAGCAGCTTTATCTCTGGGTTTTGTAACCATTAAATCAGGTTTTATCAAGTCGGTGACGCGCTTTCAGAGAGACAAGTGGAAGAAACAGGGAATAAACCTCCCAAAGACCCATGCTGGGGCTGCTGGGCTAGATTTGGGTGACATGGAAATTACCAAGAAAGGGTTTGTCTCAGTGGAAAGCCCCCCAGGTTGATGCTGCCTCACCAGCAGGTCACAGGAGCCTTTGCTGGATGCTGCCACGCTGCTTCCATGCGCCTCAATCAGCTTTCAGTTTGGCAGAGGCGCTAAATACTCATTTCAGCTAATAAAGATGCCTGGTAATGTCATATTACAGGGCTGGCGAGCTCCCAGCAAATATTATGGTGAGGCTTTGTTTAATTAGAGGGTTCTCAGGCAATCGCAATTTCCTCCTCATAATGGGGAAAACAAGCTGGGTTTAAAAGTTTGGGCTGGCAACAAACCCTGCTGAGGCTCAGGCATCCTGAGGGCCAGTTTCCCAAGGGCCTTCAGCTGCTGCAGGAGCTTTGCCCCCAACTCCCATGTTGGTTTTTCTTTTTTTTTACCTTATTTCCTCATTACTAGTAGCCATTTTTAGTCGCCCCTCCCAAGCCCAGCTGCTGGGGCCAGGTCTCCCTGCCCTCCTTATTCCTCTGTTGCCATTCCAGCAATGCTTTTGCCAAGGCAGTGACACTCCAGCCCCCTGAAGGTCTCATCTGCATCTGCTCCAAGAGGGACAACAGCCCCAAGAGTTACTGAACCCATGGGATGGGCTTTTCAATCCTTCCCCTCCCTGCACACCTCAGTGATGAGACGCAAACTGAGAGTTTTAGGCCAAATTAATTCTGTCATTACTGGAATCACTTCCTTCCTGACATGAATGCAAATGGGTAGAGCACACCAAGCTGCATGCCAGGCACGGGTGCTCAAGTTCATTGTCATTAGCAGGGATGACTTCATTAACAAGTGGGAACCCAGGAAGCTGTCCCTAGACTTGTCTTGAGTTTGAGAGGCAGCAGCAGCAACTCCAAGGGCCATGGCCATAATGCCAAGCAGCTGGGACACAAGGCATTTGCATTTCCTACAGGGAAAGTTTTATCAACTTTTTAAAATTACAGTTCTGTAGATTTTGGGCTACAGACGTGTGCTGCAGGGGAGCAGGCAGCACCATTCAAGCACCAGCTCGAGTCCCTGCGCTGGTGTCCCCTGAATGCTGGCACATCATTCACCACTCGAGCTGCCTGTGCTGCAGGTACAGCACCAGCTCATTCATAAGCCTCAAGAAATATCGTTCTGTGAAAATGTAATAAAAATTATTCAGCTAATCTACTTTAATAACCCAACTTCAGGGCCTCTCTGTGCTGCAGACAGTATAATAATTTCTAAAATATGAGCTGTCATTTCCCATCAGTGTGAGGGAGGCAGAGGAACTCGGCACCTGACTTTATCGGGGCCACTAATTCACCAGCCTCAGGCCTGTGGAGAGTGAAGCAGCATTTCCAGAGCTAGTGGGCTGCCCTAAGCTTCCAGTCCCATTTATGGTCCCTGCCCTGACCCCTAGCATGGTCCAGGGGACAGGGGTGATGCAGGAGACCTCCAGGACTCATCTCCACAGGGCAGGGATGCTGAGGATTTCCACCTCCCCAGGAAGAAAATGCTGCCACACTCTGACGGTTGTGTGCAGTAATTTTTATGGATCAAGGATGAGTAAAAAGTACCAAAAATCCAGTAAAACTGCCTTAGTGTGTACAAAACTCACTGTCAAATATAAAATACTTTAAAAATATTCTGCAGAATCAAATCTGCAAACTTTTTAAGTTAAAAAAAGATTCAAAGTGCTTAAAATATCATCACACTTAACAAAAATACAGATCCTGCAGTCACAAAATGCTGTAACAAACACATCTACTCGTCTCAATTTGTGCGGATGGAGCCGCCTGGCACTCAGGGCAATGTCTGGGAATGCTGGTGACAGAGACACCCCCCAACCTGGCAAGGTGGCAGCCAGGGGATGGGGGTCATGACCACCCTCAGACAGACACAGGCACCCCCGAGGTGGTGTTGATGAAGCTGCTGGGCTGGCACAGGAACCTGCAGCTTCACAGTGATGGGCAGGCAGTCTCACTGGTACAGGACCTTCACGCAGAAGGTCTCCTCGTTCTTGTCCTCGTGGTCATTGATGTGAATCAGGATCTCCTCCTCCCCCACTGTCTGGCTCGGGGCGAAGTGCAGCCCGATGGTGTACACCTCCCCTCCAGCCACCTGCAGGAGAGAGCGCTGGAGGAGGCAGCAGCACCTGCCCAGGCCCCTTCATGTGCCCACCTTCCCCCAGCCAGGGTGGCCCTCACGGCCAGCACCCCCCCAGCATCACCTGGTGTGGCAAGATGAGGGGCCTGACAAGGAGGGAGTGCTGGCAGCAGGACGTACCTCGAAGGAATCCTCCTTGAACTGCAGCAGGTCAGGGCGGTTGGTGCATAAGAAGTAGAGCCGGGGCGAGGGGTAGGGGTTGGTGTAGGTGATGCGCTTGTTGCAGCCTTTCCCACCTCCCACAGGCAGCGAGATCTCAAAGGCCTGTGGGGCAAGCAGGGGCCGTGGCAAGATGGCACAGACGGCAGGGTGGGCAGCAGCAACAACAGGCACTCCCCAAACCCACTACAGAGAATTGCCTCCCACACACTGCCCTCCCCTCCCACAATTCACATCTGCTCTGCCAGCCAGCAGAAAGAACCCACCTCTGATCAAAAGCAGCAACAATTAATTACGAGTGTGAAGAACAAAGGGCTGGGACAGTAGCAGAGACTAGCCAGTTCCTTCTCATTCCCAGAATGAGCTGTGGTGCTCAGATAACTAGATGGACTTGATGACCCTGAACAGCCTCTTCCAGCCCCAACTACTCTGATTCTCTTAACACCCCATAGCACAAGCAGCATGTGGCAGGACAATGGGGCATCAGTGTAAATGCCAATCTGAACCTTTCCCAGTACCGAGGGGTTCAGGAAAACATTTTTAGAAGGAACACATTAGCCAGGAAATCTAATTTTCTGTCTTTGAGGCAAGGCCTCTGCCAGCACAGCGCTAATCGAAAGCAGCATGCTGCAGCTCTAATTTCACAACTGGGAATACTTCCGAGCTGCCGCTCCTCAGCGTGGGGCTGCCTCCAAAACAGCCTAAAAGACATTTTACCAGGGGCTTCAGTGAGATTATTCAAGTACCCAAAGGGCTAAATGTGTGTTTATGGTGGCAAGCGCCAAAAAAAACACAGATGGAAAGAGAGGAAGAAGCAGGAGACAGCCCCAGGTTATTGGCTGAACTGAGACCACTGATCCGGTGCCATCACCACGTTTCGCAGTGGTGAGAGCTGACATACCTTGGAGATGAGGGGCTGCCTGCAGGACAGGCAGAGCAGCCAGGAGGACACCAGCTGGTGGGACTCCACGTCCACCAAGTTGAGGTAGATGAACTTGCTGCCAGCCCGCCGTGGCCTCACGCCGATATACAGGTCCTGAATGCCATTGGCGGGGAGGAGGAAGGCACCGCTTGGATCCATCTGTGGAACAACACCTGGAGCTACAGCCACCCATAACGGCTGATCACACCCCTGAAAAGTCCAGCTTGGAGCATCAATTAGACCTAATTGCTCTTAAAAACCTGTACCCCTATTCCACTACTATTAAACCCCGTACTTCCCAGCCCCAGGGATACTCTGGGACTAATTCATGTCAGGAAGGACAAGAGCCACTCGGGAACACCCAGGGCCTCCCCAGCCCAGGGGTTCTCCACACAGGCTTTGCCTGGGGAGCCTTTGCCTTTCCTTTACAGGACAGCAGCAGAGTTTTTCTGCCTTTTATTATTCACATTTCCAATTACGGACGAACGAATTCTAAAGAAATTGTGAGTCTTCAGACAGTCTCATTAACGCAGATAATTTGCCCTCCGGGGTTTCGCGCCAATGATCCTACACATGACAGCTCTAATCAAAAGATAATTATCACAAACGCTTTACGGCTCTCAGTTGTTCACAGTTCCGCGTGGGTTGCCTTTTGCTTTCCGGAGGGGGTTTCTCTGGATTGACCCAGGCCAGTCAGCCCCCAGCCCACCACGGGGGTTACCTCCAGCTCCTGGGGGTGGGAGGTGAAGGCCCGCACCCTCCGCGGGGCCGCGGTGCCACGCAGCAGCAGGGAGAGGCGGGTGAGCTGCCCGGCTGTGCAGGCCACGTCCAGGCGCTGCAGCGAGTGCAGGTAGAACTGCCAGATCTGGACAGGTGCTGCCAGCCAGGTGTCCCTGTGCATGGACAGACAGGGCTTGCCACACAGCATGGGAATCAACATACCCCACCCTTTTGGGGTCCTGCTACTTACATATAAATAGCAACAAAGAACTTTTTGATCTGCGGGCTCGGTCCTCCAGCTACTTTGAGGAAGATGTCCTGTGGCTCACCAGGCCCCTGCATAGACAACAGAATATTGTCCCAGCAGTTGACCAGCTAATGAGGAGCCCAGGGGTGTCTTCCCATTAACGGGGGAACTACCAGCAATGGCCTTATGAAAGCAGATGCTTTGGGTACCTCGTTAAACTACGTTATTAAGTTATTACACAGCTTGGCTGAGCTCCCCCAGTATTTTTAATTACAAAAGAGGATACAAATGACTATCACATTCCAGGTCTGTATCTGTAATCAAATTTTGGCAAATTTTCTGCAAGTTTTCTAACAAGCCCTAATCCAATTACCATACTAACGCATTTCCACAACAGCAATTAGCAACTATCCCTCGTCGCCATTTGCATGGACATGCCTAAGCTTATTTTTCCCTTCCACCCCTTCCTGCTGTGGAGCCAGCCCAGGAGAGCCTCCTGCTTGGGGAGGGAGTGGGATGGTGCAGGGCTGGGCATGGAGCTGCCCCACTACCCCAGCATCCTTCAGCAGGGATGGGCTTTGCTGTGCACCCCAAGGACACACCGTCCCACCACGCGCTGCCAACGGCTGTGGATACCCCAAGCAGCAGAAAGGTCTATCCCAGCCCAACAAAAGGCTGCTTTTCCCCAGCGTCTGAATCATCTGGTACTTGCTCAAAAGAACAAGCAAGCACAGGCTGCTGCATGATGCGATAAGGGGCAACGCTCAGCCTCCCCCACCAAAACAATGCAGCTCCTTTTAATTGGGAATAAAAAGCAATTCCAGCTTCAACGCTGCCACTGTGTCACTGCCATGGGCTGGTACACGGGGATGCTCTGTGGTTGTACCCACACTGGCAGCTCTCTGCCAACCCAAACAATCTGCAGAAGGACATGAGGAACAGCAATGCCAAAGTGCAACATACCAAGGATTTGGTTTCACAAATGATGTCGGGGTCGCTGCAGCGAACAAACATCTCAGGCTGCCCGCCTGGCACCCCCACTGGTGTGCCTGTGGACAAGGGACCGTGGAAAACACCTTCAGATTCTCCTCTGCCTGTGCCTCTCCCCTGCACCTCACACAGCTGCACACAGAACCCCTCATGCTAGACGACCAGCAAACCACAAGGGTGTGCGGGTGTAGGAAATTTGGACTGAAGTTAACAGAGAAAGATGGATGGAGAGCAAGCCAGGAGTCCAGGGCCATGAAGGGGTGAGGAAGCAGCAATGTGCTCTCTGGATGCTGCTGTGCCTCAGAAAGGCTCCACGAGGTATGGATGATGACTAACAGGGAAGAGCCCAAGCCCTGCCAGGCACACCACAGACTCACCAGGGAGGGTGTACCAGGGAGGCAGACGAATGGTTTTCTTCAGGAAGGTGAGCTCTGGGTGGTAGAAGCGAAAGGTCTGGTCCACCACATGGGGCTGCGGCTCCACCTTCACCCGCAGGAGTGCAATGGGCTTCCCCCCGCTCACCTGGAAGGTGACCTGTCCCAGGGGCCAGCAGGAGAGGGATGGGGTTTTCCAATGATCCTGCTCCTCCCGCACAGCCCCTCAAGCAGCGTTTCACCTGGTTCCCTAACCTGGATGAGCTTTGTCTGTTTGGCCCCGCTCTTCCCAAGGGAGTGAGTGTTCCCATTGGCACCGGTGCCCAGCCCAGCCGGCCCCTGCAGGGTGAAAGAGTGAGTTCCCTAAGGGTGCAGCATCGCTGCAGCTGCTGCTGCTCCCCATGGCTGTTCCAGCCTGCTCTGCACTGGCAAACACAGCCGAGGGGAACACTTCGTACTGGAACAGCTCAAAACAGGGGCCCGTGCCTACCTGTGCTGCAACCACGGCAGGGTCTGCAGAGAAGGTCTGGTATTTGAAGGGGATGTGGACAGTCTCACTGGGGCGCAGGTAGACCTGAGGCTTGAGGTCATCACGGAGATGGAACATATCCTCCTCTACCGGTGTAACACTCTTGGTCAGCTCCTTGAAGTGGCGCCACTCCCTCGGGTCCAGTATGACACTGGGGCAGTGAGCAGCAGAGGTGCTGGTGAGGACTGGGAGGGAGCTGGTACCACCCTGGCATCTCCCCACACACACAGGGGAGCCCCCACCTGAGCTCAGGGTCGTTGACCTCGATGGTCACGGTGTGCTGGACACTGTACGGGTTCTTCAGGGCAAACTCGAAGAACTCGGCTGTGCCCAGCACCGCATGGACAGTGCGGGTGGCTGTGATGGCCTGGCTGAGCATCTGGTAGATGCTCTCTCCCTTGATGTGATCCCGGTAGGCATCAATGACCTGCAGGTCCCAGGCACGCTGCTTTGGCCAGCCCTGCCGGGAGAGAAGGAACCGTGAGCCCAGAGACACGCAGGAGTCTGGCCCCACATGAGGCCTCCTGCCACCAGCCCCCACGGGCAGCCACACCACCAGCAGCTGCTGCAGCCAGTGGGTGGACATGGCCTCACTGAGGGTGACTCTGGGGCCAGGCTCACTTCTGGCCGGCGACTGCGCAGTGCAGCCTCCAGCTCATTGTCCACATCCACCAGCCTCCGGGCCCACGCTGTCCTCCTGCCTGTGGGGAGAGACCACCGTGGCACCAAGGATGGACACCCCAAAAACTGCAGCCCCCAAGAGCCCTGCAATACTGCAGGGCTGGAAAGGGGAGCACCAGAGGGGGCAGCTGACCCACAGCTGGCACTGCAGCAACAGAGACTCTCCCCACCTCAACCCACACGGGACAGGCCAGGCCACAGCAGGACTCACCACCAGGAGTGTTCAGGGAGCTCCAGCCACCACCTGGGGTGGTGACAGTGCTGTCTGGTGCAGTGACAATGCGGGAGTGGAATGGCAGCTGACCTGGGGCCCCCTCGCACGGGTGACCTGCCACAAGTGGAGACAGGAGTGAGTGGAAACCATCTATTTTCACTGTTAAAAAATCTACTGCCGATTTTTACATCCCTGCTGTTCTGTTCAGCCAATTTACACAAGCAGGAGGGAATATCTGGAAACCAGTGATGCCCAAAAAGCCCCACACGCTCCCTGGAGCCTGTTCTGTCACACAGTCACCTGCCCAGGAGTGGAGCAGCACCAAGAGCACACACCATCCTGAGCCACTCACCAGCTCCTGCTTTCATTTTTGTGTTCTGCCTCCCCCAGCATGGCCTGCTGCATCTCCCCACTCCCACAAAGGCTGTGCCAAGTGGAGCCACACAAGGCTCTAAACCCACCAGGTATCTTCCCAGCCTACACATCCCATCCCCATCCTTCAGGAAAGTGTACCAAGCTTTGCCACCCTATTTCTAACAGTGTTTTGAAATTTCAAAAAAACAGAGGATGGGAAAAACACCAATCAAAGGGCAGCTGCTGTCCTGGCACAGTGGCTCCACTTCCTCCCTCCCTCTTCTTTGTCAGGGTGTGAGTTAAACCACTCCCTGGGTTGTGGATCTCAGATTCTCCTTCCCAGGAGCTTATCAGCCCTTTGCAGGCAAAGTATGGAAATGATGATTTAAGATATCTTATATGGAGCTAATCTCCCCTCTGAAGATAAGATTTTAAAACCTGGAGTCACTGAACATTTATAGGACACAGAATTAAATACATAAAAGCAACCAGTAGGTTCTGGGAAGGATGACGTCCCCGCCAGCCTGGGTCTCACTCAGGTACAGCCCCGCACATGCTGGGTGCCCCACCCGAGCCTTTGGGCCGCATGAGCAGTGGGTTCTCACCAACATTGGCCAGGCAGAGGTGGAGGCGGCCCCTCACAGCCACACGGACACCGAGGGGCCGCAGGGCGCCGTGCCGCAGAGCCTCCCGGCCCATCACCGTCCCGTCCGGCTCGTACTCAGTCGTGGCCACCTCCAACTCGTGGTAGGTCCTGACAGCCGTCTGGCCCTGGCGCAGCAGGGGCTGGGGACAAGGCAAGGACAGACAAGGTGTAACGAGTTACTGGGGAATCTGGCCCAGAGGGGTCAAAGGGTCTGAGTATGAATGACACTAGATGTCCTGGCTCGGCAGAGCTTAGTGCTAGAATATGGCCAGAGTTCCAGGGAAAGGCGAAGAAAGTTAATGCTTTGTCATCACTTTGGAGGAAAAGATAACAAATCCTGTGATTAGGGGCTTGTCAAGCTGACACCAGACTCGGTTACACAGAGGGATTGACAGTTACTCCATTACTGAAGACACAAGGACAATGCAATAGCATCTGCACACAGGACCAAAATGAGAGCTGGGCTCTGCCCTAGCACTCCACACGGGCAGGGGGACCTTCACCATTACCAGCCATGGGAAAAGGCCTTCCATCTAATCAATACCTCCAGTTTAATGGCAGCAGACCCAACATGGAGCAGGGAGTCTCCATCCCAGACGTCAATCTGGAGGCTGTGCTCGGCCAGGTACCGTAGGAACCAGCGCTGCTCCCCAGGCCGCAGGAAAGCCGGATCCACCATGTACTTCAGCTGCAAGCCTGGTGGTTCTGCAAGGCACCACACCGTCACAGATGTGGCACTTGGCTTAGTGAGAAGCCTCAATGTGCACCTCACACAACTGACATTCTGTGTTCTGCTTCAAACACTGGACGATTTGAATGTCTTTCATGACGTGCAAATCAGCAGAGGTTTGCTATTAACAGATACCAGCCCATCCCTTGGGCCAGAAGCAAGCCCTCATCCACCCAACAGAAGAGGAGCAGCCATACATGGATGCTAAAACCAGAGCTTACTGGTTAGGGTCCCATCCTCGTTGACACGGAAAAGGAGCTGTGCCGGCACAGCCAGCCCAGTTGCCAGACCCCCGTCTGTGCTGACCAGCTGCAGCCGGGGCGTGGTGACCGGTGGGAAACGGTAGAACTGGAAGGTGAGGAAGACAGTCCTTGGCCACAGCCCCTCCACACTGCCCTGGGCATCCCTTGAGAAGACAGAGGGGTTTGGGTCACTTATAGCACGGCACTGCTACCCTGTCACAAGCTCCTCATGCATTTGGCACATGCCAAGAAGCAGAAGAACAAGAGAAGATTGGCAGCACCACAAGTATTTGGACTTTTCTGAAGACAGCGGCCATACGGTTTGCCTTAACTTTCCAAAAAGCTTTGTAATTCCAGCTGTCTCCTGCCATATGCTGTGATGGAGGCGCCCAGCAAAGGCAGCATGTTACCTTCCCACAGCACACTGCCAGCCATGGAAGAAACAGAAGTGGGGCCTTATGCAGCCAAAGCCACCCCTTGGGTGCCAACTTTGCCAACTCCATTTGCATTTCTGGAGAAACCCTGCATTAATGAGCTCTGACATCATATTGTAGCTCATGGATCCAATTTAAAAAAAATGGATTATGACTTAAAAGTGTCCGGAAAGGACAAAAGCAGGTGCTAAAAGAGGAGACACCTCTGCAAAGATGTCTCTTGCCCAAGCAGGGAAGAGGGTTGGGGGAATTTGGAAAGGACTCTGTCCAGGAGGCCTTTGGGATCTGCCCACACAAGACCATGAACTGCTATCCCACCTGTCAAAAGCCAGGAACTGCAGGACAATTTCATTGCCTTGCAGAGGGTCAGCTTCCTCCAGCTGCAGGTTGAAACTGCCCAGCTCCACTGGCTCCGAGATTTCCACTGGCTCCTGGTTGCGGTCCAGGATGTCTGGAAAGCCGGCAGCGTGCAGGCGTGCCAGTGCAGCACGAGAGAGGGACACATGGAAACTGATGGAGAAATAGGGGTGAGCTCCACAAAAGGGGCCATGGGGACCCTAGCAGGCCAGGTGATGGGGCCACAGGAGCCTGGGGAGGGGCAGCCGAGCATCACCTGCATGCCTGCAGCCCCACAGCAGCCATGGGCAGCTGCAGTGGGGTGAAGGGCAGCGCCCGCAGCTGGTCGCTGGCACAGGGCTCTGTGTCCGGTGAGCCCAGGTTGGCCTCCAGGTGGGTGATGCCCCCATCCTGCTGCAGGGTCTGGTCTGTGCCCCGTGGTGAGGCCACGAGCTGGGACACCGACAGCTGGTGAGAGAGCCGCAAGCGTGAGCACCCACAGCCCCAAGGCAGCCTCCTGAGGCAGCCCTTGTGCCAAGCAGAGCCAGCAGCTCCCTCTGTGCTAAAGGAGCTTGGCCACCACATGCCCCAGGGGTCATTCCACCAAGAAGTGGTACAACTTGGCCACAGAAGGGTTTGCACCTCTGCTCCCATTTCCCCAGTGCTCGTTCCCTGGCAAGAGGAGGGATGAGCACATGCAGCAGGAAGATCAAACTGCTTAATGTGGCCTTATGAAGCATTTCATTTCATCAAAAATATTTGTGTGCATTGATTCCTGCATCAAGATATAAAACAGCATAAAGAGGGCTCTCAGTATTCACAGCTCTCCTTAAATCCTGGAAACTCTGCATGAACAAACTGTGTGTCACTGTCAGCACATACCAGGGACAACAGCACCCAGCAAATCTGGGCTGTCAAAAATCAGAGCTGCCCTCACTCCTGGGGTGTGAAAAGAGCACAGGGAACCTCACCCAGCACATCACTGGCAGGAACTGCCTGGAGGAGGTGGAGTTGAGGACACTTAGTGCCTCTTGGCTGCAGCAGACAGGAAAACAGGCAGGGGATGGGTCCAGAAGCACATCCTACACGTGGGTCATCCCCTGGGGAATGCTGCTGCCCACCACCCGCATCCACTGGTGCATGAGGCACTTACCCCTGGTCCCCGTGGGGAGACTGGCACTCGCCGTGGGGTTGGCACTCCTGTGGAGAGGGACAGGAGAGAAGCAGTAGAGGAGCCATCACCCTCAGGCCCCATTACTGCAGCTGCACCCACTGCCACCAAACCTGCCCTGTCCTTCCACCAGCCCTTTTCAATTTTAGGGGCAAAGGCAGCACAGTGAAGCAGCTTACCATCACCCAAACATTTCTTTTGACTTATCTGCCAATAAGACTGCTGCTTCAGGGTTAACACAGCACATCTCCAGACCCATACGTTATTTTGCCGTGAATCAGGCTAACTCTGCCACAAACAGCAGCTCCCCCATCCCCTGACAGCTCCGCGGTGCCCCACGGCCACACGGTGCTGCCTAAGTGGGATGCTTAATGAGACGTGAAAGTTTTAGGATACTTAAGGTTTTCATTGCTTCTCTGTTATATTTTGTCACTCCCTTCATCTGCTCGAGCATTTGTGCCCCGAAACGGTGGGAGCTTTATTGTGTTTATATTCGGCTGCTCTCTCGCGCCGGCACAGCTGAGCTCACTGTGCCGTGGAGCCGCGGGTCCTTCACAGCAGAGCAGGGGCACAGATGTTCCATCTCTGCATCCACGTGATGCTGAGACCTTAATTTGCTTTCGCCCACCACATATATCCCAGCTATTCCATGCTGGCTGCTGTGTAAAGGAAACCACCCCGCCTCCCTCATGCCTAAAATACTGTTTGTTTCCTTCCAATTAGGATGGCTTTGGCTGGTGTTAAGAAGAGGATGGACAGACACAGCAGCAACACCAGCATTTGAGCTGACAGAAGAAACTCTTGGCCTTCCTTGGGCCAGGCAGCAGCATGTTTCTCAACAGAGCTCTACAAAAAGTTAACCCAATAGTCTCCTCAGGCCCTTGGGACACAGGCTGGAGGGGCACAGCTCTGGGACCACTGCTGCACTTGCAAGCTCTCCCTGGCGCCATCAGCCCCCTGAAGCTGGGAAATGCCAGGGAGTTTGTCCCTGAAAATCACCTTGATGGGGGGATAGGCCCTCACAAGGGACACAGCCCACAGTCCAGCACACTTGCCCAAGCCAGAGCACTCCAGACCATCACCAGGTTGGAAATTCAGTGTCAGCACTTGCTTCCCTCTCCCCTCACCACACCACAACTCCCATCAGCATCCCAGCCACCTACAGCTGAAAGGCACCAGGAAAAACTTTTCAAGCAGCACCGGGAAGGTACCAGTCATGATGCAGCGTGTGTTGCAGGGAGATCAACCCCACATACCCTGACATCACCAGACCCCTTCATCTCCCCCTAAAGCTTTCCTCTCCAAAGCCCCTCCCAGGAACAATCCTGGCTCCTCACCAGCAGAAACACAGGATTTGTCATAGCAAAGCCGTGGTGCCACTGCCATCTCGTGGAAGGCACCACAGCACTGGAGCCAGCAGGGAACAGCAACCCACCGTAGTGGGCACTGCCTGGCCCGTGGGTTGGCACCAAGTGGCTCATCAGAGAGCTGGGGAGATATCAGAGAGCTGTGGGACACACACTGAAACACTGCCTGGTGACCAAAGCATCACCCCCAAGACACGCCTAGGACCCCAGCAGGAGCAGCACTGCAAAGAAAGGGGAGTTTGCTTCCCAAAAATCACAAAAAGGGATGAAAGATAAACAAGCCAAAGAGGATTTTTAGGGGCACAGTGCATGGACACAACCTCATGCCCAAACCCAAGCCCACAGCATTTTTCCTTCCACCTCCAATAGAGCAGAGGGGTGCTGGAACCACAACCACACAGCCCCCAAAACTATAGACAGATGCACCTGTGCAGATGCACAGATGCTGCCTGCTCTTCCTCAGCCAGACACCAGCACATCCTGCACACATCAACCCAACCCGGGCAAACTTAACCCAACCCATTCATCAATGGTGGCACAACCAGATTACTTTTCCCCAGCCTATGACTGATATCTCTCTTGTCTCATGTCTGGAGAGACTCTGAGTCCAGTGAGAGGAGCAGCAGTACCTGCAGTGAGAATGTGTTGCTGGTGTGGCCACTGCACCGGGTGACCTGGAATTGGAGCCGGCTGGGGCAGTGCTGCCAATCCCTGGGGATTTTGCACATGGCTCAGCAATACTATCACATGGGAATTTTGCAACTTAAAAAGTAAGAGCTGAATTCAACTTGACAAAAACTTGCTTCACTCCAGTAATTCATAACTAGCTCACTGAAACTCACTGAAGTCTTGTTTTCTCTCCCGAGCAGACACCAGTGCCACACTCTATATTTTAAATGTCAGCGATCTGGAAAACACTCACTCAGTGATGGCGTAGGAGGCTGCTTCGACTCGTCCCTGTCTTTACATAGGAGCTCCGCAGCAGATACAAGATGTTCTTCCGAATCAGTGGAAACATGGAATTGGACAGTCCCAGACTCCACGTGCTTCCCCTGAAGTTAGCAACGAAAATGCTTTCAGACAGTGTGTTACACGCAGCCTCCCTCGTGCCTCCAACAGTGGCCCCCTCGCCCTGACGCCGGAGGCAAAGCTGCCAGGGGCCAGCACACCCTTACCTGCCGGGAGCTCGGTGGGGTCCGGTAGACCAAGGCTTGGCAGGGGCCACGGCGGGCACCGCCACGCAGGGGCAGGACAACATCCGTGTCACCGGTGCCCAGGACGGGGCTCCAGACAGCCCAGCGCACCGAGCGCATGTCGGCCGCCTCGCTGCGGGCACTGCCGGACAGGGCCTGGGGTGGGGGAGCGCAGTGAGCACCAGGCAGCCCCACCCCACTGCCAGGAGCCGGGAATGGGTGCTGCCAGACAGGCACTGGCTCTCATCCCCCTCTGCGCCTCCTCACACCTGGCTCTGGCATCACAGAAGCCACTGCTCTTCATCTCGTTCTGGAGACACTTCACTTTCCAGGACCTTATGCCTCTGTAACCCCTCCCTCAAGCAGCTGCACAAAGGGATACGTGTTGGACCCCCATCCCTGGCAGAGGGGAAAGGTTTCCACTTACCCAGCGCATCCACAGCCTCCCTCAAACTGAAGGAGAGACACAGAAAAAAGAGAGGGCTCTGCCAGCACCCACCATCCCCCTCACAGCTAATTATGGCACCAAGGACAAGGACAAGGTGATCAGCTTTGCAAGCAGCTTTGGGATTAAGCACTCTGCCCCAGGGCTGCACCACAGGGACTGGCTCCACTGCTGCCCCAGACAGCTCCCCATAGAGCCAAACAGATCTGCCTCTGGAACCCCAAATCTCCGTGGGACCTTGGGCTTCAGCTTTCCAACAGAGCTGGACCCAACAACAACTTCCAACAGCACAGCTCGGTGTCTCCCTTCTCAGTACAAATCCCTCTGGTCTGGCAATTGCATCTGCTTTATAAATGCCCATTTCCCCTACTTTGGCTCTGGACGGCTTAATAAGAGGCATTTGCTACAATTTCAATGAACATCTTAGCAGGACAATTAAAGCCTCCTAACAAATGCCTGGCCATCGACTCAGCCAGCAAGGAGCTGATGGCTCAACAGCACAAGGTCTCTGGAGGGGATACACAGTACTAATTGAGCTGGGTTTAACCTGCAGAAAGGTTAAACTAAGATGTGAGTAAATTATCAGTAAGTAGCTGAGAGTATATTGACTGCAGAGACCACCCCCAGAGATTTCTCCTGCCTTTACAGTTTGAGAACATCAGCCTGAAGCACCCAGAAAAACCTCAGCATTCAGGGCAAAAATAAACAAAAAAAAGGAGTGGGATGGGTTAACCTCTTTTCAGCATAAATGACAAATTCTAAAGAAAAGCCTTTTTGATATTACAAAAAAAGCTGAAATTCTCCAAATTAGCTTGCCAGAACACTGTAGGAATGCTGCAGGCTACATTCCCCCATCTACATATAAACAGTGGAGAAATACAACCACATGTAATTAAAATAATTCACCAAGCCATGCAGGTTGTTTTGTGCGGTGCAGTGGAAGGCACCCGCACACTTTGTAGGGCCCTGCTTTACACAGCACAGCCACACAACAAGGAGCTACAGCAACCTGGAGGAGCAGGATGGTGAAACAGGGGCAGAGGAAGGAGTTTCTCAGCAAGGCTCACTCCTCCAGAATGGATCCCTGCTCTTTCACAGGCACAGAGACAAGGTGCAGAGACAAGGCACACACACTCTCAAGCCCTACCTTCCCACCAGCTCTCCCCGTGCTGCAGAAGACATATTCCAGCTGGAAACAGACCCCAAATGCCGGGTGAGGGACCATTTCACTCAGCTGGATGCGGCTCCTCAGCACCAGGGCTTGACCTGCATCCCTGTGCGGGATGGAGAAGTGGCTGTGGGAAGCATCCAAGGCAGGGGGGAAGCAGCACCGGCAGCAGAGGGGCTCCCCCTTACCTGGCTCCAGAACTGGGCACCCTCTGGCAGCCACTCGGTGACAGTTCTGCCCCTGGCACCAGCACAGCGACCTGCGGTGCCTGGACGAAGTGCAGGCCATTGTGGACACCAACATGCAGCCGCCGCTCCCGAACCACCATCTCTTCACCATCCGGCCCAGTGTTAGCCTGTGAAAGGAATGTTTTCCACCTTGGGCAGCCCTCCCTGTGCTGACCACAGCCAGAAGAATTCAGGCAACCCTTCAGAAACTCAAAAAGCAGGATCTATTCCCCCAGCAGATGAGAGGTACAAAAGTCTTTTGTCTTTATGGCAGAGTTGGTAAAAATCTGGCAAGAAAGGACCTGGCCAGTGGCTGCCACTCCAAAGAGATGGACTCAATACTCACTCCATCTCATCTCTGCATTTCCCATAGCAAAGCAATTCCAAATTCTGCTTATGAGCTCCGGATATTCAAAACAAAGCCCACACAGAGCACACACATACTAATCCAAGAAGGAAACAAGCTAAAGGCTTCCACAGCAAAAAAAATACTGGAGATTCCAAGAGAAACAAATGCATGACTATCACACTTTTCACCCCACCCATAATTCCAGACACTAGAATTACTGTTCGACACTGTGCCTTCCCCTGCCCCAACCACATTGGCAGTACCTAGAATCACAGAATGGTTGGGGTTGGAAGGGACCTTAAGCATTATTTTGTTCCACCCCCTACCATGGCACACCTTCTACTAGAGCAGGCTGCTCCAAGCCCTGTCCAACCTGGCCTAGGACACTTCCAGTGTCCACAGTTTCTCTGGGCAACCTGTGCAAGGGTTCCACCACCCTCATAGCACTCTACTTACCTGAAGTAAGCGATCACCGTTCAGTAAATCCAGCAGTTCCTCCTCAAACTCCTCCAGGGAAGGGTACAACTGGATGAAAAGCCGCTCCAGATAGCAGGTGACCGTCCTCATCAGCCGGGGTTTCTGCAAGCAGTCGCCTGAAAGACAAGGTGGTGGCCACAGGTTTCCCAAGCAAACAGAAAGCCACCACTGCTGTGATGGGGTGCCCTGAAGTGCCAGCAGTGGCTCTGCCAACTCAGCTTCTGAGCACTGGCCTGGGCACCTGCAGGGACTCAGCTGCTTTCAAGACCTTGCTCAGCTTCAGTACCAACATTTACTACCCCAAAGCCATCAGGTTTTCCAGGCAGGAAGCTGGAGAATAATTCAGCTGCAGAATTCTGAGGAATTTTTTACCCTCTGAATCTTCATCTCACGTTATTTTAATTGCAGAACCTCAAAGGGCAATGTGCCATAGGGAGAGATTAACAAAAGCCAAGCAGGCAAGAGCTCATCCCCCCAAACCTGCCAGGCCCCAGCGATGCTGAACCTGCCTCTGAGAAGTTTAAACAAGCCGCAAAAGCTGTTTCTAAGATTCTGCTGAATGACTGTAATTAAACCAGCCATCACTTATCCCTAGCAGCTTCCCAGGAGCAAAGCAATTAACGGACAGGGAACTGACTGAGCCATTTTGACCGATTCCAGACCGAGCTCTGAGTGTGAGGGCTGTGCCCCCACACAGGGGAGATGCTCTTGACAAGGGGAGACACTGCAAAGAAACCACTGTGCCCCCACAAATCCCATCCCAGTGCCCTGCCTGCCCTGCCACAGCCTCCCAGGGACCCACTGCCTTAAAGCAGGAGCAGCACAGGCAGAGGGAAAGGGAAAGAGCCCTTACCTGTGTCTCCACGTGCCGGCAGCAAGCCAGGAACAGTCTGTAGCCCAGATATCAGCAGGTTTTCAGGAAGGAGGTGAAATATCGCCTCCAGGGGCTGGTGGGACTTCAAGGCATACTGCAGGTAGCTCTTCTCCATCACTGTCATGTATTTGTTCTCTGAAGGAAACATCCCAAAATGACCAAAACTGGGGAGACAGCTTCACAGTCCCAATGTTGAATGAATCATTATCTGTAAACACACATGCTAGGAGCTAAGGAAAACCTATGTTTGCCCAGCCAGGCCACTCCCAGCTGGCAGTAAGGCACATCCACTGAGCAGGACCAGGGCACACTGACCATGTCTCAGATCAAGCAGACACATACAACACACATTTGGGTAAGAGAAGCCACCAAGAAGGACCAAGATGCCATGTCTGGCTGCTGCTTACTTTCCACGGGGTTCTGGAAGCGCGGGTGCAATAGGGCACGTGGTGTCCCATGGTACAGCTTCAGCCTGAAAGCAAGGAGCACATGTGCAGCATTCAGTAAATCCACCCTGAAGCTCATCTCCATCTTCCATTACATCTCCATCTTCCACAAAGCCCCTGCTCAGCAGCAAAACCCGCCCAAACCACTCTGGAAAAGCCCTGTCCTTTAGGGAAGGAACAGGCATTCCTTCCAAACCCATCACTGCTTCCCCAGAGTGAAGAATTCCAGGTTTCTAAATGCTGTCTCTGTTTCTGCAGCCCCAAAACCATCCTTTCTCCCCCCCTCAAAGCAGCCATGCACATTGCCACCTCAATTCCTAGTGTGACCAGGCACATGCAGTAGGGGAACCTACGCTCTGTCCTCAGTGGCTGGGTCTGTCACCTCTGATCCGCTGTGGAAGAGGGGAATAATTCCAAAGCCACAGGAAAGATGCGGAGAGCTTCCATCCCCTTTCCCAGCCATCATTACCACTTCCACGACAGCAGCAATGCCAGGGTGGTTCAAGGAGGTGTGGAAATAAATTACCTGGGACAGGAAAGGCGAGAGATGGGCTATTTCAGAGCTGGCAGCAGCAGCTGCAGGCAGAACAATACCTCTTGTACTGGGATACTCAGTGGCACAACCAGAACAGCCATTAAAACTTCCAGACAGAAGCTAAAGGCAAATTACTTTTGGCACTGCTACAAAATCTCAGCCCTTAAGTCTCAAGCATCATCTTTTTGTTTTTTAACTCTCTTTTTGTTGCCAACACCTATTTTCCAGAATAACTTGCAGGCTGCAGACCCCAAATAAGCGGGGCGTCCATGAATCCCAGACCTACAGCATTAAAGCACGAAAAAGGAGTTGGAAACCTTCCTGCAGTGGGGAGGGACATGGGAGTAGCCTAGACCTAAGGGCAGGAGGGGACAAAACACAGGTCACCTCTCCAGAACAGAATTTATAGCTAGGTTAATCTTTCTATTAAAAACTCATTACCCCAGTGTTTCAGGGAAAACGTTTACTACAATATGGGCTATCAGGAAGGAATAACAGAGAGAGACATTCCCACATCTACCCCACGACATAAATCATTATTCCATTAGCCTTTATTGCAAGGTGCTGGATTAACGACCTGACCACTGTGCCTGCAGAGCAAGGCTCACCCTGCAAAGGCACACGGAGCCCTGACAGGAGATCCCCTGTGCCACTGAGCTCGAGGGCCTCTCCTCAATGTACACAGCAGTTTGTCACTGCATTCGTCTCCCCTAGACC